>NW_028227259.1:116782716-117082716 GCF_978045245.1 Mus caroli
CCCCCCCCCCGCCGCCGCCTTTCTCCTGGTGTCTCTTGGAAGAGGGACATCAAAGCCACCGAGGAGGGTTTTCACACAGGGGTTTTCTTTCTCCTTTTTCTTTTGGTCTGGCAGAACAGCAGGGAGGCAGCCACCTCCTGTTTGTCCTTGGACCTGGCTACTGCCAGGTTTTCCAGCTTGAGAAGACACCCAGAGCTCAGAGGAGGCCACAATAATACAACGCTCCCTTGGGTGAGGGTTCCCTTTCATGGGGTCAGATTCTCCTGACCCTCTCACCATGTGGTCTACTGTTGAAGGGAGCGATCGGTCAGTCCCCTCAAATGTCAGAGGAGAAAGAGACTGTTCAAGAAAACATGGCCCAGGTTGCATTATAGTTCAAGAGCGAAGAGCTGAGTGGACTGGGCTGGGCTTGAGACAGAGGGGGCTGGACTGGGCTGGGTGGGAGGGGAAGGGTCGGGGATGGTGTTAGCATTCTGTCTAAGTTCTCCCCCACAGTTACCTAGCAACAGCCAGGCATGCTCCGCCCCATATTTACCTGGCAACGGCCAGGTATGCTCCTCCCCACAGTTACCTAGCAACAGCCAGGTAGGGTTGACCCACTATAAAAGGAGCTGCTTGCCTCTTCTAGCTCTCTTGCTCTCTTCCTCCCTTGTTTTCTCTTGTTCTTGCTTTCCCTTTCCCCCCTCTCTCCCCATTCCTTCCCTCCCTCTCTCCACGTGCTCATGGCTGGCCTCTCCCCCTCCCCCCTTCCCCCCTCTCCTTTCTCTGCCTCTACTACCCTCTTGACTCCCCTCCCCATGCCCTAAATAAACTCTATTCTATACTATACCTTCATGTGGCTGGTCCTTCAAGAGGAAGGGATGCCTCACCATGGACCCGCAGAGGCACCCCCTTCCTTCATATCTCACCCCACCTCCATAGAACATAACCCCCCTTCTCTTTATCTTTTTATAAACACATCAGATGGAATCTGGGTCTCAGAGCCTGGAGCATCCCTGAGAACTGGGTCTTTGCCTACATGGCAATGGGAGCCAGTGGGGCTGATCATTTGCCTTTTGGTTTTTGAGACAAGGTCTCTGTTGGCCTACAGAAAATTCTGCTAGGCTCCTCCCAGGAACCTCCCTCTCCCTCTCCCTCTCCTTCTTCTTCTTCCTCTCCTCTCTCTCTCTCTCTCTCTTTCTCTCTCTCCCCCTCCCTCCCTCTCTCTCTCCCCCCAAATGTGTTCCAAGTCAGCCTCTCTTTTGGTCCTTCTTTCTGTCTTCCTTTGGTCCTCTTCTCTGCCCCCACCCCTTCTCCAGGTCCTCACTCCCCTTCTTTCCCCAAATGAGCCTCTCTTATACCAGGTCTGTGTGATTTCTCAGGGGGCACCTCTACATGGGCCTGCCAAGTAACCCCCCTCACCCCTGCCTGCCTGCTACATTATATTTCATAACAGTCTCTGGCAGCCCAGACTAGCCTCAAACTTGCTCTGCAGCTGAGGATGGTCTTGAACTCTCTTTAACCTCCTGCCTCTACCTCCCAAATGTTAGGATTATAGGTGTGCACCACCATGCCCAGTTTATGCTGTGCGGGGACTGGAACCTATATCTTCGCAAGTGATGGATAAGCACTGCACCCACTGAGCCACAGCCCAGCCCTGGACTCCTGGATTTTCTAAATTTAACTTACCAGGTTTGATATGACATGCTGTCAAATGCTGTCCAGGTCTCCAGAAATCACAAAAGAAGAGGAGGATTCAGCCTGGGCTGTCAACCACAACTTCCAATGTATTATGGTCCCACTTTCATGTCAACAAGGGAAACGGGCTTGGGAGGTGGTTTCTTAGCCGATATCATGGTAAGATTTAGGACTGGAATTCAAGGTTTGGTGTAGCCATGGCTGGTTTTGGCACTCGACCATCAGTGCCTGATTCTGAGCAGACACATCAGTCCTCAGCTAAACAATCAGTGACCACATTTCTCCTGACTGTCTGTACTGCTGCCATGCTGTTCTAACCTTAGCCTCGGGAATGGTGCCAACCGTGGGGGGCTGGGTATTCCCATATCAATATACACAGTTAGGACGGTTTTCATATACACACCCACAGGCCAGCCTGATGTAAACAATGCCTTCACTGAGACTCTTTTCCATGGGCATTCAATTAAATCCAACATCAGACTTCTTTAGGGACCATTAGCATGTCTGAAGGGCTGTGTTTGAGTTCACTTGTGAGTGAGAAATTTTATTTATGAACCGGGTATTTCCCAGGACTATCGTCGGTGTTCCTAACCACTTCCTACCACCTCAATACTCATGGGTGTGTTAAGATGTCTTATCAGGACACAAGCCAGCAAACTGACCAATACAGCTGGAAGGAGCCCTGAATGTCAGTGTGTCACATGCTGTTCCTGCTCTGACTGTGTGGGGCATCTTTCCTGAATTGGTCTCCACCTTTGTTTTTTGGGACAGGGCGTCTCACTGAACTTGAGGTTCATTGCTAAGTTTAGGTTGGTTTGCCAATTTGCTTTGAAGATCTATCTGTCTCTACTCCCCACCCCATTCATTTTTTTAAAAAAAGATTTGTTTATTTATTTATTTTATGCATATGAGTAGCTGTCTTCAGACACACCAGAAGAGGGCATCAGATTCCATTACAGATGGTTGTGAGCCACCCTGTGGTTGCTGGGAATTGAACTCAGGACCTCTGGAAGAGCAGTCAGTGCTCTCAACCATCTCTCCACCCCAACCCTGTTCACTTTTAAGTTCTGTTATTACAGTTTCTACAGGTCACATCTGGAAAGGACTGGTGTGGAATTGAAACGTGTCTTGTGGCTGAATGGCATTTCCTGCCAGAGTGACAAACATCAATGCTTGGAAGTGGCTGGAAAAAGTAGGAACATCAGTTAACCAGGAAGAGAAACAACTAGCCCCGCCCACCTGAAAGGCAAACAAAGCTGGGCTCCACCCACACATGTCACCTTCTGCCCCCCCAGCTGCCCCTTCCCTCTGTGACCTTTGACACCTAGGGTTACTGTAGTCTCTGTTGCCTTAATAGTCTTCTCTGCCAAGTGGGGTCAACTGTCTTCACCCTTCATTCAGAGAATGGTGTGGGGACTGACAGAGCCAGCCACCAGAGCTCCTTGCTGATGCTGAGTAGCCTGGCGAGGGAAGGCAGCACCGACTGCCCCCTTCACACCCTGGTTCCCCATTTCCACCGACTGTTTACCCTGGATCCCTGTTCTCTTCTGCTGTTCTGCATGAGAGATCTCCGTGTTAGAACTGTTGCACAGCTGGAAGGCCTTCCAGTCTCTAGTTTATCAGTTGGAGGACCATTCAAGCCAACCTATGCTGTCTCTCCAGTGGGCAAAGGAAAGCACCTGTGGCTGGATCTCTTTGGTCTTGAAACAGCTCAAGAGACAGAAATCCAAGTAAAATACAATTCTGGCACAACCTGGGGGTGAGAAGGAAGCCTGGTGGCCTGCCTAAGTTCCCCTCAGAGGTTGAATTGTCAAGACCTGGGGTACCAAGCTGGTAGCCAGATGCTTGGATATCAAAGATGAAGGGTGGGATGTCTTGTCTCTCTGTGCCACCAGCCCCATAGTTAACTCCTGCTTCTTGGGACCCACACAATGGATGAAATACCAGCCACAGGTCTTGACCTTGGGATTGCCAGCTAAGGACTCAGGGTCAGCAGGGTCACCTTGAACCTGCACCATGTGCCTGCTGCAAGCTGCAGAGCCCATACTTTCTCCTTGCAGGGCAGGAGTCTGCATTCATGAGAAATAGTGATCTCAAATTAGCTTCAGCTAAAATGAATTAAACAGAGACCGATGGCAGTTATTAGCTCATGTTATTATGGGGATGACAGAATGGACAGGCTATAGATAAAGGGCCAGGGGCTCAGAAACCAGGGCCAGGGATTCCAGCTTTCTGTCACGCAGTCCTAATGTCCTTCTATCCGATGGCTTCTGCTCCAGAAGATTCTATCTGCCTTTAGCTGTTTGACTCCTTGGCCTACTTGCATGGCTGAAACTCTCAATCCACAGTGGGAGGAGGAACAAGGCTTTCCCAAGGCTCTTTTAGAACAACTTCAGTGATTACTCAATTCAGATCATTCTTACCTGTGGGCTGAGCTTGGTCCCATGTCACTTGCTTGGGACAGTGGCAGGGGACCTGCCCCACCTTCACTGAATGTGAAAAGCTTCTGACATAAGAGAAGCACCTAGTCACCAGAAAAAGGCGACCAGGGAAGGTAAAAGGGACAATCAAAATAATACCCATGTAGTATGTTGAACAGTGTTTTACCAGCTCCAAGTTCTGTTGGATGTTGTGCACACACAGGGACACACACACTAGCATACACACACACACACACACACAATGTACTCACATACACACATGTATTCATACACACATACACACACATGCCCACATACTCAGACATGTGCTCACACACACACATGCATACATGTATACACACATGTACATGCACGCATGCATATACATGTACCCACATACATGCACACCCAAGAACATACAAACACACACACACATACATGCATACACATGTACCAACATATACACATGCATTCACATGTACCCATATACACACATGCATACACACACATGATATCACATACACACATGCACATATACACACAAGAACATACAAACACATATACACACACATGCACACACATGTACCCACCCACATACACACATGTACACAGGCACATAGCCACAGGCACACAGGCACGCGCGCACACACACACACACATGCACACACTCATTCATACCTACTAGCTTTGTAAAGCATCCCCCTCTCAAGGGCATTGTATTTTCCAGGCCCTGAGAAGTTCTTTAGTGAAGAAACGTCTCTCCATACACAAGTCCAGTATTTCCTGGAACATTCTAGTCATATCATCTTCAGCTCTTTCAGAATCAAATTTAAAATCTCAGCATAGTGATGACATGGATAAAGCAATCTGGGCCAGAAGTGAGGCTGGAGTTTCTGGACCAGGAGGCCAGAGTTGGGTAGCAGTGTGTGGGAGAACAACAGTTCAGAAATGCGCAGAGAGCAACCTGGTTGACTGGGATAGAGCGAGCATGGGCAGATCACACGGCCTCAAGAAGCCAGCAGTTGCGTGTTCCCGCTGCTGACATCCATGTGGAGACACATCTCGCCACAGGCAAGAGAGCCACACAGGGGTAGCAATTCTGGCCATGGTCTCTAAGATCCCACAGAGGCACCAGTGAACCCCGATCACTCTGTGAAGGCTGAAACCCACAGGCATTTCTCCCAGACTTCTGGGCCATGGCCTCAGCTGTTAGAATCCAACCAAGAAAACAAAAACCATGTCTGCTGGTTTAAGGTGGAGACTGTGATGCAGGGGGCTGGGTAGATGGGTGAAAGACGAGGCTGAGAAGCTGAACTGTAATGGGGGCATCTGAGTCACACATCTGAAGCCCCTACCTCTGCCCGGGATGTGGGAGGGGCAGATCATGTCACCAGAGTGTAGGTCTGCAGTCCTCAGTGGAAGTGGCATCAGAGTGGGCCAGTCCAAAGGAGATGGGGCCATGAAGAAGCTGCTGCTGCTGGACCATCCATCAATATGTGTGAATGGATGTGTGCACACATGTGTGGGCATGTGCGTGTGTGTACATGTGTGTCTGGTATGTGTGCATATGAATACCACCCTCTTCATCTTTATTCTCAGAACCTGCAGAGGTGGACTCTGCCAGCAGCCAGATGCCCCAGAAACCTCAATGTCTTAGCACCTCCTGCCCAGAACCAAGATGCTCCCAAACACAGGATCCTCTTTCCCAGATGCTGGCTCAGCTTTGGGATCAGTAAATGCCTTCCTGAAAATAGCTGGGGAGCAAATCTTCCTGACCCTGACTTTGGGCTGTGGCTCTCCTTTAGTGTTCCTGTCAGAGAAGCCTCAGACCACATTAGAACTCAGCACTACCTCATCGTAACAATGAAGTGAGACACCAAGCGGTGTATGTGTTGGGGGGAAGTGGGCTGTTGGGCTGTTGACAGGATCCCTGTCCTGAAGTGGTCAAAGAGGTGTGTGCCAGGGAGGTATGTTCTCTCCTTATAATCAGTCCTTGGGGGGAAATGTTTGTTCCCTAGTTGCACGAGTCACGGGTTGATAGAACATCTAAAACCTCAGTGTGTATTAACTGGAGTCTCCCAAGATTCTGAGTTGCAGTGTCTGCCCCAGGCTGTCACAACAAGCCTCTGCACTGTCACTACACAAATCTGTAATTCGTGCGACATGCTGCAACCTCAGCCCACACCTCCTCCCTTCTTCTCTGGGGCAACACATAATTTCTTCTTCCCAAAGCCTCTACAGAGGGCGTGAGCAGCAGGGGGTTGATTTTGAGTCGCACATAATAAACCTCCAGTAGAGGGCTGATCTTTCATTGGTTTAATGAGGCTGATGCTGTCTGCGGGATTGTGAGAATAATTCTGTGAACCACTCTCTTGGGGGGTTGAGGATAGAGCTGGAAGGCAGTAGCAATGGATCCAAGCTGGAATAGATTCAAAGGTAGCCGATCACAGCTTAGTTCAGAGGGGTGTTGCCCATGTCTCCAAGATCTATACACAGCTAATACCCATCTGAGCTCCCCCTGGCACTCCACACTGCATGAGAAAGAGCTCTGTGATTGATTGGTAATGTCTGCCCTGGATACAGGTTAGGAGAATGGTGACTTTTCCGTGTCCCTTGCCAGGGCAGCCAGGGCTATACAGAGAAACCCTGTCTCGAAAGGGGGAGGGGGGGATACACCTCCCTAAAGAAAAGTCTCTTGGACTCATTTAGGTGTCTGCAGATGCCCTCATCTCCCAGCCTAGGTGGCCCAGGCTAGACTCATCAGATCTCCTCAGTAATGTCTCCCTCACTCTGATTTTGGTTCCCACTTCTTACCTTCTTTGGTTCTCCTGGTAATGTCCCCAAGAACCACCATCCTTGTGACCATGGCCCCTCTTACTCAGAAGAATTTGTGTTATACTTGCTGACCACACAGCATCTAGAGGTGTCGGACAAGGTCTTTGTCTGAGTCACCATCACATTTACAAACTCTAATACTCTCTTGCCCATCAAGGCCAGACTCTGTCAGGCCCACCAGCAGCTCTCCCTGTTGCCACGGCTACACATGTAGAAGTGGGGAGGGCAAGGGAAGAGATACCCTGTATAGAGGTGTTGATACACACCACGGTTTCTTTGTAAATGGTAGGGGTCAAACCCAGAGCCTTATGAACGTTAGGCAAGTGTTCTACTGGCGAGCTATACCACATCCTTTAAAAATGAACAAAGTTTACCTTCTCCACAGGGTTGACTTAGGTCCTGAAGCCCATGGACTCCACCACTGTCCATCTGTCTATCTGTCCTTTCTTTCTGGTCTGACTGAGTTCCGTCCTCCTCAGCTTCATGGACACCCCTTGTGTGCCTTGCTGGTGAACCCACGTATTCTCTCCTGGTTGATCTTGATGTGGCAGACATCAACACCTATGACCTCACCCGTTATCAGCATGAGAGCAAGTCAAACCTCAGAAGTGCTTGGGAGCTGAACTGTTTAGATTTCAAGCCCCCCTCCCCCCTTTTCTGGTACTTGGGAATGTTTGCCAAAACCCTGGTTGAGCATCCTAAGTTTAAGAATCCCAAATCTAAACTGGCCCAAAGTTGAAAAGTTTTGGAAAATCAGAGTGTACTGGCTGGTTTTGTATGTCAACTTGACACAAGCTGGAGTTATCACAGAGAAAGGCGCCTCCCGTGAGGACATGCCTCCATGAGATCCAGCTGTAAGGCATTTTCTCAATTAGTGATCAACCGTGGGAGGGCCCATTGTGGGCAGGGCCATCCATGGGCTGGTGGTCCTGGATTCTATAAGAAAGCAGGCTGAGCAAGCCAGGGGAAGCAAGCCAGTAAGCATCACCCCTCCATGGCTTCTGCATCAGCTCCTGCCTTCAGGTTTCTGCCCTGTGTGAGTTCCTGTCCTGATTTTACTTGGTGATGAACAGCAATGTGGATGTGTAAGCTGAATTAACCCTTTCCTGCCCAACTTGCTTCTTGGTCATGATGTTTTTTGTAGGAACAAAAACCTTGACTAAGACAATGGGGGTTAAAAAAAAATGAACGTCTGGAGCACTTCCCCCTTGCTTGCCTTGAATAGGAGTACCTATGTTATATTGCAAAACAATTTACTTTGGATTGGAAGAATTTTCTTGTAAGCAATAAGAATGTTGACAATAGACAGTCACACTGCACATCCTTTATGTCACCCAGAGGGTCTTCAACAGTGTAAATAAACAGGTTTTATTTCTTTGTAAAATCTAGTTCATTGGGAGTTCCTGCCTGTAGCTATATACAAGCTCCAGCAGGAAGGACATCCTTGATTGATTACTAATGTCTGCCCTGGGTGTAGAGGATGAAGGTGGCGACAAGCTTGTTATTCATCAACTCCTCCCTTGGTGTGTTCATGATTACCTGCTGAAACCCATAAACCACAAAGAGCTCAGAACACAGGACTCCAGTTTAAACAGAGGTTTAAAACGGCTGTATTTGTAGCTAACTGGTTGATATGAGTAGGCTTTTGGGGCTCTCTCAACTTCTGCTGCATTAATTATTAAGTTGGAGAACAAAGTAAAAGATTTAACCTTGCAAAAGAAATTGAAAGCGCTTCCCCCAAGGAGCTTGGGCTATGGCTAGAATGACTTTGGGGTAAATCCAAATTCAGAGCTGGCTTGGCCAGCTCCAGATCCCTCTGTGGCCCCGTGTCCTCTATTTTGAACTGAGGACATTGTGATAACCTCAAGAGGGTTGGGTGAGGTGAGGCTGTGAACCCTATCTCTGGGCTCTAGTGGGCATCCGCAGCGTCTTCTTCTGACTGATAGTGTTATTAGTTCACATGAGACGGTCCACTCATCTTTCAGAGGCTCCATATTACCAGAGCAATCACTCACTCCACAGATCCAAGGCAAATGCATCCTTTTGAGCAGATCAGAGCAGTTTGGGCTTCTGCATCCTTTAGAGCAGGGACCCCAGGGGAGGGAGAAAAGGGATATCAAAGAGTGTTCTGATGTGGAGGAGGCTCCGGGGAGGGAGGCCCCCCCAAACCCCATCTGTGTTGAATGTCTTTTAGCATTCCTTCTCAATGAAGGAATGCAGCCCCATGGGGTGTGGCTGGCAGGCGGCTCTGCAGATGGGAGGTGAAGCCTTTCTGGGATTTTCTGTGCTATTCTGTAGCTCCATGTACAGTCTGTGTCCCCTGTTGTGCCAATTACTGACTTAAAATGTTGTTAGCAAAAGGCAGGCACGCTCATTATTGTAGCAGCGAGCACGAAGGCCCAGTAGGTTCCTATTTATACAGTTCCAAAGAGCTATTCTTACCTGGCCCTTTGTGTGTTTGTCACCAAAGGCTTCCAAATCACAGGACGTTTGTCCTAGGTGGCTGTCCATCTCCTCACTCTTCCTCCCTCCTCTGTTCTGCAGGGATCAGCAGGGCCTGAAATGTTGGGAGCCACCTGGGCCAGGAACAAGCTCAAGTTGCTGCAGAAGAGAGATGCCTAGTCACTGAAAGCAAGAGAAGCTGCAGGGTGGGAAGTGTGGGTCAGGGCAGTGTGGGAGATCACATGATATGGGTACTCCAGGGAAGGGATTTGAACCCTGACCTGTTGTGGTGAGAGGTAGGTAGGACTTGAAGTCAGGGGTCCTGGGCTCTGGGTAACTGTTTTAACCTTGAGCTAGTCATTGATGCTTCCTGGCTCCCACTTTTTCTGCAGACTCTGAGGTGTGTGCCGTGTTCTGCACAAGCAGAACATTTGTCCTAGGTGGCTGGGCCTCAGGTCACAGAGAAACTCAATTCCAAATTGTGCAAATATGTAGCCGCGTCCTGGATTTGCCTACACCCAAGGGCACAGAACTAAAACTCCAGCTGCTTGGAATGTCTCTTAAACCACCTAGTCTGTCTTTATTATTGTTTTATTTTCTCAAAAATATTGTGTTGGTGTGTGTGTGTGTGTGTGTGTGTGTGCGCATAGTGCATCTATGTGTATGAGTGTGTGGTGAATGTCTGTGTGTGTGTATGTGAGTGGTGCCTGTGTATATGTGCATGGTAGATGTGTGTGTGGTGCATGTGTGTGTGGTATAGGTATGTATGTGTATATATGCGTGGTGTATGTGTATGGTGCATATGTGTACATGTGTGTAGTATATATAGGTGTGTGGTGCATGTGTATATACATGTGTAGTGTATGTATGTATGTATGTATGTTTAGTGTATGTATGTATGTGTATGGTGCATGTGCATGTGTGGTGTATGTGTATATGTGACATATGTATGTATATGTGTATGATACATGTGTGTGGTACATGTGTGAATGTATGTGTAGTGTATGTATATATGTATATATGTGTGTTGTGCATGGTGCATGGGTGTGTGTGGTACATGTATGTATATATGAGTCTATATGCTGCATGTCTGTGAGCGTGCATGTGCATATGAATGATACAGGACATCACAGGTGATCTTCCTCTGACAATGCCAACCTTTATTGTTTGAGACAGGGTTTCCTATGAACCTGAGGCTCAACAAGTAAGCTAGGCTGGCTGACTAGGGAGCTCCAGGGATCTGCCTGCCTCTGACTTTGTAGCAATGAGATACATATGTGTCACCACACCCAACCACATGAGTGCTGGGTCTGAATAATTGTCATCACGCTTACATGCTTACACACTCACATGCTCACACACTTGCACACTTGCGTGCTTACACGCTTACATGCTTACACACTTTACCGACTGAACCATCCTTCCAGACCCTTGATCTTATTTCAGTCCTGACATCTTATTGCAAGAAAGCAGCACACAGGGGCTTTCCAGTCACTCCAGCTTGCTGTCTGTTAATCAGAGGACAGAACAATCCTGTCGATTTAGTTTTCCCAAGCAAGCCTAGTGAGCAAAGCCTGCCCTCACCCACACTCCCCTGCTTTACAAGGAATAGGTTTCTCTCTTCCCAAAAGAACGGCTCTTGTCTTCTGCCACAGCCTCGCAGTGTTTACGGATGAAACATGACAATTGTCTCCTTAGCAACCCCACTCTCCAGGATTAGAGCAGACAAGTCCCTTTCTGATGCTCCAGGCTGCAAGCACGCCAACCTAGTCCAGAGTGCACCTCTCCCCACTCTGGTAAACAGAACTCATGAGGCGATGTGTAGAAAAAGCAAGTGAGAGAATCACATTCTCTTCATGTCCCTGAAGGCTGCTGCCTGTGACCCAGGCCAGGGATGCAGTGGGAACAGCTCTACAATGGCCCCTACCTGGTTGAACTTAGTGCTTTAAAGACACAAGACACTGGGCTTTCAGTCTTGCTTAGTAGCTTCCAGATGAGGTGCCAGGATGATGATTAACTGACCATAGGAGTGTCTGTTCCATCCAGGTAGTCAGTCACAGGCTGTTGAGAGCCACCCAGCATTGATGCTGGGAACCCAGGCTCTGCAAGAGCAGTGGCTGTTCTTGACCACTGTGCTCTTTCTCCAGCATTATTTCAAAAAGGATTTCTCTCTCTCTCTCTCTTAATCCATCTACTATCTATCTATCTATCTATCTATCTATCTATCTATCTATCTATAATCTATCTATCATCTATCAATCATCTATATATCTATCATCTATTTATCATCTATCTATGTATATATGTATCTATCACCTATCTATCTATCTATCTATCTATCTATCTATCTATCTATCAATCATCTATCTATCGATAATCTATATATCTGTCTATCATCTATCTGTCATTTATCATCTAGCTATCAATCATCTATAAATCATCTATCTATCATTTAGCTATCAATCATCTATATATCTATCATTTATTATCTGTCTATGTATGTATGTATGTATGTATGTATGTATCTATCTATCTATCTATCTATCTATCTATCTATCTATCTATCATCTATCTATGTATCTGAGTACACATATGCGCACCTTGTACATGCAGGTACCTATGGAATCCCTCAGAGCTCTAGTTATAGGTGAGCCACCCGGAACTGCCTAGGTCCTCTGAAAGAACAGTAATGCTCTTACCCAACCCATTAAATGCACAGTCTGTGTGTCATATCTCATGTAGATCCTCAAGACACTGGATGAGCCAGGTGTCATTATCGCAATACATTTTATAGAGGAGACTAAGATAGTGTCCCACAGTCTATGGCAGTGACAGACTCCACTTCACCCATCCCGGTAGACATGGGGATAGCTCTGGAAAACTATGAAATCAGATCCAGCAAACGCTTGCCTTTTCTCTGAACTCTGTGAGGGGTTTCAACATAAACCTAATTTCTCTTCAGGGCCTCGGCCCTGCTTATCTGCCGAGCTGGGAGGAACAGGTGGGGATACTTCCTTGGCACCTTTGCTCTGAAATGTGGGAGCCCCATCTCCCCAATCCATTTCTTCTGCAGTTGCCTCTGAATTTGAAATTGATCCACAAAAGGAAACATAACTCTCCCGGCTTCTCCACAGCACATTTATCCAAATTAATCATAGCAACGGGGGAGACGGGGGGAAGCACATGCTGGCATGGGGCTCTGCTGCCTGGGCAGATTTTCCTGGCAAGGAACACACCTGAGCAAGCACACAGGGCTGGGAAACTGGGTGGGCTCTGAGCTCATTTTATTGAACCTTGCAAAGAGCTGAGAGCAGCTTTGCATGGGACTGAGATGAAGAAAGGGCGGGTGGGGTGCGGATACAGCTGTGAGCATCCAGGAGAGACACTGATTTGAGGGCGTGGGTGGAGACGGGGCACTCAGAAATAGCTCGATTAGAACTGTCTCCGCAGTTGCAGAGTTTCTTGATGGTCTGAGGACTCCTTGTGCAGGACGACGAGAATCAGTGACGTCGTCAATCAACTGCAGTCGGATTGGGAACCCACGTCACCTCCAACCACCTGTTGTGTGCCACTTAAATCCAGTCAGTGTCCTGGCCCTTCTGTCAGTGCCACCTTCTCTCTGTCATACTGTCCCCCACCCCTTCCCAAGGTTCCAATGTGCCAACTCCTCTGCAGTCCGAGTAGCTGTCTTGGAAATAAAATCTATCTAAATCCTTCTAAGACTCGTCCTGTCATAAGATGATATCCTGTAGCCTGGCACTCTGATCCTCTCCTAGCAGGGCTCCATTGAACTCTGCTGGCTCCTGGGTTGTGCCAGATCAGTCTTTCCCGAGAATTCGTGGATTCTTCCCCCTCACGGGACAGCATCCGCTTCCATCATCCTCCACGTACTTGGGTCCTGATGCCCTTTGAATATGAGGCAGTCTTTGAAAAATTCAGGAAATTTTTAGGTGACCACGGATTTGGGTTTCATTTCTAAGAGGCTTAAAGAGCATATTATACAAATTATAAAACCCCTCGCTCAAGCCCAGATTATGCTAAGGAGCTGCTTGTAGAATCACGGGCTTTGGAATGACACATGAGCTGTAAGTCCCTGGGTTGGTGCCAGTACGTGCCACGAGGTCACAGTGTGTGCCGAGCCAAGCGCCAGGGGGTCCTTCTTCACAACTTATGGATGATGCTGCTCTAACATTGTGTTAGGTCAACACAGACGTGTTTTACAAAGCAGTGTGAGGGCAGTTTGCTTGGGGACAGTTTGTTTGTCCAGCTTAGTGAATTTGAGGTGTGGCATAATCTGGGCTTGAGCGTGAGGGTTTTTAATAATTTGCATAATATGCCTTTAAGCCTCTTAGAAATAGAACCCAAATCCGTGGTCACTCCGAAGACAACTTCTGTGCCCTCTGTCATCAGCATCCTCCCTCCAGAGATGGTCAAACCAAACCGCTTTTTCCTCTGACCTTCTGTGCTGAAGTGGCTTCAAGTGACTCCCTTCCCAAACACCCTGTGTCTAAGCCTGATATCTATTGCTGTGATAAAACACCAGCCAAAACCAGCTTGGGAGCAGAGACTTTATTTGGCTTAAGTGCCCCAAGTCACACTCCATTGAGGGAAGCCAAGGCAAGAACTCGGAGGCAGAAACTGAAGCAGAGGCCATGGAAACAAGTGGCTTACTGACTGACTTGCTCAGTGTGGCTCTCTCAGACAGTGCTCTTATACAACCCAGGGCTACCAGCCCGTGGGTGGCTCAGCCCACATGTTCTACAGACTTGCCTACAGGACAATCTGATGGGGGCAATTCCTCAATTGAGAGTCTCTCTGCCCAAATATATCTAGGTTTGTGTCAAACTGACGTAAACCAACAGCATACCCCATACATAAGGAACACCTTTAAATCGTCATCATCACCATCTTCTTTTCTTAAAAAAGATTTATTTATTATTATTATTATACATAAGTACACTGTAGCTGCCTTCAGACACACCAGAAGAGGGCGTCAGATCTCATTGCAGATGGTTGTGAGCCACCATGTGGTTGCTGGGATTTGAACTCAGGACCTTTGGAAGAGTAATCAGTGCTCTTAACCGCTGTGTCATCTCTCCAGCCCCATCATCATTGCCACCACCCCGCCCCCGCCACCACCACCACCATCATCATCATCTCCACCTCAGCACCTGACTTCAAATTATTCTCTTCTCATCTCCTTTTCTTTCCACCTCCCAGATCCTTGCTTCTTCTTACATGGAGTCCAAGGGAAAAATGTTGAATCTTTTCCATAGTAGGTGTCTTAGTTAGGGTTTCACTGCTGTGAGCAGACACCATGACCAAGGCAACTCTTATAAGGATGATATTTAATTGGAGTTGGCTTACAGGTTTAGAGGTTCAGTCTATTTTCATCAAGGTGGGAGCATGGCAGCATCCAGGCAGGCATGGTGCAGGCAGAGCTGAGAGTTCTACATCTTCATCTGAAGGCTTCTAGTGGAAGACTGGCTTCCAGGCAGCTAGGGTGAGGGTCTTATAACCCACGCCCACAGTGACACACTTCCTCCAACAAGGCCACACCTTCTAATAGTGCCACTCCCAGGCCCAAACATATACAAACCATCACATTCCACTCCTTGTCCTCTATAGGTTTGTTCAAAAATATGAGTCTGTGAGGTAGGTATTATGCCATACCTACCCATAGCATAATAAAAATATACATTTAGTCCAACTTCCAAAGTCTCCATAGTCTATAGCAGTCTCAACAATGTTACAAGTCCAAAGTTCAAGGTCTCTTTTGAGATTCATCCAATCACTTAACTGTAATCACCAAAGCAATACAGGAAATCAGCTGGACAAACTCCAAACTCTGCATCTCCATGTCTGATGTCAAAGTGGTCTTCAGATCTCCAACTCCCTTTTCATCTATGTTGACTGCAAGAAAATTCTTTCTCCTGAGCTGGTTCGACTCCCTGGTAGCAGCTTTCCTCAGAAGATGGCCCATGACTCTGGATTCTCTACCATCTTGGGGCCTCCAAGGCAATTTCAATGTTACAGAATCCACAAATGATCTTCTGAGATCCTCCAAAGGGCTTGGGTTACTTCTCCAGCTCTGCCCTTGGTAGCACCCTAAGCCCAGGTTGATCCACTCCACTGCTGCTGCTGTTCTTGGTGATCATCCCATGATATTGGCATCTCCAGTACGCTGGGGTCTTCAGCTGTAACTAGGCTTCACTAATAGCCTCTTACAGGCTCTCTTCATGGTGCCAAGCCTCAAATCCTTTGCATGACCCCTTCAGTCCTGGGCTTTTAACTCCAACTGAGGCTTCACCAAAAGCCCCTCCTGGCTTCTCCCAGTGCCAAGCCTCAGCTGTTATTCATGACCCTTTCATGCCTTCAAAAGCAGTACCACATGGGTGACTCTTACACATTACCAAGTACAGCCGCAGCACAAGGTACATGCTTGGCTGTCTCTGGAACACAGCTTCTTTGTGCTCTCAGAAACACTTCCCAGAAGATCTCAGCTCAGTAATGCTGGTCTCTTCTTAATCACCGCTAATTTCTTTAGCTTCAGATAACCAGCATGTCCCAGTAGTCTCTTCTATTCTGGACTCTAAGGCAGGAGCCTCGTGGCTGAAGCTGCCGTGTTCTGCTGCTTCCTGAGGGTTGGAACATGCCCCCCGCCCTCGCTCCTTATTCTATTACCAGCTTTCTGTTTTCCTACTCCCTTCCTGCCTAAACTTTCTTGGAACTTGACTTTCTTGGAACTTGTTCTGTAGATTGACTTTGAACTCAGAGAGCTGCATGGCTCTGTCTCCCATAGTGCTGAAATTTAAGGCATATACCACCAAGCCTGGATTTAAGCTTTTTTTCACCTAGAATCTGCTTTGTACCAGGCTGGCCTTGAACTCAGAGATCTGTTTGGCTTTGTCTCCTGGGATTAAAGGTGTGTGCCTTAATTTCGCTGGGTAGGATCTAAACTTAGCTGGGTAGGATCTTGCCCCAAATCCCTTAATCCGTTATCTCCTAGAACACGGGATTCAGCTCAATTTCACTTCCTGGCGCCCCTTTAATACTTGAATCATATATTTCATATTTTTCTTTTCTAAGCTTGCTACTCTTGTTCAAAATGCTTTTCATGAGACTTAACCAGAGAACAAAGTCTCTGCTGTGCTTTTTAAAGACTTTCTTTGTCAATACAATTAATATAAGTCTACTACAGTAGACTTTTCAGATAAGAGCAAAAAGCAGCCACATTCTTTACGAGAATACCACAAAGAGAGTATCTAGGCCACATTCTGAAATTATTCTCCCCTGAAAGCTCTTGGGCCAGGTCTATACTGCTCAAATCATACTGAGAAAGAAAGTCTTCCATATTCCTACTAGGATAGTCCATCAAAGCCCCACTTAAAGCATTCTTCTGCTTTCCAAAGTCCCCAAATCAACATTTCTCCAAACAAAAACATGATCAGGCCAGTTACAACAATACTCCACTCCTGGCACCAACTTCTGTCTTAGGGTTTTACTGTTGTGAACAGACACCATGACCAAGGCAACTCTCTGGTTTTTTTGTTTTTGTTTTTTGAGACAGGGTTTCTCTGTATAGCCCTGGCTGGCCTCGAACTCAGAAATCAGCCTGCCTCTGCCTCCAGAGTGCTGGGATTAAAGGTGTGTGCCACCACACCCGGCTGACCAAGGCAACTCTTACAATGACATTTAATTGCACTGGCTTACGGGTTCAGAGGTTCAGTCCATTATCATCAAAGCCAAAGCATGGCAGCATCCAGGCAGGCATGGGTCTGGAAGAGCTGAGAGTTCTACATCTTCACCTGAAGGCTGCTAGTAAAAGATTGGCTTCCAGGCAGCTAGGAGGAGGGTCCTAAAGCCCACATTCACAGTGACACACCTACTCCAACAAGGCCACACCTATTCCAACAAGGCCACAGGTATTCCAACAGGGCCACACTTCCTTCAACAAAGCCACACCTCTTCCAACAGGGTCACACCTACTCCAACAAGGCCACACCTATTCCACAAGACCACACCCACTCCAACAGGGCCACACCTCCTCCAACAGGGCCACCCTTCCTCCAACGGGGCCATACCTACTCCAACAAGGCCACACCCACTCCAACAGGGCACACCTCCTCCCAACAGCAAGGACATGATCAGAACTGGCCGCAGGGAGAGTATCTGTGTGGGTTCAGGTCATCTCCTCTGTGTGTTTTAAGGTGCAGAGAGGAATGTGCCAAATCGTCCATAACTAGGCTTGGAATCTGGTTCCTGTGTCCGTGTGTCACCAGGTCAGGGAGGTTTGTAAAAAACAAAACTGAAACAAAATCCCACACCAAAACAGAGACCTTTGCTTGTTTGAGCTTTGCCTGCCCATAGAGTGGCACGGAACCCTTCCCCACAGACACTGAAGGATGCCCGTATTCAACCGTGCTCTCATTTACACTTCCTACATTGTTACACACATTTTAAATGTTGTACATTTTATATTTGTGCTCCTTATGCATATCAAGTCCAGCAGATTGTAAAGGAAGACATTCTAGTAATTCTGAGGCGAGACAAGCTTGTCAGGAATGATGAGCAGAGAGCTCCCTGGTGGCCGCCCTTCAGCACTGGGCTTGGAAGACTGATGTGTTCGCTGCTTTATCTTAGCCCTGCTTCTCCTAAATTACTTACTTGGTGCAAAGCTTGGTTCCAGCTCAGTGTTTTCCTTTCTTAGCCATGTGACCTTTGCCTGACTTATCCCCCCCAGATACCTGTTTGTTCTCTGCAAAGTAGAAAGACTGTCTCACTATTGCCTGAATCTAAGAATTGAGCGATATCACAGAGAAAATACCCAAGGTGCATCAGAAGATAATAGACTCTCTGTGTGTCTGTTTTGGTGAGTGTCTGCCTACAACTCACACCTAGACACTGGCTTATCACCTCACTCATCAGAGCAACTTCGGGCAACTTTTCTACCTAACTAAAGCCATCCTCAGAACCTGCAATGGGACTTATTAGTAGCCAGACTTTCTGGGGTCTCCTCATTAAGGTCATGAGCAGCAAGATTAAAACCCAGGGCTGGGCCGGTCGCTTTCTTTGTCTGTGAATTACTTGGTGTGAAAGCTTGAGACAGAACCAGAGTTTGATTCCTGCAACTTGCATGCAAATCAGGCATGGTGGTTCATACTTGTGATCCCAGTGCTGCAGAGGTGGAGAGAGGGGGATTCCTGGGATTCACTGGCAAGACAAAACAGACTCATTAGTAAGCCCTCAGACCAGAGAGAGACCTTATCTTGAAAAGATGAGATGGATGTGTGGCCTGAAGAACACCTGAGGTTGACCTCAGCCCTTGGTCTTCTACCCCAGCCACATGAGTGTGGGTGGATGCGTGAGGGGACTCAAGCACACACACAGGAGTGCACACAGAAACACATGAGTATGTACACATGCACAGAGGCACATGAGGATACACATACATGCACACACACATGCATGCAGAGGAACACAAGTGTGCACACATATATATACAGAGGCACAAGTGTATATACACAAACATGAGTGCACACAGAGGCACATAAGTATGCACACATGCACAGAGGCACATGCGTGTACACACACATGCATGCAGAGGCACACAAGTATGCATACACATATATACAAAGGCACATGAGTATGCACACATGAATACACACAGAGGCACATGAGTGTGCACACACATACACACAGAGGCACATGAATATACATCCACATGTGAGTGCACATGTGGGACATGAGTGTCCATGCATACACACACACACACACACACACACACACATATAGAGGCAAATAAGCATGCACCCACACACATGCACATATACACACATACATGCACACACACACTCACATGCACACACTAAAGTTGAGTATGCAGTGAAACACAGATTTGTAGTGACACTCAAGAGTGGCAATGTCTCTGGTCCTCACTGTCAGATGAAGAGCTTGAAGGTGAATGTGGTGGTGCTCAGTCAGTGAGAGCCAGGAAGGGGCGGGGCTGTGTGGCTCTCCTTCCCTGCCCTTCATCACTGTCAATCACCACACTGTTAGGATGCCCACCATACAGCGTGGCCTGTACCTTCATTCCCTCCATACCAGGCCTGCAGGATATGGAGCCCTGAAATTTCTCCTCAGCCTGGCCCCAGGTTACTTCTGAGCTCTGAATGTCTGTCTGTCCACAGTCTGTTTTTGGATCCTCCTACTCAACCCGCCTTGCTGCCCCACACCATGGCTCAAATCCAAGTCTGGAGCTTGTGCTGCATTTGTGTGTCCAGGTCTAGCCACAGGTACATGGCTCCTGTTTCCTCTACTGCTCCCATCTATGTGAGTAGCTGAGTCGTCAGAGTTGTGTCTTTAATAAATCTCCAACCAGAGTTCATGTTGCTCATTTGATTTATGATCTAATTTCCCACTGCAGATAAATAGGGCTATGCTTCCTGAGGCCATCTTTTGTGAGACTTCTTGTGTCCTTTCTGAAGGCCAACCTCCATGCCCTGCAACTCACAGGGGCTTCCTCGATGGCTTGTTTTCCATGGCGACAGAGGAGGAAACCAAGGCACAGAAAGTCTTAGTGAAGTGTGGGCTAGAAACAAACTTAGGCATCCAGAGCCACTGTCCCTCAGTTCTTCCCCAGCCACTCAGCTGTTTAATTTGCATATGTTCTTAAACCCCAGGCTCAGGGATTCCACAGTGAAGGAAGTGGTCACACATCTGTGTCTATGGGTCAGGAGGAGCACATTACTGTGCAAGATAACCATTGCTTCTATTTGCCGAGTGCTTTAAAGTGTACACATGCATGCATGTTCATTATCTCATCGGGAATAAATACACTTCACTCCCTACGACAGTTAAGTAGATGGCAAATGTGACCTTTGAGTCTGGTGCAGACTGGCATTGAAAACAGTCTTCTAAAACCAAGATCTGGTGTCTGCAGCACTTGAAACAATTGTGTTTAAATTAAATCTCTGCCCTTCCATTTGCTTTAGCCTTGGCTTTCTGCCACTGTGAAATGTTTCTTGGGTCTCCAGATTGGCGGCTTTGTTCTCCACTGCTACAATGTCCTCTAGTAGACTTCATGTCTCCTTGATCTGCTGCCTGGTCACACCTGCGGGATGGGGCACGTGCACACTGAACACATAGAGGTGTGCTACAAGTACACACCACACACGTATACACACACATACACACACCACACCACACACACACACACACACACACACACACACACACACACAAAGCAGGAGAGAGATGACCAGAAAGCTCTCTGATATCTAGACATCAGTTGCATGTTTGTGGCTCTGTGGGGCGCAGTGTTGCAGAATATTTACTCTGGCTACTGTTTGGAACCCCACAGTGGTCGAATGAAATGGTGGATCCCAGCTTCAGAGAGTCAGACATGGAGCTGGGGAGATGGCTCAGTGGGGACAGCACTTCCTGTGTGAGCTCAGAGACTCCAGTTGGATCTACAGCATCCATGTGGAAGTTCAGGTGTGGTGCCATGCGTCTGTCCCTTCAGCATTGGGTGGACCAGGCAGGAAGATCCTGAGGACGCCGTGCTCATTCAACCAGTCTTAGAGAAACTGTGAGCTCTGGGCTCAGTGAGAGAGTGGCTCAGAAACAAAAGGTGGAGAATCTAAAAGAGAAAATTGTGGTGAGCAATAGCCGGAGATGTCGACCATCCACCTCTGTGCACATGTGCATGTGTGTGGACATGTGCACACTCATGTGCATGCAGGAACACAAAAGAGAGCCAGTGTTTCATTTCTGCAGGAAGCAGCTAATCGTCGCAGCAGCTGTGATGGTGAGGTAGCAGGTACACACTGTTGACAAGTCTCACGCTGGCAACCTTCCTCGTCCACTCGCATCACTGCTCAATGACCGGCTAGGACAGATGTCAACATCTAATTTGTTTAACCCCATATAACAAAATGCTTTTACTTGTGTTTTAATGTTTATAAAGTTGGTAACAATGCACTCTGTTTCTTTCATGTGACCTGCACATTTGTAACCTGGCAGGTACCCGAAACTCACGGCTTATATGAGCTTGCATTAGCTGTTTTCTAAGGTACCCTCAACCCTGTGCAGCTGCTATACTGGACAGAAACGGGCTAACTCATGGCCCTAGCCACCATCCACCACATTGGTGATACCCCATACCTTGATGAACTGTGTCCTTCAATCCTTTGATATGCAGGACATATGTGTATACACACACACACACATGCACACACACACAGAGGCAGGCAGATGAGTGTCCTTCGATACACAGAACATATGTACACACTTTGACACACAAACACAGAGACACACACACACAGAGGCATGCAGATGAGTGTCCTTTGATACCCAGGACATATGTACACACACACACACACACACACACACACACACAGAGAGAGAGAGAGGCAGATGAGTGTCCTTCGATACACAAGACATATGTACACACTTTGACACACAAACACACAGACACACACACACAGAGGCATGCAGATGAGTGCCCTTTGACACACAGGACATATGTACACACACAGGCAGGCAGATGAGTGTCCTTTGATACACGGGACATATGTATACACAGAGAGACAAACACACAGACATACATACACACAAAGGCATGCAGATGGGTGATCTTCAATATATACAGCACATAACACATACACACACAGAGAAGCAGATGAGAGACAGAGACAGTGGTACAGTGTGGCCCTGAGGCTCACTATGCAACTCCCAAGGTTTCATCATCCTTTTTCCCAGTGCTGTACTCTGACTGAGTCTCCTTGCATAGAAGAGGCACCAGCAGCCATGGAGGCCAACTTGGAATCCCACTGAAGCCTTATCTGAGCCACAGTGACCAGCCCTTGCTATGAGCCACCCCATTCTGTCTCATCAAGATGGGACGTGCAGATGGAGAACTGCAGGTGACATCATGCCGTGTCTTCAGCTGCTCCAGGGTGGGCAGTTAGGTCTTCCACAACTTCTGGTGAGCAGAATCCAGCAGGGCAAAGGGCAGGAGGATGTGAGTGTGGTAGTGCCCTGATGTGACTTGTTTATTTTTAGCACAATCACTCGGACTTTGGAATGGGACAGCCCCAAGGGGTTAAGAGTAGAAGCAGGGTCTAGGAGAACAGTGACCACATACATCATTCATGGGGAGTCTCTCTGCTGGGGACTGTGTCTAGGGGGCAGGTGGGAGTGGATGGCAGAGAGGTATTCTCTCCCTTGCCCCAGCCGTGTGTGTGTGTGCATGTGTGCATGTGTGTCTGTGTGTGCATGATGTGTGTATGTGTGTGCATGAGGTGTGTGTGTACATGAGGTATATGTATGAGTGTGTCTATGCATGTGTGTGTGAGTGTATATGTGTGCATGAGATGTGTATGTGAGTGTGTATGTGCATGAGGTGTGTGAGTGCAAGTGGGTGTGTACATGATGTGTGTGTAGAGTGTATCCATGCATGTGTGTACATGAGGTGTATGTGTGAGTGTGTCCATGCATGTGTGTGTGTGCATGAGGTATGTGTATCTGAGTGTGTGTGTGTGCATGAGGTGTGTGTGATTGTGTATGTGTGCACGAGGTGTGTATGTGTGTGTGCATGAGGTATGTGTGTGTGCATGAGATATGCGTATCTGAGTTGTGTATGTATGAGGTGAGTGTGTGAGTGTATATGTGTACATGAAATGTGTATGTGAGTGTGCGTGTGTATATGTGTGCATGAGATGTGTATGTGAGTATGTGTGCATGTGTGTGTGCATGAGATGTGTATGTGAGTGTGTGTGCATGAGATGTGTATATGAGTGTGTGTGCATGAGATGTGAGTGAGTGTAAATGTGTGCACTTGTGTGTGTGCTTGTGCATGAGTGAAGGCCATCTGAGGATGCCTTTTGACACTATCTACCTTGCTATTCTGACACAGGTTCTGTCATTGGCCTGGAGCTCACCATTTAGGCTCAGCCATCGAGACTTGGCTCCCTCTGTCTCTGCATCCAGGGCACTGTGATAATAGGTGCATGTTGCACACTTGGCTTCATTTTAGGGGGGTCAGGGTTATGGGTATTGAACTCAGGTCTTGTGTTTTCAAGGCAAGTGTTTTACAGACTGCGCCATCTCTTCAACCTTCACTTGGAGAGTCTAGAATCCCCCGGCAAAGGTGGTAGAGACAGGTGCTAGTGATGGAAACAGCAGGCATTTCTGCTTGCCATGGTGGCCACTTCACAGTGATTCTGAGAGTTTGTGCAGGTTGAGAGTTAAAGTCCCTGTTCTCCCTTGAGGCCATTTCCCAGGCTCAATGAGCACACAGCAGCCATGCCAACCTTATGCCCCAGCTTGAAAGTGCACAGTGATGGGCATAAATTATTAACACACACCTTAAGGTTCCTGACAGCCTCTGCATTCAGCTGCTTGCTCTCATTCCCCTCCTCCCCAGCCCTGGAGGCTGCCAGAGTGCCACAATTGTCTCATCTTTACAAATTGATGCTTAATGAAGTTGGAAGCATAGACATTGTTAAATGGCCGAGGGTTGCCTGGCAGAGCCGAGCTTCCTGGCAATAAAAAAAAATAACGGTTGTGTACTTGTTGATCTGGCTGGAGCAGAGCCCTGAGCTTCTGCCTGACCCACAGCCCATGGGAAATGCACTACAGAATGCATCCACTGTACAGCTATTTTGGCCACAGTAATGCCGTATAACAAACGTTCATGACAGTCTAAGAGCATGCAGGACTCTGTGTGGAGTGCTTATGTGCCTGGAACTGGTAGTGAGGTGCTTGGCTTGGTTCTGTAGTCTCAGTGAGGTTCTCCTGCCTGCCTCTGTGAAGGCTGTGTACTGAGCTGTGCATTTTGCTTAAGAAGGAATTCTGTCATTATCAATGATGCCCATGGTTACTCTGTGGGGCCCAGCTTCTAGGACCTCCAGGCTCTCCATCAGCTTCTAGTCAAAGATGATAGACTTGGAGCCAAGCCCTTGGCTAGTGACTGAAGTCAGCAGAGGCCAGGGCCCAGCCATATCAGCTCTTTACTGAAGTCCAAAGAGGACATTTATGCCTCAGTATCAGGTTGGCATAGTTGAGCCGGGATGTTATGTGAGGCTTGAAGCCCACCCTTCCTACCACAGGTGGCATATCTTCCTTGAGGTCTGAAGTCTTCCCCTGCCAGGGTCCCTCCTCCCAGATGGATTTTCCACATACTTCTTGTGCTCATTTCTATCTTGTGCATGTCTCTCATTTCTAAATGACCCAGCTGACAAGCTGGCTGATGGTCGTCGGTTTCGTTTAGATGGCCAGAGCTAGCTGGCTGTGCTCTGTGGAGCATCCAGGAGGCCTGGGTGAGGTCCCAAGGTTGAGACAGATACAGAAAGACATGGTCTGCTTGAGGCCCATGCTTGGAATGCATGCCTTCTTCCCTTAATGTCTACTGACTAGAGAAAATGCTCCCTTGGAGGAAGCACTCTGCCCTTCTGGTGGCACTGCCAAGCTCACACAACAGTGCCAGGATCAGATGAAGGAGGAGAGCTTGTGAGCATTGCCATGGCTGGCCCTGGTCACTGACATGGAAGAAATGTCCCCGGAGGCAGCCTTCGAGCCTTGGCCCATGTGACTTCCTTCCCCATAGGTCTTCTCTCCTCAGACTTGAACACTGCATCTTACCCAGCCTTCAACAGCCACCTAGCTCCCCTCCCTGTCATGTCTTTTCTGTCCACACCCACCATCTCCCCTTAACCCCTTCTTGCTCCACACACTCTCTGTACCACAGTGGGAGACTCTTCTATCTGCTGGTTAAATCCAGATCCAACACACAGTCGTCAGCTCCAGATCAGTGTCAGACAAGAGGAAGGAAGAGAAAGCAAAAGGAAGGTCCCCTCCTTGGCAATGGAAAGATTCCCATCACTGGATGACTGGATGGCCCTTGAGACTACGCACTGGTGTGTCTCTGTGACTCATGAATGATCGTAAGCCTGGTCATATGCTAGGAATGTTCTAGAGAGAAAACAGGAAATGATGACCTTTTAGGTATGATGGCCTAAGATTTCTTAGGAAGGGTCTGTATAGTATGGATAGTAATGGAAAAATAATAAATAGAATGGAATTCACCCAAATAAAAATGTCTGCTTCATCTTATGATACCTGCTAAAGGACTCAAGGGATGACCCAGTTGCTGTGGGGGTTTGAATTAGAATGGTCCCCACAGGGTCATAGATGTGAATGTTTAGTCCCCAGTTGATGGAACTACTTAGAAAGGATTAGGAGGTGTGGCCTTGTGAGAGGAGGTGTGGCCTTGTTAGTGGAGGTGTGACCTTGTTAGAGGGGTGTGGCCTTGTTAGAGGAGGTGTGGCCTTGTTAGAGGAGGTTTGGCTGTGTTAGAGGGGTATGGCCTTGTCAGAGGGGGTGTGGGCTTGTTAGAGGAGGTGTGGCCTTGTTAGGGGGTATGGCCTTGTTAGAGGGGTGTGGTCTTGTTAGAGGCGGTATCACTGGGTGTTGACTTGGAGACTTCACAAGACTTGCATTGCTCCAGGTATGTCTCTCTGCCTCATCCTCCTGCATCAAGATGTGAGCTCTCAGCTACTTCCTCAGCTCCCTGCCTGCCTGCTGCCGTGCTCCCTGCCATCATGGTTGTGGACTCATCCTCTGAACTGTAAACCCACAATAAACTATTCTATAAGTTGCTTTGGTCAAGGTGTATTATTACTGCAACAGAGACGTAATTAAGACAACTGGTAATGTGTTTGTCTTAAATACACCTATTCTTTAAATTATTACTTTTTTGAGATAGGGATTCATTTACCCTGGGCTGCTCTGGAATTTGCAATGTAGCTGTGGCTGACTCCAAACTCCTGATCCTCCTACCCTTCCCTCCTGTTTACACTACACCCAGTTTTATATAGTGTTGGGAACTGAACCCGGGCCTTTGTGCATGCTAGACAAACACTCTACAGATGGAGCCACATTCCCAAGCCCCTAATTGCATTTTTAAGAAAATAAATAAACATGCCACAGACTTGGGGCTGGGGGTGGGCCACGTGCAAAGCCGATCACTGACTAAGGACATGCCTACAGAAGATATCGAAAATGTTATAACTGGGTGATAAAGAGACAAGAGAGCCAATAAAGACCTGAGCAGATATTATGTGCAAGAACATGTGCAAAGCACTTGAAAAGGGCACTCAACTTCCGTAGACATTAGAGAAATGCCCAGTAAAAGCACAATGAGGCTTTACTGCACAGTCACCAGAACAAAATGTAGCTGACAGCCCCAGACACTGTGGATCACACGGAGGAAGACTTCAGTCTCCCCCATTCCTCCAAGGGATAGGACGGGTATTCCTGATGGAATTTATCACAGTGAAGTGCACAGTATTACAGGATTCTCATGTTCAGTCAGTAGGTGTTTATCCAGGAGACATAGAACAAAAGCCCATAGAAATAAATCCAATGAGGGTATTAAGGAGTGTCTACACCTCAAACTGGGGACAGTTGGCTGCAGAGAAGTCATAGAAAGACTGCCTGTTCTTTAGACAATGAAATATTATTCAGCACCGTGGAGGATGCTTTAAAAGAGAGCAAACAGGAAATGAGCTACTGAAGTGATTAAATAATTTCATGTATGGAAGTCTGTGTGTGAGTATGCACATACATGTCCATGGGAGTGTTGTACCCTTGAAGGGCAGAGGACAAGGTCGGGTCCTGGAGATGACGTTATAGGTGTGAGCCACCTGACTTCATAGGTGATGGGGACCAAACTCTAGGATACGGCAGCACCTGTTCTAACCACTGAGCAGTCTTTCCCATCCTTGAAGTGATTAAGAAATGATCAGCCTTGACAGGCATTTGTCAAAAAACAAAACAAAACAACAAAACAAAACAAAACAGATTTAACAACAAACATTCCATTTGAGGGCATATACAAAGTAGACCTTAACCCTACCAAGAAATAAAGCAACATTGTTACCAATATTGTAGCTATTTTTCAATGTGACACCCACCGTTACCTATTCTTGTAGTTTAGCTGTTAGAGGCTACAAAGGCAGGGTTCTCTGTTGCTTAGCACAGAGCCTGGTACTTGGCAAACATCCCGGAGGCATTTGTTAAGAACATCCATAAACCGTCAAACTGGTGAACGGAGGGCAGGGAACAGTACGAAGAAATCCCCAGCTGTAGAGACCCGCCCTGTATTTACAGCCCTCGGGCGTATTTGTTCTAGTTTTCTGGACAAATGGGGGCTATGAACACTCCATTCTGCGTGTTTACAGTGCGGCCTGGAGGCTGCTTGTGTGATAATCAGCATCCCTAAGAAATCCTTTACCTTTGAAAAAGAGGACATAAATATTCTCTAACCCTGAGGGCCCAGAACTGCTTCACCAGGTCCTTGCTCCACCAGGTTCCTGGAGGCTGAAGAACAGCCCTTCACTTGTAGAGAAGTGTGTGAGGGATCTGGAAGGAGGCAGTAGGCAGGCCTAGGGGTTATTCATGTCTGGCCTTCCATTGTCGCCTCTCTTCCTCACAGGCAGGGTGGGCCATCTCCAATTCCCAGCTGATGCCACTGAGGCTGGGAATTGGAAGTGATGTTCACACACCATAAGCGTGTGAACCCAGGCACGGTCCTGCCTCTGGTGAATGTTGGCTGGGTGTCCAGGAACCTAGGGCATCAAGAAGGTTCCTCTAGTTCGGCTCCCACTCCTCAAAAACTCTTCTGAGCCAGTCACCAGCAAATCTGAGTCACAGCTGTCCCCTGAAGCCCAAGACAGTTTTGGTGTCTGTGGGGCTGCTCCTGTCTCGGGACTTGAAGGCCTGTCTTCTGGGAGCCCCTTCTATCCTGGGAGGGGGACATTTGTTATTTCAAATAAATTCCTCCCGTCTCACTTGGAAGCGAGCAAAGGGTTGTATGAAATCCTACATTAACTGTACTGTACATATATTTCAAGTTTTTGTGAGCTGTTTGAGCTCATGGAGAAGCAGGGTCTACAAGCTGCACTGCAACCCCCATCCCAACTGCTGGATAGATAAATATTAACTAACTCTTAAACTCAGCCTGGACGCAGAGCGTCTTCAGTGTAATCTTTTCCCTCCCTGTTCTTTTCCCTCCCTCTCTCCTCCTTACCTCCCTCCCTCCCTTTCCTCTTTCCTCCCTCCCCCACCCTCTCCTCCCTCCCTCCATTTCCCCCCTTCCTTCCCTCCCCCCCTTATTTATTTTTTATTTTATTTTCTGAGATACAGTCTCATGTATCCCAGACTGGCCTTGAACTATGTAGCCCAGGATAACCCTGAGTTTCTGATCCTCCTCCCTTCATACCCTGAATGCTAGGGTGACAAGCCTCCTTCCAGACCAACCACTCTCTGAACCTCACTTTAGGGATCTCCCTTGATACCTTCTAGTCCTTACTGTCTAAGGCTTTTCTGAGATCTGGACACACTACTCAAAATGACTTCTTTGTGGTAGTAAGAAGAAAAGTTGGCGTAGACACTTACACACCTGGATCTGCTCTGTGGCCCTGACATCTTCACATCTGGGTTGTGCTGTATGATCGTGCAGTGTGTGTGTGTGTGTGTGTGTTTGTGTGTCTGTGCACATGTATGTGCATGAACATGCGTCTAGGACAGAAGCAGATGTCTGGTGCTTTCTTCTACCTGTCTCCACCTTGTTATTTGTGTGGAGGTCTCCTGTGGAACTTAGCAACTCAGATTCAGCTCGGCCAGCTGTGCAGGGAACTGTCCAGAACTGACTTCTCCGTACTGGAGGTAGATAAAGCTGTATCCTGCCTTTTCACATTAGTTCTCCGGAATCTGGGTGCATGCTTGTGCAAGGAGCACTCTGCTGACCTTGTTTTACTGTTCTTGTTGTTTTGAGACAGACTTTATCTACAGAACACAGACTGTCCTCCAGCATGCCAGCCTCCTACCTGGTCTCAGGCTTGAGCCACCATGCCAGGCTTAGCAAATTGACTCTTAATGATCCTCTTTAGAATTTCTGTTCCTTGATGATGGAGGAAAGCCTCACTGCTGTTAGGGTTGACCTTTCTGGAGGCGTCTGTGTACATGACTGAGGACCGACAACAGCTTCCTTCTAATATAAAAATGTTTCTGAAAACAAATGTTTTCTCAGCTTTATTCTCCCCACAGCATCTCTGTCTGCTGCTGGAATTGTTTCCCTGCAGAGGACAACTACAAAATCCTCCACAGAAAAGCACAGCCTTTTTGCATCTTAGTTAGGGTTTCTATTGCTGTGAAGAGACACGACGACGAAGGCAACTCTTACAAAGACAACATTTAATTGGGGCTGGCTTACAGTTCAGAGGTTCAGTCCATTATCATCATGGCAGGACCCTGGCAGCATCCAGACAGGCATGGTAAAGGAGGAACTGAGAGTTCTAATTCTTATTCCAAAAGCAAACAGAAGACTGGCCCACTCCCCAGTTTCACACTTCTTCCAACAAAGCCACACCCACTCCAACAAGGCCACAGTTCCTAATAAGTGCTACTCCCTAGGCCAAGCATAGTCAAACCACCATACTCTACCTGTCCCACTGTTGCCTCAGCATGGGGAGCCGTGCCCAGCACTGTGTAGACACCCCCCATATCTTGGTTGAATGAGAGCTATGGGTGCAGAGATTCTCAGAGGCTTCTGTTCTCCAGGCTAGGAAGTGCCACAAAAGTCCAATGTCAGGAGGGTCAGGTGACTTTACTTCCAATGTCAAAAGGGCCTTGCTTTGAGAATGTGACTGGGAGGGAGATGGGACATGTTTATCTGATGGTCACACATTATTAATAGTTACTAATGTGTTAAACGGCCACTTGAAGCATCATAGTATATGTCATGAGCCAAACTGTGACCCTGTAAAACTGGGGAGAACGCTCAGTACCATCAAGCAGGGTCATGTTTATAGCAGGGAACTTTCCAGAAGGGATTACCTTCAACCCAGTTGTTAGGGCGGGCTCTGGTCATTCTGGGTGTTGGGAAAGGAACTTTGTATACTCAGAGAGATTCCAGGTGGACAGGGTGAAGGCATGTGGGGACAGACAGACTGAAGGTGTGGAAGGACACAGAGGACAGTTCTGTTATCTGAAGGTCATAGAGAGAGGCCCCGAAAAACCAAACCCAGGACAAGTGGCTTCAGATCCATGCCTTATAAATTGAAGTAAAACCCTTGTTCCTGAGGGCATGCAGCCAGTACAATTCTGCTGTGGGGTGTCTAGGAAACGATACAATTTGTGTACTCACTTCTGTTCTCTGGACTTGATTACTCAGTGCTCACGCTGCAGAGAGGAGGAAGCTGAGGCTCAGGGAGAGGGGTGAGTTGGCCGAGGCTCTGTGACTCTGTGAGCTCTTTGGTGGGGCATGTAGCTCCTGAACAGATGCCATGGTCAAGTTCAGTATGCTATTGGATCACTCCTTCCCCACCAGGATCTCTGAACCCAGATGTTCTGGATGCTCCCCCGACAAACTGATGGACTTTCTCTCTGCTCTGGGAAAAGGGAAGCTGGAGGAGGAGGCTCCAGGCTCCTCAATGGATCTCTTAATGGGATAATGGGAACACAAGAAGTCTGCAGCACCCTACGTGCGCTGCATTTGGTGCTCCACAACCCAGCCCAAGCCCCTCACCATCTTTCCTGCTGTCTCCACTGAGCATGCTCAGACCCCACCCACACCACTGAGCATGCTCAGAGCTGACTCTCCACCCTCACCACCTGCCCCCCATCACTGAGCATGCTCAGAGCTGAGTCTCTGCCCTCAACACTGAGCGTGCTCAGAGCTGATGTGCGACCCTTTCCTCCTACCCACTGTTTTGACTAGTTTGTGTCCACTCTAGCAACACAAAAGAGAAAGGTCAAAGTTCCAATGGCAAGCATCCCAGAACATGACCTTATGTAGAGATAGGGAATCAAGTTTAAAAGAAGTTCCTTAGGGTGGGGTGGTTTCAGATGTACAGACAGGGAAGCTGGTGAGCAGCACTGGGGAGAAGAGAGTTTCCCACTCTCCTCAGATGGCTGGCTTCTTGGCCATTGGCTGCCAGTCTTCAGAACTGAGAGGATACATACACTTCTGCCCTAAAGACTGCTATATTGTCTCCACAGCCAGGCGCACCCACGAGTCACAGAGCGATTCAGGCAATGGGTCCCCCACAACACAGGCACAGTTGTGGGGGAACGAAGACAGTGGAGGGAATTCAGAGGCCCTTGGGTCCCATATTTGTAAGAAGGAGTCTCCGTTGTTATCTTTCAGAGCTTCTTATAACACTGCAAGGGATAACTATGTAAATGCTGGCGTAGTAGCAGCCACATGGTGTGTGATCAATGACCATTACCTGGCTGTTATTAACTGGTAATTACTATTCTGAATCCTTTGAGAGTGCTTAAAGAAAAGGGTATCTTGGCTGTGAGGCTGGAAGTTGTGCCTCACGCAGTTTAAAGTTCCAGTGTTCTGAAGTGTGAATGCTGAGTGGGGGAGCTTAGTGTGAGAGGGGCTTGGAGTAGGAGGGGCTGTGAGTGGGAAAGGCTGAGCATGGGAAGGGTTGGGCATGGTGGGGGCTTCGTGTGGGAATGACTGAGTATGGGAAGAGCTTGATGTGGGAGAGGCCATTCCATTCATGGGAGGGACTTGGTGTAGGAGGGGCTGTGCATGGGTGGGGCTTGGTGTGGGAGGGGCTGGGTGGGAAGGGCTTCGTGTGGGCAGGGCTGGCTGTGAGATTTTGTGAGTGGGGATGTGTGTGGGTGTGGTTGTGAGTGGGAGGGGCTGAGTGTGGGAGGAGCTTGGTGTAGGAGGGGCTGAGCGTGGGCAGAGCTTGGTGTGGGAGGGACTTGGAATTCATGTGGGTTCATGGGAGGGGCTTGGAATGGGAGGGGTTGGGCATGGGTGGAGCTTGGTGTGGGAGGGACTGAGTGTAGGAGGGGCTGGCTGTGGGGGGGCTGGCTGCGAGATTGTGTGAGTGGGGCTGAGTATGGGTGTGGTTGTGAGTAGGAGGGGCTGAGTGTGGGTGTGGCTGTGAGTATGGGTGGGGTTGAGTTTGGGTGGGGCTGGGGGAGTGCCTAGTTACAAATTCTGTAACACACTGGATACACATCTATTCCTGTCTTGTGTGTTCAGGGTGCGGGGCTCACTCACTCGTGGAGGCTCTTGATGGTGTGCATGTTTTTTTGTACTCACAAAACAGAAATAGAAAGGACAGGACAGGACAGAGGTAAATGTGGGGATCCAGGGAGACGAAGGACAATGACCTGGGCCTGAGCACTTGTAGCACAAGCATGCAGGCCTGAGTGTGGATTCCCCCGCACCCAGGGAAAAGCTGGGCTTAGTGGTTCTAGTGGTTTGAATGAGTGTCCTGTATTTGAGCACTCGGTCAGTTGACAGTTGGTGGCATTGTTTGGGAAGGCTTGAGAAGTATGGCCCTGAAGGAGGTGTGTCACTGGAGGTGGGTTCTGAGAGTTTTAAGACTCCTGCTACTTCCTGTTCCTCGGCTCTGTTTTGTGCTCATAGTTCATGACAGGAGAGCCCCAGTGTCCGTTTTTGCTGCCATGTTTGCCACTTGCGACTGTGATGGTGATGAATGCTATCCCTCCATAACCGTAAGCCCTTCCTTCTCACCTTGGTTGTGGTGTTTTATCGCAGTGATAGAGAAGTAACTCATATAGAGCTGTAATCCCAGCGCTAGGGAGGGGCATTGACCTAGACTCCCGGGAACAGCTGGGCAAGCTGGGTAAGCGAGTGCACTCAAGGTAAAAGGTGGAAGATGTCTAGTGCCTGGCCGACATATGCACACATATGAACCCATACATGTGCGCACACACATGTATGAACCTATACACATGAATACACACATATACACCTGTACATGTGCATACAAACATATAAATTCACACAACCCACAGGGCAGAGAGTGGGGGGATCTGGGAAGGCTTGCTAGCAGTGGTCACACTTCTTCAAAGATGAAATGGCTAGATGGAGAGGAAGGTCAGAGCCCGTAGACATGGCTGGAGGGAAAAGGCAGCATTCAGCCCATTCTAGTAAGTACTTGTGTCGATCTCATTCTTTGGGACCCTCACTGCCCCACCTGTACCCTACAGAGTCCAAGATGGCCACACCTGAACAGAGAAACCACACAGACTCCAGGGAAGGCAACTTTATTGAATACAGACCAAGCATATGCATAGCCTGGTGATCTGCTAGGACATGTCTCTCTGGGCCTGTCCTATGTCTTGAGGGTGGCCATGTGGTCTGGCTCTGGATGGCAGGCCCCAGGAGCCTGGTCTCTCTCTCTCTCTCTTTCTCTCCAGTGCTTTGGAGTAGGGAGTCTCTGACAGCAGCTGTGTCTAGGGAGGCTGGAAGCAAACACAGGTGAGTGTCAGAGAGAGCTGAGAAGACATCGGGGGGAAGATCTCATGGGGAAGAGGAGAGGGCAAGTCTGGAGTTCTCCAAGCCTGGAGGAAGGGGGGCTTAACAGAGAGAATGTAGGGCATTGAGGAGACACCACTGGAGGAAGGCAGGACAGATTCCTAAAGGACCAGCTGGACTGTCCCCAAAGGCCCGAGTTTAAAGGCTTTGCATAATGCTATTGGGAGATGCTGAAAAGCTGTTTCTAGCCACTGGGGGACCCCTCTCCCCCATAATGTTTCTATGAACACTAGTCTCCTTTCTCTCCTTTTCTATCCACCCTGGGGGAGTAGCTTTGCACTGTGGTACTCTCCACAGTCCTGAAGCCACAGAGAAGTTTCCAGAACCTTGAGCCACTGTGAACTTTTCCTCTTTATAAGTGGATCACAGGAGGCAGGCCGCACAGGACATAAAGTTAGAGTAACCTGCCTTCCACTAAGCAAAGGCCAGGCTATTTTTGGCTCTTGTATTTGTATATTTGTGTGTATGTGTGTGTGTGTGTGTGTGTATGTGTATGTATGTGTGTATATGTATGTCTGTATGAACATGTGTTTATATAAATGTATATATGTGTGTATGTGTGTTTATATGTATACATATATGCATGTGTATATATATGTATGTATATATGTATATATCTGTGTTTGTGTTTGTATGAAGTTTATGTATGTATGAATGTGTGTGCATGTATATGTATGTATGTGTATATATATGTATGTATGAATGTGTATGTATAGGTACATGTGTATATGTATAATATATGTGTAAATGTGTCTTTATGAATGTGTATGTGTATATATGTACATGTGCATATGTGTGTATGTGTATATATGTGTGTATGTATACATGTATTTGTGTGTATGTGTGTATATTTGAGACAGAGTCTCATTACATACCCCTGGCTGCCCTTGAACTTGTGACTCTCTTGCCCAAGCCTCCCCAGCACAGGCATCATAAGTGTATACCACCAACCCCGCTGATTTTTTGAATTCTCATTAAACCTTCAGGTACTGGCTACTGTCCACTAACTACCCTACTGAGGATAAGACCCCATGGCTTGCCTATAAGCTCATGGCTTGCAATGGGGGAGGGGTGAGTTGAAGCTGGGGCTTGCCTGGGGAGCAGATCTGTGCAGTGTGGTTTAGAACCCCAGACTGGAAATCTGGGAGATGTGTAGCCAGTGTTCAACAGTACAGTGAACATTCTCTCGGAGGGAAGAGGACACTTGAATTAAAAAAAAAATGGCAGAGACAAGATGTTCCAGGCCAGCATGTACCAGGCACCACCCCCTTGTGGACATATGCTCTTTTCTTGGCCTTTGAAACGGCTTCCCATGTCCCTGAGAGCATAATAATGTAAATGAATATCAGATCTTTACTCGGTAATTGAGAGCAGAGAGAAGGCCATGCTAAGTCAAATTAATTTGCTCGGATATAGCCCAAGCAGGTCTCTGCGGAAGGGGCAGTGACTTTACAGTGGCCCGAGGGTATCTCTCAAAGGAGCAGGAACGTGAGCACAGGCTGCCAGGAGGCCTGGCAGCTGTGGCGGTTCATACACCGGGTAACTGCTGTGCAACTGCTTGGCATCTCCGCCTCGGGTGTCAAGATCCCGTAGTGAGATGCTTGTGTCGGCTGAGGGCTACAGGGCATCTCTGGCTTCCTTGCTTAGGACACCTGGGTGGTAGGCAGAAGGCAGGCCTTGGAGAGACAAGGGAGTATTCTGGGGTTCAGGGTCTCAGATCTGCCCAGGTGATTTTGAGCTCTCCTCAGTTGGTCAGCCTGTGAATTGGGGATAGGTAGGTAGCCTCTTGGATTATTGTTACTGGCAACCAATAGCCGAAACGTGAGTTTGAAGGAGGTCATTCTGCATGTGACAGACCCATGCCCTGTGCTTGTTTAAGGGAAGGCGGCGGTGGAGAAAATCCCATTGGCTTCCTCACTGCTGCTCTGGGACTCTGTACGGATTTTGGATCCCCCTCTTCTGAACCCTAGTTTCCCTCTATAGAGAAAGCAAGCATCGGATCTCACTGTTGGACATGCATCCTCCAATCTGGCCTTGGGTGGCTCAGTAAGAATATTCTGTAGACAGAATGTCCCAGCAGTCCCTTTGACCCCACATGGAAAGGGGTTAGGTAAACAGGACTCAATGGAGACATTAATGGGCTGGCACTGTCTTTGTGTACATGTGCACATGTGTGTACCCACTGGGGTCAGAGGACAACCTCAGGTGTTGTTCCTCAGGAAATATCCACCTTGCTTTAGGGGACAGCACTAAACCTAGAACTTACTGATTAGGCCAGTATGGGTGGCCAATGAGCCCCAGTCACCTGCTGTCTACACTTCTCTGGTGCTAGGGTTACAAGCATACACTACTACAGGCAGTGTTTTTACAATGGGTTGTGGGGATCAAATGGCTTACGGGGCTCTATTGACTGGGCCATCTCTCCAAACCTGTCATTCTCTCTTTTTACATGTGTATTCATGCACACACTTGGGGAGGCCCTAGGCTGACTTCAAGTGCCTTCTTTACTCTCTTCCCATCTTAATATGTATAGTCAGGGTCTTGCTGAACCCAGGGCTTGTCTGTGTGACAATGACATGCCTGGATGCCAAGCAGGGCTCCCCTGTCTCCATCTCCTGAGTTATGAGGTTGATGGTTGGCCACTATGCCCATTTGACTTTCACACGGGTGCTGGGGATCCAAACTCAAGCCATCATTCTTGCTGGGAAAGCATTCTGCCCACTGAGCTGTCTCACCCCAGCTCCTCCGCCACTGTAGCAGCATCCTTCAGGATCCTCTGCTCTCTGACACATCCTCCTGCATCTTACAGAGACACCTGTGACTTCCGCTAGAGCCTTTGACACTTCGAAGCAAAGCCACCCCAGGGTTAAAGCTGAGCAAGCCCCATTTCCCTGGAGGCTGTCCTAGCTGCTGTCTACCCTTCCCGGCAGTTTGTTCTTACCTGCAGTGGTCCCTACTGCTGGAGGTACTTCCTCATTATGCTTTCCACGTCATCGTCTCTCCTTGCAGAGCCAGGATCTCTGTGCTCGGGGGACATCCGCTCCCCGCCATCACCTTGGAGTCTCGGGACTCTTGGACCACTTCCGGTGCCGCCCGTACTTTTGAAGGACACGATGGAGCTGGAGGAGGAAGAAGAGTCAGAGAGGTGAGCGGGGTCCTCCTTGACCTCTGGGCTCTTCTTCAAAATGGTTTTGATCCCCGAGAGAAAGGAGCGGTCGGCAGCCTCTCCCATCTCAAAGTGGACTCCCGGATGCTTCGAAGCTTCCTTCCCATCTTTGGCAGCCCCGGATGAAGGAGTATCACTCTTCCTGATGGCCGGGAGGAAGTCATCAAAGTCCACTTTGGTCTGGCGTCTGTAGTTGAGGCTCGGAAGCTTCCAGCTGAATGGGTCACTGTCCAGAGTTTCTTCCACCAGGTGAGAAAATTGTCGATTCTGGAAGACCAGAGGTTCCTTCCCAAGTTCTAAGGAGATGGCGTCATCCACGGAGGACTCCAGACACGGCCGCCTGGGACGAAGTGTAGGTGACAGGAGTCCCGTGGGGGAGCTCAACTTTCTCCTCGTGCAGGGTCCCGATTCTAAGAGGGACTCGCAGGAGCCAAAGTGTGTCTTCTGCTTGTCAGGCAGTAGGGTGATGTCCTCTGGACCCTCTGAGGAGATGCACTTGAGACTGGTGGACCGGGAGAGACCGGCTGTGGCCCCGGGGATCCCCTCTGCTCCCAGAGGAGATTTCACCCTGGTCTTCAGTGAGAGGTCTCCCTCGTCGCTACTGGCTCTGCCTCTCCTAAGTGAGGAAGCCCGGGTGGTCTGGAAGATGGGAAGCACGGGGCCATCTCCCAGATGCAGAGTGGAACCCTGGCCTCTCTGGGCTCTCTTCCTGCGGAGCTCTTCCACAAACTCTGAGAGGGCCGCTGACGGGCTGGGCAGCTTGTCTCTGGACGGGGGTGACACAGCTGTGCGCTGGGAAGGGGGAGACGAGGACAGGGGGCCTGAATGCTCCAGGGTGCTTTTTCTGTGGACAGCAAAGCCTTCCCCATTCCCCAAATGGTAGGGCTTTTGTGGGAAGACTGGGTGGAGAGAGTCAGAACTGGCCTTCGAGGCATCTCTGGCAGCATCCCAGGCTCCGCTCAAAGCCGAAGATGCTGTTCTCAGCCTCTCAGAATCTCCAGCTTCTTCACTTACCCTGTGTCAAGAAGAAAAAAAGACAATCACTAGAAACCTCGATTCACGGGATCTAGGGAGCTGCTAAGCCTGGGGGGTGAGTGCTATTTTGTCTCTCGGTAAAGGCGCTACTGAACCTCGAGCGAGTCACGTGACTCGATGTGGAGCCTCCAGCTGCGTAAATGATTTTGAGTTGCTTTCGGAGGTGTAATTTCTATCTATAATTAAACACAGCTAAGTACATCTGAGTGGATCAACCCAGGAGCTACTACTGTGAGAGACATGGGCTTACCGGGGCATTCTCTCTGACTGGGTAGAACATCACCCTAGAGGTACGCTGAGTGAGTAATTCCTTTTTCCAATCGTGGAGGGGGGAAACACGCAGGTGTGGCTTATTTATTTAAGGGCAAACTCAGAGGACAGCTGCAACAAGTGCGGTGCTGGAGCATTAGGCGCCCCCGTTGTATCTCGGTGCAGTCTTTTATGAGACCTCTGATGGCTTCGTGAAGTGGAGGATGGGGGAGGGGGCAGTTCATATCATTTCCCCTAAAGGAAAAGATTCACATGAAATCAACTCTTCCAGGGGACATGGGTGCAGCGGTGGTGGTGGTGGGGCAACAGGCAGCTTCTGTTCTGGGACACAGGGTTCCATTTTTATTCAGCAGTTTGTGACAGCTGTGCACCACATCCCCAAAGCAGTCTTGAATCGTGTGTGAGAATTACAGACCATATATAAAGGGTGTTTTTTGTTTGTTTGTTTAAAGGAGGAAGGTAGCAGGCCAGCAGTGCTTCTCGTAATAAATAAAAAATGTCCATGCCGTCCTTCTCAGGGAAACAAGCCCCTGTCTACCCACCAGTGAAGTCTCATAATTTATTTAAAAACAGAAGAGAATGTCAGATGTCAGATCTGGGCAAGGAGGACACAGCTGTTAGAGTAAGCCAGCAGGGAGGTGGGACCAAGCAAGGTGTGCCCCAGCTCTAGCTGCCTCTTGGCTCTGTGACAAGGGGGACAAGTGTGGAAGGTCTGCCACACGCCAAGATGGCTGGGAAGCCAGCACAAAGCTTGGAGGAAGGCATCTTGCCTCTGGCTGGGAATCGCCACTTCTATTCTGATCACAGGGATATGGCTCTGGAGTCTGGGGATAAAAACGCACTGAGGGATGGCTGACGGGACAGGAAAGCACAGTGGGGGGTCTGGGACAGGAAAGCACAGTGGGGGGGGGTCTTTTCCGGCCCCTCTATTCTTAGCTGGTGATTATACCCCACAGGTGCTAGACAATAGAATCTGCAGGGAGAGTCTCTTGCAGGGCTGGGGAGATGGTTCAGTGGCCACACAAATGTGAGGACCTAACCTGACATATGAAAGCTGGTGTGACAGTTGTGTGTGTCACCTCAGGGCTGAGGAGGGAGAGATGGGTGGCTTTTGCAGACCGCTAGCCAGCTATGCTAATTGGTAAGCTCCAGGCCAGTGAGAGACCCTGCCTCAAAGCGCAAGGTGGACAGTGGACAGAGACTCCATCTGAGGTTGACCTCTGGCCTACACACACACACACACACACACACACACACACACACACACGGTGGGGGTGGGGAAGGCCCCAGACAAACTAACGGTCCCATTCCTCCACACCAGGATAGAGAAGACAGACACCCATGAACCAGACACTGAATCTGCTCGCACTATGAACTTGGGCTTGCAGCCTACAGATGTTGAGTAATCAACTTTTGTGGTCTATAAGCCACTTGGACTATGGCATTTTGTTATCATGACTCAGAGGCCACGGCACTGGAGGTCAGAGCTACATCCATGGGCTTCTCTCCTAGAGGATCCTACCAGTGTGACCCCTGTGAGATGCTGCCAGATTGTGATTGGTTAAACAGTTTCATAAGGATGGAGCGTAGGGCTGGATGCGCTCACTGAACCCTGCTTCATGCTAGACCCTGTAGGACAAGTATAAGCAACAGCAGTGAGCCAGGACCTAGCCAGCCCCAGCCCTGTTCTCTCTTGCCTCCCACCCTGCAGGAAGCCCCACTGTCGGGGCTTTACAATGTTGGCTTCATAGGCAGTTGGTTAGGAAAACAAAGAAAAAGCTTTCAGTTCTGTGCTTGGCATCCACTCCATAATCAAGAACACAGAAATGAGTAACAGCCAATTGCTAACGACTTTAGTCGTTAGCATCCTATCCCCCAACCTCCCAGCCTGCAGACACACCCCCACCACTCACCCCAGTGAGATCATGAGTGAGAATGGCTGGCCACCAGATGGGCAGTGACCTTGCATCACTCAGCAAGAAGCAGGCAGCCCCGTGTGCTACAACAAAAGCTTCACGCTTCTCCACAGCAGCCGCCTTCATTCCTGCTTCTTGCCTGTCACTTCCTGTCCTGTCACAGCTGAACCTGCCTGAGCACCGAGGGTGAAACCTAATGGCTGCTTCCCAGTCACCTGAAGGCTTGCTTGTCAAGAGCAGTGCTTTAGAATGTCTCCCTCCAACACACACACACACACATACACACACACACACACACACATGCACCACCCATTCACGCACACACACATACCACACACCCATGCACACACACATACACATACTGATATACATCACACACACCCATTCATGAGCACACACACACATACCATACACACACACCACACACCTATGCACATACACACCTCACACACCTACATACACACACATTCCACACACACATGTATGTACACACCCATGCACACACATATACACCATACACACACACCACACAGCTATATACATACACACATATACACCTCACACACAACCACATATACACACATTTCACACACACATGTATGCACACACATACACACCATAAACACACACCACACACCTATGCACATACACACCTCACACACACATGTATGCACACACCCATGAATACACACACATGTGCACACACGCACATCACAAACACACCACAGCTTACTTCACATACCCATGTATGCACACATACCTCACACACACATGAATACACTCACGCATGTGTGCACATGCACATCATACACACCAACACATCCATGTAAGCACACACTCACACACCACACACACACAACTATGTACACACACACACCTCACATTCACATGCATACACTCATACACATGGGCACATACACATCTCACACACCAACACATGCACACCCTTACCCTCACACACCCCCAAACACCACACACCCATGTGAATACACACACCCACACATACACGCTCATACCACACATACTACACACTGCAAAGTGGCATCCACTCTGTTCATCACATTCTCCTTTTTAATAAACAGCTTTGAGCTGCCAGGGCCAGTGGGCTGCAGCTGAGATGACAAAAGTTATTTCCATGCTGTCTTGGCCCTGCAAGGAGGTGGGTGTGATGAATGTATCTCAGGCCTTAGTCTCATTCATCGCCTGCCACTCAGCATGCTTTCCGCCTGGGACTTGGGGGCGGGGGGGGGGGTGGGGGACGGGACTGCTGTCTCTCAGTCCTGGAGCTACTCAGTACTCAGCCTGGCACACAGTAGGTGCTCAGTAAATGGTGGACTTACTCAGGGTAGAGAAGGAGGAGGGTGGAAAAGGAAAAGGGAAAGAGGGGGACAGAGACACAGGAAGAAGGGAAGGTCTAGAAGCTGTAAGGACCAACAGTAGAGCAAGGAAGGGACAACTGGTAGACCTCCAGAGGGTAGGGCTGGAAGGAAGATGAAAAGCTCAGATGCTGGGGAAGGGAAGGGGCAGAAAGGTAAGGGCAGGGGGAGGGGTATGAGAATCATAGGACAATCCAGTACTGCCATTTATATTTCTGACAAAACAGGTGGGGGAGCACTGGGCAGCAGGATCAGCCAGGATCTCAGTTGTGGGTATGCAGTCCAGACTGCATTGTAAGGTGCAGGTGGCCCAGGGTGGGGGCCCTGAGTGCTGTGGGTGTGGCTGGCCTTGGCTTCATGAGCAGGGCTTGGCCCTGCCTTGTTGGGAAGGCCTGGTGCCTTTGAAGATCAGCAGGGTCACAAGCCATGTCAAGTGGATTCTTGTGGAGACTGCAGGGGACAGGGGTGTTGAGTGAGAAGTGGAGACAGATAATTCCTCATCCCTGGTCCCTCTCAGCCTTCCCTGTGGCTGTCTGCATCAGATGTCTGTGTATGAAGTTCTTTGTATGCCAATTCTGTGCAGCTACTGTGGGATTTATTGATCCAGAAATCCTCTGGACTTTGGGGAAAGAATCTTGACTCTGCCACTTGAGGCTGGCATATCCTGTCCCAGCTCTGGAGCCTTTAAACATAGCCTGTGGTCAGGCACCCAGACCTGTGACCCTCATTCTTGCCCTCCAGGTATCCTCTAGGGTAGTCTCTCTCTCTCTCTCCTCTCTCTCTCTCTCTCTCTCTCTCTCTCTCTCTCTCTCTCTCTCTCTCTCTCTCTCTCTCTCTCTCAGTGTGTATATGTGTGGTGGTGGTGTGTGTGTGTGTGTGTGTGTATGTGTGTGGTGGTGGTGGTGGTGGTGGTGGTGGTGGTGGTGTGTGTGTGTGTGTGTGTGTGAGAGAGAGAGAGAGAGAGAGAGAGAGAGAGAGAGAGAGAGAGAGAGAGAGAGAGAGAGAGCTTCTTGTGATGGATGTATGCTAGATATCAAAGATGTCCACTGATGCTCAGAGCACTGGCCAAGGAGATGCTACAGTACTGAGGGTGGAGTGGCTGGGAGATAGGGTGATGAATGTCAGGTGGGGGTGGGGGTGGGGTGGGCTCTGAAGGGAGGTTCCTGAGATATCTCAGGGACTTCCGAAGCCTGTTCCTTAGTCACTCCAAAAAACAAGCACTGATGTGGCTCTCATATTCAAATCCAGAATTAGTCAGTGATTATAGTTATGGCACCCTAACCTGCTGGGCCCTGCCCTAGACTCAGAAAAGAGGACAACCATCTCTTCTGCCTCCATGGCAACCCTGAGAAGCAGGAGTTTTGACCTCTAGGCATAGCACCAGAGAGGGAACATCCCTGTGGCACACAGAGAGGAGGTAGCCAAGGTGGAGTCCCATGTAGGGGAGTCAACACAGAGCAATGCGTTTGTCTCTGTGGCCTTTTGACAGACTCAGTGTGTGACACACAGCTCACACCGTCACTGACATCAGATCTGGGTGGCTGGGGACCTTATCTGGTACTGTCTTGAATGATGCTGTCATTGGGATCGCTGCCTTACATTCTCTAGGCCAGAAGTTCCTCTACTGAAAAATGGGAGGGGGCATATCCACCTCCCAGTGTTACAGAGAGGATAGAGATTCCCATTGTGTCTACCACCACTGCCTAGAGCCTTAGGCCATAGCAGATGCTTAGCAAATGGGTATAAAGTGCTAGCTGGTCCACCATACAGCATAAACACATAATGGATTGGTGAGGGCAGTCATCATTCCTCTGGCACACAGTAGGTTCTCAGCTCAATATGTTCAGTTATTAGTGATTCTCTGATGCCCAGAACACAGGAAGAGCCCAATAAGTGCTGACCAGTGATTCCATAAGAACTTTATATAGGAACATCCTGTGTGTTTGGTTGCCTAATATATAAAATCTTTGGAATCCTGGAATTTGCAAGGTTAGGAAAATGAGTCTTTAAGCAATTAATAGTGGGTTCAAATCCTGGATCTTCCTCTTTCCAAGTTAGGCTTCTTCTGGGGCAAGTCTCAGGTCTCAGGGTCTTATTAGGAGTTAGAGATGAGGTATGTATGCTGGTCAGCCTCCAACCATCCCAGGACTTCAGGGTAGGCAACACATCTTATAGTTTTATCTACACACTCAGTTGGTCCTCAGCAGCCACAGATTCTGCATGTGTGTGTGCTCAACCAGATCAAAAATCTCTGAAGAACAACCGCAACTGTACCAAATCCGCACAATCTTGCCGTTTTCCTTAAACGATACACTCCAACCGCTCTTCAGCCAGCAGGTAAATGACGTCAGTGTGTTGGGTACCAATCTGGACAGTATCACAATTGTTGGCAACTCTGTGTGTGTGTATGTGGGGATGGGGGTGTTCAGAAACCAAGTACCCTTAAATGAGTGAATGCCAATTCATTTCAAAGAGTTGTTCTTCACTAATCTAGTCTATTTTAGCATCTTAACACCTGTCTGCTTATTTGTCCTTGATAGCTGGGGCTAAGGAAGACCCCACACTGAGCACAGATGTTAAAGAACAAATAAGACCTGTACTAGCAGACAAGGAGAGATGAAGAGGTGACTTCTAGGTATGGCTCATGCTCAAAAGAAGCCAGCTGCTGAGAACGGATCTCCTGTGGATTTACTAGAGCATGCCCTTCCCCTGCCAGGTTGTCTAGTGGATGTGTCTCCTGTGTTTTTATCCCCAGTGTGACTGTAGCAGCTGTGCTATGAATCCTGACTGCAGGTGGTGAGGCCGCTGTACCATGTCACCCAGATCAGTATCATTGTCCCACCTCACATACGGGCAATCTGAGGCTCACTGAGGTGAGAACACTTGCTTGTGGGCTTCCTGCAAAGGAGATTTAGGACCTGGACCCTTAAAGGCCAGATGCCATTTGTGCTTTGTTCTTTCCAGGTCCCCTCCCCTCCCCTCCCAGGCTGAGGGATGGGATGGGTCTGTAGGTGAAGTTTTACCCAGGTTTTCACATATCCTCTCAATGCCCATCATGACATAGTGAGCTGAAAGGCCAGTTCCAACTCACAGGCCTCTGGACCTGGCGTCAGATATAACCACATGGCGGCATTTACAATTCCTGCCTCAGCATCCAGCTGGAGCCGGAGCCGGTTGGAGCCACAGGAGTCTCAATGCAGATTTAATGACATTATGAGTCACCCCCAGAGGTGAGCCGTTGCCCCTATTCCTCACCCACACCCTGAAACCATGGAGCAAATTAATATGTACTTAATCTGTAATACTCGTGATGTCCGGGGTGAGAAGTGGATTTCCTCTGAAGATAACCCTGTGGTGCAAGCACCAAGTTCAAGAGAACAAATGCTGAAGATCAGCATGGTACCTGGGACTGAACACAAGGCACACATCACACACATCACTGGGTTGCATCAGCACCACGTTCCCTGAAGCACATGATACTGTGAACTTCCTTTGTCATACTAGAGGCACAGAAATGTTAAGCCCGAGACACATGATAAATGGAAGGAGATGGGCTTACATCCAGTGGTATACCAGATCCTCACCTCCTAGCCATTCTTCCTCCTTACCCTTTATTGTCCCGTTTTACAGTTGAGAACTTTGAGGATCAGAGGGGCTAGTGGGCTTTCTGAGGAACAGCAGAACTGCAGGATACCCAGTCTGGTCTGTCTGTCTCAAGGCTGGGCTGACATACAGAAGCAGAAAATAGGCTATGCTTTCTCTGCTTTGAGTGCAAATCTTTGGTGCTAGTTCTGTATACATCCGTGAAGAAGGGTTTGCTCTGCAGGAAGTTCCAGGGTATGGATGTAGCTTTGGGGCTGGCAAGGGAGCTCACCGTTTGTACCGAGCCTGGAGCACAGGCTTTCTGGAGGTGGTGGAATGACTCAGGCTTTGGAAGAGGGGAGGCAATGAGTGGTGTTCATGGATTTGGAAGGATAAGATAGCTACCCACCCACCAGTTATTAGCTGATTCCATCTGCAAAACTCTTGGCAGGCAACGATGACTACCTATACACTGAGGGCAGGGAAGTGAGGCTTGGTGAGGACAACAGGCTGAGAGGAAAGGCATGAAGCGAGGGCCACCAAGGGAGTGACTCAGCCAAAGAGGAGAGAGGTTACCAGGAGGCTGTCCCTGTGTCTACTCTCCTGGACTGATCGTGTGGACACTGGAGAAAGTCAAGCGTTATGCAGTGGGGTGGGACAGCAGCCAGTCTTGTCTGCAGTTCTTTGTGATATTTCAGTGTATGTCAGTCCTTCACACAGAAGCCAGCTTGGTGAGATGCCTCAGGGGACCCCACCCACAGACCTTTTTTCACAGGGCATCTCGAGCTTTGCCCATGCCCCTCTCACAGACATCAGGAGCAGGGTCTGTCTGGTTTGCCAGGGACTGGGATGAGTAGGGAGTGAAGACGCCAAGAACAGGGATCAAGACTCAGATAAGAACCAAGTGCAGTCCCATGTCCTATACCGAGGCACAGACACCAAAGTCTACTGGAACTTGTGATGTATTTTGCAAGAACTGGAGGCCTCTAAAAAAATCCCAGCACATGGAAATGGAAGACTTAGAGGAGGAGATGGGAGGGCTTTTTCAAGAGGTCCTGATTTGAGCACTGCAGATTACACACGCACTTACAGTTCCGCACTCTGAACAAGTTCTGCACTCTGAACACGTGGACAAAGCTTGTGCTGATGAAATGAATCATTTCCAGAAACCTAGTGAAGATGATCCATTTCGGTGAAAGAGGCAGAGAGCGAGGGGCCAAGAGTAGAGCTTGGACAGACAGACAGACACAAAATGGGGGACCCGGTGGGGAGCTATAGTGCTCCCTGCCCAGTCAGTCTATAAGCCTCAGACTTCCCCAACACAAAGCTTATCTGCCTAACCAGCCTTAGAAGACAACCAAAGACAACAATTAACCTCCTCATAAGATCCTTCCTTTAAAAACCCCGGGTTATGTAAGACCGTTTAGGGACAACTGGGGCGAATGCATATTGGAATCCAACATGATACCGCATGCTTGCTAATGTCTGCGAGCCTGGGATAACCGTGAGAGAAGGAGGGGGGGTATGGAGACAGAAATAACGTCAGCTTTGAAAAACTCAGACAGCCACCAAAGTAAAGGAGAGGCCAAGGTGACTGGACACCATCATTCCTTAAAGGGAGATGGAGAGAGAGATGACCCAGTTACTAACATGCCTGCCATGCAGGGACAAGAACCAGAGATCCCCAATATCCACATAAGCAGCTCGGCTCAGCCACGAGCACCTGTGATCCTGGCACAGGGAGGATGGAGATAAGCAGAGCCCCAGGGCTTGCTAGCCAAAGATGTAAGCTGAATCCATGAGCTCTGGGTTCAGTGAAAAGCCTTGTCTGGAAAATCAAGATGAATGTTGATGAAGGAAAATCCCTGATGCTGACCTCTGACCTGCACAGGCATGACACACACAAACATGGACAAACACATATGGACCTTGTGCACACCTAAAATAGGAAGAAAGGAAGAGAGATGGGGGGAGGGATGCAGAGGAGTCAAGCAGAATCTTACAAGGGTCCCTTGCTGTATATATAAAATTTGACCCATTTACCACCATTCAGTGATCAGTCCCACTGAGAAATCAATGCCTCTGAAGCCAGGCTGGCCCCCAGGGCTCTCAACACCCCCAATGCTCCTGTATTATAATTCTGTATTATAATTTCATGCTTACTATATCTCTCCTCTAAATAATGTGTGCTTCTTAACCATACACATCTTTCCTTTATGAAGTCCCAGAGTCAAGGTCCCTGAAAGGATTTACGGACTGGAGCGAGTGAGAGAGCAGAGAGGAATGCTGTGAGGAGGGCAGAGGGCAGCCATATCTGCCTTATGTAGGATGCTTCAATCAGACCTCAGTTAGCCAAAGCCACTTCCTGTGACTTAAAAACAATAGCTTGAAAAACGGTGTTGAGCATGCAGCCCTGAACACGTTCTCCAAGAGTCTGGCCTCATTTCTACAGAGCGCTGTCCACCTCCAGGGATCAGGTCCATGCTGGTGCTGCAGCCTCAGCTCCTGTAAGTCTTCTATCTTGCCCCTAGACAGAGAGCATCAGTGACCTCCCTAGTCCTGTACTGGGAGAGTGGGACACACTGGTTCTACTGTTGAAACTTTTGAACTTTTTTCCTCCCAGTTTTGAAAGATATGAGATGTGATTAAGATCTCCAACCAGACTGTGGATTTGTGTGGATCAGCATTCTTTAAGCAAATCCTCAGCAGACGGTGTCACTTCCCATCCCTGGACCTCAACTGGGTATGGCACAATGGCAACTGCTGGCAAACTGTAGACGTATTCATAAAGGCAGGTTCCTCTCATAATGTAGTTCTAAGCGGAAGGAAATTATCCACCCATCCCTCCATTCCTCCATTCACCCATCCCCTTATTCATCCCTTCTTTCCTCCCTCAATCCATCTCTTCATCCATCTATCAGTCCATCCATCCATCCATCCATTCATTTGTTCATCCATCCATCAGTCCATCCATCCATCCACTCATCTATCCATCTCTCTCCATTCTTACATCTGCCTAGACCCATTTACTGAGTGCTTCCATGCTTCAGGCTGTGAAAGTGAATTAGCCATTAGTTCAAGGAGATGATCATCCAGAAGAAGAAGTAAGGCCACCGAGCTATAACTGAAGGAGAAGGGGAGAGACCCTGAGACACATGAAAACAAACAAATATATTAATTTTAGCAAAAGAAGTTTGAAAGTCCCAGCAGCATCCAGATGTGTTGGATCCATCTGCACCAAATCCTTACTTAGGAAAACCAGACAAGCTGGATTTAGATTTAAAGAATTTCAGAGAGTCACTGAGGCAGCCAGAACTTGAAGATGAAATGGAGGGAAATTATTAGTTGGATCACAGTGCAGTACTAAATATAAAGGGGGATTATCAATAGGGTGACAGTGTGGTAGAAAGCCATTTACCCAAACAGCAGTCGATTGGCTTCTAAAGATCAGTCAGCCTCTGAAGGAGCGGGGATCCGTTTCCCCTACAGAGAACTTATGTCTGGAATAGGCAAGGATTTGCTATAGATCACTAACAAGTCAAAACCGGAGTGGAGAACGGGAGGAGAAACAAAGAAACGACTTCATCAGACTTTGTAGAAAACAGCCTTGGCTGAAAACATAGGTGGAAAGGTTTGTTACATGGGAAGCACGGACTAAAACTGATATGTGACTCTCGTCATTTCTGCTAGAATTGCTAATTTTTAAAGATGGCAAAAAGAGGTTCCTAGGACTCAGGGCACTGACAACTCTGTGTTACTACTTGGCTAGAACTGACTAGGGTTGTAGTACCCCTGGGAGCCCTGGTCTGCACCCGTCAGACAAAACTGCATCACCCTGCAGCGGAAGGTACATGCACAGATGCTATCAGCAGTATCCCTCACATCAGGGCTCATCTAGGAAGAACCCAATGCTCACAAATGTTCCAGAAAAATCCGTGTATCAGGGTGACTGGCAAAGGAGGAAGGGTCCAAAATGCCAACGAAGAAACAGAAACTGAAGGTCACCCAGGTACTGACTGAGGATCTGGACAGAGCTAGAGGCCAACACAGAAGACAGGAGGGTTCTCATAGTGGAGATAGAAGGAGGGGTATACTGGATCAAATAAAGATGGGCTGCAGCCAGCTAGGTTGCTCTGGCGTTTAGACCATGAACATGCCCAACATCAGTGGGGAACCCAGTCCCTGTGTCAGCAGCTTCTGGAAGCACTCAGCTAACTGTCTGACTGACTTTATCAAAAACAAGCCATTCCTGGAGTTAGGAGGTAAAGCACAAGATGTGAAGGAGATGGTGGTGACTCAGATGGTCCCGTGGATTTCGGGACAAGCTTCCTTGTGGAAGGGGTGTTGTCATGTAGGTCATAAGATGTCTGGCAGTGTCCCCCACCTCTGCACACTAGAGACCAGCAGCTACTGCCCCCAACATGGACAACCCTGTTCCCTGGGAGGAGATGCAGACGTTCCTGGGAATGTAACCAAGATGGACTACGGCACCCAGGATCCACCAGGTTGTTATATACAACAGTGCAGACCAACCTCATAGACTAAACATAAACATGGAAGGGAGGAAGCAGCTTCACGAAGTGCACACACACAAGGGACTGCCATATGCATTAAGTTCAAAGACAGGTCCTTCTGATGGAGGGTGTTAGAAGTCAGCACGGGGAGGTTATCTTTGCAGAGGGAGGAGACCAAGATGTTAGTGGGCCAAGGAGGCTTAGATGGCAACAATACAGCTTTGGTCAGTGTTTGAATGCTATGTCAAGATGTACCTGCTTATATGTACATTTCAGTAATAAGTTTACTTAACAAAACTTGAAGTCAGTCAGACTTCCAGCTCATTTATCCCTAGTGATTGATTCCAGTCATTGGAAGTTCATTTAGGTGAGCCTAAGATTTGTGTGTGTGTGTGTGTGTGTGTGTGTGTGTGTGCGTGTGCATGCATGCGTATGTGCATTCACGTGTGTTCCTGCAGGACACAGGTTAATATCTGGTGTCTTGTTCTTTAACTACCTTGCTTTCTGAAACCAGCTAACACTGAACCAGGAGGTATCAGACTGGCTAGGCTGTCAGGCCAGTAAACACCAAGGATCTCACTGCCTCCATCTCCCCAGTGATGAAGTTATAGATCCACGCCTTTATGTGCCTCTTACGTGTAGTTAACACTTTACCCACTCGGCCACATCCTCAGCCACATGACTCCCATTTTCCAAATGTTTCCTGGACCTCACTAGCTAGAACTTGGGCTTCTAGACAGAAAAGAACACGGAAGCCCTTTCAGGAGTCACATGGGTCCTGGGGGACAAGCCCTGAATCCACCATAGATTGCTTTGGTCTCTCTGACCAGCGCACCAGCGCTCTCCACAGCTTGGGGCCAAGGGTTCACACTGAGTATCCCTCCCCCCCCCCCCCCCGCAGCTCAGCATCTTTCCTACTGGCCCCCTGATACTGTTGAGTACATAGAGAACCCTCATGCCTAGGAAGACAAGGAGCCCTCTTCCCAAGAGGCCCAATCACCAAGAATGTTCAGAGTGTGTTCACCCTGTGCACCCGTTCTAAGCTACAGAGATGGGTAAACACCGAGTCGTGTAGAAACAGGACTGGCAGAGACAAGGGAGCCTACTCGGAGAACAAGGTTTTTAAGCTAAGACCCATCCATTCACGTATCTATAATTAATGAGCTAATTACCGCCGAGTCTTATCTAATCATGGAAGCAACACTCCTGACGGGTCCTTGGCTTTCCTTGGCTTTAGTCTGGGGCAGAGTAATTGCATTTCCTTAAGTAACACAACTTTATTTTGTTTTATAAACAATACCCTGTAATTTAGACCTTTTTTACTAATTCCAGTGAACCAAATAAAATAACACCAAGCAGGGTAGGGTAGGATGGCGGTGCTGTTGTGCAGCTAGATTATTTTCTTTTAAATAGATTTAAAAAAGAAGAAGAAGAAGAAGAAGAAGAAGAAGAAGAAGAAGAAAAGATCAAGCCAAGAGTATGGGCGGAGTGATTATAAAGAAAATTTCCCATCCAGGGGAGGAGCAAGGTTGTAATGCCATCTTTTAGTCAGACTAAGTGATACCATTCAGTCAGGACAGCAGTAATTAGAGGTGATTACACGGCAATTAAGAACTCCATGGTTGTGTGAGGTAGAATCTTTTATAGCCTGACCTCCATAAGCACTGTGACATGTCTTCAGGAGAGAGCCCAGAGAGAACTCCAAATGCCCCAGTGCTGACTATGGCTGAACAAGCGGTCACCAGCACTGACTGTGGGATGACTGACAGGTCATCAGAGCTGACTGTGGGATGACTGACAGGTCACCAGGACTGACTGTGGGATGGCTGACAGGTCACCAGGGTTGAATATTGGGATGACTGACAGGTCAACAGCACTGACTATGGGATGATTGACAGGTCACCAGGGCTGACTGTGGGATGACTGACAGATCACCAGGGCTGACTGTTGGGATGACTGACAGGTCACCAGCACTGACTGTGGAATGATTGACAGGTCACCAGGGCTGACTGTGGGGTGACTGACAGGTCACCAGGGCTGACTGTTGGGATGACTGACAGGTCACCAGTACTGACTGTGGAATGATTGACAGGTCACCAGGGCTGACTGTGGGATGAGTGACAGGTCACCAGGGCTGACTGTTGGGATGACTGACAGGTCACCAGGGCTGACTGTGGGATGAGTGACAGGCCACCAGGGCTGACTGTTGGGATGGCTGACAGGTCACCAGCACTGACTGTTGGGATGACTGACAGGTCACCATCCCTCTGACTATGGGATGATTGACAGGTCACCAGGGCTGACTGTGGGATGACCGGCAGGTCACTAACACTGACCAGAACCACTGTGCTAGATCTGAGAAGTTTTGTGGCTGTGGAGCCAAAAACCACAAGAGAACAGATTGCTTGTCCTTGGGTGAGGAGAGAAGTGGGTGACTGTACCTGATACCATAGCGTTTGTGGAGGGGGTGGAAAGGAAAAGCTACAGAAAGGGTTGTGGAAAGGAAAAGCTACAGAAAGGGTTGTTTAAGGAGAATCTTGAGGGAGAGAGGTGGGCGCAGTTGGGAACCAAGCTCTGTAGAGGGTTGGATGCTGCAGACACTGAAAAAAAATCAAGAAAAAGACAGTGTGGGGGATGGGGGCTCTACTGTGTCTCCTTGGAAGCTGCTAGCACAATAGGAAAGTTCATGGTGACACACACCTTCAATCCCAGCACTGGGGGTTAGGAGACAGAGGCAGGCAGACCTCTGTGAGAGTAAGGCCAGCCTGGTCTACAGAGCAAGTTCCAGGGCAGGCAGAGTTCATACAGAGGCCCTGCCTAAAACAAACAAAACCAGACACAGATCAACACAAACAAAAGAAAGAAAAGTTCTTTCACTGGAACCAAAGAAAGTTCCAGTGAAGTGGTGAGAGCAGGTTTGGGGATAAGGTAAACCAGGGCACACTCACGGAGAGAGGAAGTGAAGAAGGGCATGAAGCCTCCCCTTTTGAGAAGCCTGGATGTGGACAGAGGGTGAGAGGAATCAGTCCTATGTGAAGCGATGGTAGAGTCAGGAAGCAGAGGATCGAAGAGCAGGGAGGGAGGGAGGGTGAGGGAGCAGGAGAGGGAAGGATGCTGGGTAGAGCAGAGCGGTAGCTGTTCCCTTGAGGATGGAAACTGAGCAATGCCCACTGCCAGCATGTAACAAACAGAACCTGTGACCAAGGCTGGGGCTCTGTTGGTTGTGGAGTGAGGGGCAAGAATGAAATGGCCCAGACCCTCTTAGAAAAGCCCTAAATGTCCAAGGAAGTGAGAGAGCCAGGCTCTTGAAAGGGTTCCATCAGGGAGATGGTCTCAGAGGACAGGAAGTGGGTGCTAGATGCAGCAGGACTCAGGGAAGAACATCTTCTACCCATACCCCTGAGCAGTCCTAGAAGCACCCACCCTAGATGTCTGGGGGGGGGGTACTGAAACAAGTCAGCTGCCACCACCAAGCCTTAAGCTCCCCCTCTGGGGCCAAGGAGGTAATTTAGTGTCTGTCTCCAGAAGAGCTCACATTTATCAGTGGTAGCTGCTTGGTCCCAGCTGGCCATAAGTCACAACGCTTTGTTGTATTTCTTTGGAGCTGACATCCTCTTGTAAATAACATGCCAATGCTCTCGGATCCTGGCAGAAGTCCCCAACCCCTTCTGTTTTTAGAGTGACCTTCTCTATCATCCAAACTGGAAATGTCCAAGAAGCACCCTAATGGAGCCCTGTCAAGCACTAGGTAATTCAGGGCTAGGTTTGCAGGTGCTACCCCACCCCCACCCCCATCTAGGTTGGGACACAGTGCTGATTTTGTGACTGACAGCTATTCAAGTTCAAAACACAAGTCCCCTTTGACCCCGGGGAGTTAACACATAAGGACATGGATTTGTTGAAGCCCTACAAGCTTGTGGCAAGTGTCTGAAAAGCAAAAAGTGAAATATGGTCTTCACAGCTAAATAGAGCAACTTAGAGCTTAAGAATTCCCATGGGGATTCAAGATAGAGTCATGGGCCCTGTAAAGAAAAATCCCAAGACACACTGTGGATGGAAAGACACCATAGGATTTATAAAGAGCACACACCACCAGTACATCAGCTATGCCTTCTAAAAGCTCCTATGGGTGCTACCTGCTGTATCAGTGCAGATGTTTATAAATAAACATTTGGTGTGGGAGGGGGGCCACACCAAATGGAAGAGGGCTGACCATTTTGCTAGAGAGCTAAGGTTAAAGAGTGGACAGGGGGTGTGGTCTTTTTTCTAAGCTTATTCTTTAAAATATTGACTGACTTAGGAAGACTCGCCGCACACACCCATGGGTAAAAAGACCCTGAGGTGAATCATTTTGTTTAATTCATGGTAATGGAGAAATTAACCCCTTTTTTCTCGTACACATTCAGTCTTACCTTTCATTTCTTCTTCTGATTTTTCAGACAAAATCTAATACTGCCTTTGTTACCATAATAACTGTATTTGTTCTGTTATCCAACTCTTTTCTAATGGAGATTTCTTTTTTAAAAAACAATTCAGCTTGGGCACTTTAAATCCAGCTACAAATATTTCTCATAAATCAGACATAGGTTTGAATTCTAGTCCCTTGAAGGGAGAAAGGGGAGTTTAAAATTCTGTACAATTACACTGGGATTCCTAAGCAAGAATTCTCCAGGAACCCATGTGGAGAAAGTCTCTGTACCTGTGATAAGATGGGGGTGAGGGGAGCAGAGAGATAACCACTGCAAGTAGCTTTTCGACCAGGTGATTAGCTTGTTCACCAGGTGATTAGAGTGTTCACTAGGGGATTAGCATATTCACCAATTAGCATATTCACTAGGGGATTAACATATCTACCAATCAATTGGCATATTCACTAGGGGATTAACATATCTGCCAATCAATTGGCATATTCACTAGGGGATTAACATATCTGCCAGTCAATTGGCATATTCACTAGGGGATTAACATATCTGCCAGTCAATTGGCATATTCACTAGGGGATTAGCACATTCACCAGTCAATTAGCATATTCACCAGTCAATTAGCATATTCACTAGGGGATTAGTATATTCACCAGGCAATTGACACACTCACCAGGTGATTAGCCTATTCACTAGGTTGTTACCCAGTTCACTGGGTGATTAGCATACTTATTGTTCACTGATCTTGAAAATGGGGTGTGGAACTAAATCAAGCTCAATTTGACAGGATCTAGAATTATCTGGGATGAGAGTCTCTTCGCATGGCTATTGGAGACTATCTTAATTGATATGGAAAGAATGCATCTCAACTGTGGAACCACTCACTCTGACTGAGATCCGGGACTGTAAAGGGGGAAAAGGCTGAGCCCTAAGATATATTTATCTGACGTTGCCTCAGGGTCCTGTAGCCTCAGTATTATATTAGATAGATAGATAGATAGATAGATAGATAGATAGATAGATAGATAGATAGATGGATAGATGAATGAATAGACAAATAGATAGATGAATGGATAGATAGTAGATAGATGAATGGATAGATGGATGACTGGATAAATAGTAGATAGATAGATGACTGGATAGGTAGATAGATAGATGAAAGAGATTATAAGTAAGTGAAGATCCGTGGCCTTGGCACCAGTCCTCATAATCAATGTGGGCCACATACTTTCATGTTCAGGTCTCAGTCTTTCTAGTGAGCATATTTAACTAAATCACCCCAGGGTTCCCTTCCATCCAAAGATGTGCAGAATTTTCAGTTATAAATACACTTAAAGGGAGGGGTTTCCAGTCAGGATGGCAGAAATGAGGATAAAAACGGTAACAAAGGCTGATGTGGATGGTGACAGGCTGTTGGTGGTCACATGCACCTGAGCAGCCACTGTGGACACCAGAAGGTCCGTATACCCAGCTCTACCGCTCCGAGATAAGAACCTAAAGAGTCTACCCTACCACAAAGGTGCCTGCTCAGCCTCGTCCACGGCTGGTCTGTTCTCGGAAGCCAGAGAACAGCATGAACCCAGATGGCCGTCTGCAGAGCAGGTAAGGAAAATGTGGTCATGCACAGCAGAATATTATTCAGCCATTAAAAAGAAATGAAATTATGAAATTCAAAGATAAGCAGATAGAACTGGGAAAACTTACAGGAAATGACATCACCCTAACCCCAAAGACAAACTCTGCATGACCCAACTCCTGGGAATACTTACTTTAAATCTTTTATTTTGTATGCTTAACAAGGCGTATCTGGAAGCTAGAAAACCAGAAATGGGGTTGACAGTTTAAGAGTGGGGGGTGATAAAATACAGGTAAAATGAAAGTGGATGAGGTAAAATGGAGATGGAGGGGTATAAACATAGGAGGAGAGGGGGTGAGGAAGGGGGGGCGCTTAACAAAAACAAAGCGTGCACGAAAAAGTTGTAAAGGAAACCTGGAATCTTCCAATCCAAACAAAAATCAGAGGGAACAGTAGAACACAGGGGCCATGCAAGGAGAGAGGCAAAAGCCTAATGGTTAAAGGTTTCAGTAGAGACAGGAAGTTTTATAGAGGAGAATGGGGGGGATTAATAAAACTAATAAAACTAATAACACTAATAAAAAATCAGAATGCATGACAAAGCCTTGGAAATCCACTGGTCTGTAAGTTAATTAAAAAAAAATTAACACAAAAACCCGACCTAGGACTAGCAGAGGACACTTGGGCCACTGGGGATGCCCTGCCTGAGTGAAGATCAGACCTGCTCATCCTCTCTGGCCCTCAGATCATCTTCTGTGACAAGTGAGCAGAGCTACCCACTTCCTGGAATTCCTCAGAGCACTGCGTAGAGGCTTGTGCTACCGACACAGTTTTGTGGTAGATCTCTTTCTAGATGCTGTGAAACCAGCATGTGCAGCCTTCATCTCATGACATGTGACAACTTCCCTGGCTTCATAGTGAGGACATGGGAGCAGAGGAGCCAAGAGACCTGCCTAGCTCACACAGCCAGACATAATAAAGGTCTGGAAGAATGAGTACTGACTACAGTCTGTGCACTGGCAACCCTCCCCTTCGGTCTCTTCTATAGCAGTGAGTACTGACTAAGAGCAGGGTCTTAAAATAAATTACAATATGACACAGCCACACTCCCCTCCCTGGCATGTGCCAAAGGACTCCACGCCCCATCCCACAGATCTCTGCTTAGCTACAGTCATGTTTTTTATTGCTCTATTCACAGTAACCAGGAAACAGACACCACATAAATGTCCTCCAACAAACAATGAGAAATGAAAACGTGGTACCCATGTGCACTGTGGAACATAAAGAAGAATGAAACCATGAATTTTCAGGCAAATGGATGGAACTACAAAAGATCATGGAGGAGGATCATATTAACGGAGGACCCAGGGACCCAGAGAGACAAAAGTCACAGGTTCCATTTCACCAGAGGCTCCCAATTCCAGGTCTTCAGATGTCAGTACAGATCCTCAGGTATGGTGGTTTATATATGGTTGGCCCAGAGAGTGGCACTATTAGGAGGTGTGGCCTTGTTGGAGGAAGTGTGTCACTGTGGGTATGGTCATTAAGACCCTCATCCTTGCCAATATTCCCCTAGCAGTCTTCAGATGAAGATGTAGAACTCCCAGCATCTCTTGCACCATGCCTGCCTGGACGCTGCCATGCTCCTGCCTTGATGATAATGGACTGAACCTCAGCCCCATTTAAATGTTGTCCTTATAAGACTTTCCTGTGTCTGTTCACAGCAGTAAAACTGTAACTAAGACATCGGGTAACTGCAGAAGTAAAACAGGACCATTGCGGGGTGGGCGGGGGGAAGAGTCTAATAGAAGTGACCTGATAGAAGAACTGGGGGAGACTCTAACCAGGGGACTGCAGGAAGATGCATACAAAGAAGAGGAGGAGGAAGAACAGTCATTAGGAATCACCCTGTTAACTGTCTACGTGAAAACACTTATCACGCACATGAGTACGTGACTAAATAAAAGACTGTCATCTGGGCTCACAATGCTGTCTTCAAGAGCCAAAGACTATTTAAGATAAACCCCAGCACCACACATGGGAAGCTCCCCCTTTGAGCTTTTGGTCAGGGTTATCTAAGAAAATCCCAAAGGCTTTTGCCATTGCCTTTGGCAGCCTCCCAGAGGTGAAAGTTAAGTCCCTATTGCTGGAGACACCATGCACTTCAGACACAGAGCCTAGAGAACCCTGACTGTCTACTGACTTAGAACTGAACTGAATGCCTCCTCCTGAGGACTGGCTTTCACGGTACAGAAGGTGCCATTCAAGCTTACAACGGAGGCAAGCAACCAACATTCATACCCAGCTTTGATGCCTATGAACTGTAACACTAAACAGCACGGCAGGATAACCCTGAGGTGCAGGGGATCAGGGGTGCATGCTCACACTGCAGTGCAGGGATGCATGGTCACACTGAGGTGTAGTAGTGTATGTTCACACTGAGGTGCAGTAGTGGTCCACACCCCTAGGAAGTAACCAATAGCTCTCTGATTGCTCTTAAGCCTTGCTGAATAAGAGGGAAATCATACCCTGTACTAGCAACCAGCTTACCTACCCAGCGCTAGAGGGAAGCCATGGACATTGGAGGAGAACTTACAACCACCACTTTATTGTGCACAGCACAATCCCTAACTACACTCTAAACATTCCTCCTTACACCCACAGGTAAGTATAGTCCTCACCCCTTATCAAGGATACTTCTCTTTGCAACAGATGGCAACTGTTACAGAAGAAACCACAACCAATCAAAATGCAGAGTTCTGGAGCCCAGTCTCAATGGAAACATTTATAATACAACTCTTGCACCTGAGGCTCAGGGAACATTTCAGAAGAGGGGGCAGAAAGAATGCCAGAGCGGGAGGATCTGGGAGCTTGCTGTGAGATTTCCTCTCCGAGGAGTGTCGGAAGCTACATGCATGAAGTCTCATCAACATGGCCACCTAACCTAACCTGAACAAGAAAGACATCAGCAGACACGCTAAATTGGATGGACGGTCATGGGAGGAAGCCTGCAAGTCCTCAACCCTACACAAAGAACTGTAGACAACTAAGGAGTGCTTAGAGCCAGAGAAATAGTCTTTCCCTGATCAGGAAGAATACACCAACTGGTGTGTTCCAATACCAAATAGGCAACCCTGAAAACATACAGGTACAACTAGGATTATGAAGACCGAGCAGATTGTATTTATATATTTAGGACAACATTCTCTCTCTCCCTCTCCCTCTCCCTCTCCCTCTCCCTCTCCCTCTCCCTCTCCCTCTCCCTCTCCCTCTCCCTCTCCCTCTCCCTCTCCCTCTCCCTCTCCCTCTCCCTCTCCCTCTCCCTCTCCTTCTCCCTCACCCTCACCCTCTCCCTCTCTCTCGTGTATATATATAACAATTAGTGGAATAGAAGTCATACTATTGAAAGAGAGCAAAGAGGGTTGGTTACATAGGAGGATTTAGATGGGGGAAAGGGGAGGGGGAAATGATGTAATCCCATTATAATCAGAAAAAAGCAAAATAAATAAAAAAGCTTTAAGTATAATACTTAATTATTATAAATAATTATTAGTAGGCTTGTGTGTCTGACACTTGAGTGCAGTTGATTTAGGAGTCTAGAACAAAAGGTATTTTATCCCCTGGAGCTGAAGTGGTTGTGAGCTGCCCGATGTGGGAGCTGGGAACTGAACCCAGGTCCTTGGCAAGTGCTGAGCCATCTCTCTAGTCCCAGGATTACAAAATCTTAGTTGCATTCACGATAAAAAATAACTTTTCTCCCTGAGAAACACAGTACAATATACTTTTCTCTCCGTATAAAGTCGGCAGCTTGCCATATTACAAGGCTGGCTTCACATTTCTCAGCTTAAGAAATCCTTCCTCAACCTCCTGCCTCCAGAGCAGCTGAGCTCCCAGGCATGGCAGCCCTGTGCCTGGCTTTAGCTCAACTTTCTTTATGATTCCACTCAAGAATGTCATCCAAAACTGAAACAAACGTAACTGACCATGCTTATTTATAAACCAAAGAATCGCTCGTCTGACACCTGCGACAGAAGCAGTGATAAAGATTGGTTACCCTTTGTTCAAGCGGCACTATTCAAAATGGAGATCTGTGTTACAGTGTTACAGTGTTACAGCTGCACCCTGACCATCTTCCAAGTCAGTAAACAGCGCCAGACTCCACACTTCTCAGGCCCTGAGAGGTCAAGTGACCTACTTAAAGCCACACAGCCGGGCAGTGTCACCAGCCCTAAGCACAGGAAGTGGAAGTCAAGAAGGTCAGCCTGCAAGCAGGAGTCTTGGAGCTGTCGGCTAAGGGCAGGCCACAGGGCAAGGCTCTTACCTGGGACTGTGGAAAGAGTTGCTGACCACTGACTGTCGAGAGGGGATTCTCACTGAGTCCGTGGCCAGGGACAGGGAACAGCTCATCCAGGACTGTAGACTGCCCTCTGGCTGGGAGCTGATGACAGAGACATTGTCCCTAGAAGGCAAAGGTAGGACACTGAGCACAGTGGCCACCACACCAGAGTCTGGGCCCTGAAGAGTACTCTACATGCTGTGCTACAGACAGGCAATGGCCTGTGAGGTGGGAGGAAGCTTTGGCGTTTGGAGGGGACAACTTGGGTCTTAGCCAAGGCCACCTAACTCATGCCTGAAGTCTGGATGGAAACCACTTGCTTTTATTCTAATACCCTTTCTATTAAATGCAGCACTCTTGGACACACACACACATACACACACACCAACTGGAGTGTTAAGGACTTGGTGTGTTAAGGCCTCTCTGACTTGAGGATCAAGCTTGCTATTGAATTCTGTACCAAATAATATGTTCATGGGATATGCAAGGGGTGAAAATCTTCAATCCTCCTTTGCCTTATGGGAATCTCCTTGGCAAGCTGGACTTTCTCTTTATGGTCTTTGACAGTCTCTCTCTCTCTCTCTCTCTCTCTCTCTCTCTCTCTCTCTCTCTCTCTCTCTCTCTCCCTCTCCCTCTCCCTCTCCCCCTCCCCCTCCCCCTCTTCCTCCCCCTCCCCCTCTCCCCTCCTCTTCTCCTCCCCCTCTCCCTCTGTGTGTGTATGTATGTGTGTGTGTGAATGTATCTGTGTGTGTATGTGTGAGAGTATGTGTGAATGTGTGTATCTATGTGAGTATGTATCTGTCTGTGCATCTATGTGTCTGTATGTGTGTGCGACTGTGTTTCTGTCTATGTGCATGTGTCTCTGTGAGAGTATATGTGTGTATGTCTGTCTGTGTCTCTGTGTGTGTGCAACTGTGTGTGTGTATCTGTGTGTTTGTTTCTGTGTGTGTCTGTGTCAGTGTGTATGTGTGAATGTATCTGTCTATGTCTCTGTGTGTGTGTCTATGTGTGTGTGCATGTCTATATGTATGTGTGTGTACAAGCGAGCCCATGCATGCAGAAGTGTTTGATATATTTGTGTGTACAGGTCCAGGCACATACAAGTGTGAGGTATGTTTATCTGCCACTAAGTCAACCACCATGGGACAGGGCTGCATACATGAACTTGATATTAATCCTGTCCTCAAGGTTGCTTCTTAGGAGAGCAGCCACGAAATGAAGGCTCCATTAGCACTACTACAGAGAGAGGCAGAAGGCCAGCTTCTGGGTTAAGTAAGGAGCCTCCATTTCCTTCCAGGAAGAAAAGGAAGGAAGTGAGGCAGGTGAGCCTTGGGAAGGTGAGGGTTTGGTGGGAAGAGAGTCCAGGAAGTAGGCAAGCAGAACTCACGGGGTGAAGAGGGGAATCAAAGGTCAACATGGAACACAAGTGTCCACCTATAAAGTCTGTTCTGGGCAGCAGGGAGCCATTGAAGGTGGTGGTGGGTAATGGCATGATAACACATGTCTTCCATGTATCTAAACTATGTCACACAGGTATGCAAGTTTGCACTCCTGTAAGGCACGTGCTAAACCATGAAGCCAGAGCCTCACAGGCATTAATTACAGAGAGCTCTGTGATGGGTGTGACCCTTCTCCTTCCCCAATGCACACACACAGCCGAGGGCTTGCCTTCACAAGCTTTGTGGTTTGCTTACCCCTCTTTCCCGCTGCGGCTGCTACAGTCCACTGCCGTCTGGATACTAGAAGGAGACACAAGACAATATAGTTGTACAGCCAGGACTGGGGGGACATGGTCTCCAGCACGACATACACCTGGGTTTGCCTGCCATGTCTACCCTTCACTTCTGTATAGTTGTAGGGTACAGAGTTGTCCTCTCTGAGCCTCCCGTTTTCCTCTACAAACTGCGGTTGACCAACAACGCATGAGCCTCTGCCTCTGCCCATGGAGCAGAGTGAAGTAGCCCTTGTGGATTGTTTAGTGCAGATCCCAGAGAACAGGAGCAACCGTTACCAATGCTTTTTAAAAACATGACTAGCGGGTAGGGCTCTGGTTAAGAGTATGGGCTACTCTTCTAGAGGACTTAGATTCAACTTCCAGAACCTACACTGTGGTTCACAATTGTCTGTAACACCAGTTCCCGGGGATCCAACACCCTCTTTTGGCCTCTGAGGGTACCCACACAAGGAACAGACATATATGTATGCAAAACAGTCAGAACAACTATTTTTTGAAATGCAACTGGCATCACTGACATTAATCTTATTTTTATTGACAACTGCCTGGCACCTGCCTCACTCATAGTCTTTGGGAAGCCAACAGATTGGGCTCTGGCAGGATAGCTTCCTGAGGCATTGTGGGAAACTCCTAATATAATTATACAAGTAGCTATTCTCCAGGGAGAAACATGTTTACACACTCTGCCCACACCATCTGCCTCAATTTAGAGATGAAGATGGTATACCATTCACAAGGCCACTGAACTTCCAAACCCAGCTTTGTGGAGACAACAAGACACACTGGTAGTCAGTGTACCACTGCCCTCAAATGGGAATCCAGACAAAAGCACACCCCTGCATCTAAGTTGCCTTTACTCTGGTCCTCAGGCTGAGCCTCCAGCCACAATGTCTGCAGGGATTTGGGCAGGTCTGAAGAGGGTGCACCCACTGTTTCTTGTTTCTTCCTCTAAAGCTATGCTTCCTTAGATGCCTCCCTTTTTCCAAGATGTATCTCCAGAGGACCATGAACATGTCTTCCATGCATGGAGACAGGATAGTAGGGTCCCCAGAGCTCACAACCAAATGTCTAATGCCAAGAGGCTAAACCTCATTTCCCTCTCAGTGTGAGCCACGCAGGAAGTCAGCAGTCTCATTCCCTCCATTTGGAATCCACGCTCCTAGCTTGGACACTGGATAGCATTCATTACCGTCACTGCTCCACACAGTCTGCCCAGCTCAGCAACAGAGCATACATGGGTGCCGACACTCATCCAGGTTTCATCTCTGAAGATGGCTCTGGGGACTTGGAACTCAAAACCACTTCCTCATGGAGGGACCCTTTCCCCTGAGACCTGGACACTTCCTGATGTCGTGTTTCACTATTGTCTCTGCTGTTCTACCTTGGATGTGTGATGCTTTTGGACCCAGTCTGTAGGAGCAAACCCCACTGACTATGTGAGTCCCATCTGTGTGCTTCCTGTCTGCATGGCTCCCCAATGGGCTCAGCAGGCGAGACATCAGCTGACAGAAGAGGAAACACATCTTTGTAAACAGTACCTCCATATAAAGTTGGCCTTCATGCCAGAAGATGACTCTGATGCTCCAAACCATGATTGTTTGCAGCTGAGCAGGGAGATCTGGGATTTCCATGCATCATGACTGTACCACGTAAGCCACCATCTCACAAGAAACAAGACTGTAGCCACCATTGTTACAACCTCCACCCTCCATTCCTGCCAATGCCTGTGCTTGGAGCAGTCTTCTTAGGCAAGGGCAATTAGAGGGTGGAGGCCAAATGCGCTGTCCATGGTGCTGATCTAGCCTGCCGAGCCTGCCGTGTAACCGAGGCTCTGTCCGTGGTACTGATCTGGTCGGCTACAAAACCCAGGGAGTCTCAACCCCTTGCCCTGGGCTGGTGCCTACAGTTCTTTCATCTTGGCCAGTGTGGTTTTGCAAAGTGAGCCTGTGCCAGGAATTTTTAAACAGATGTTGGCAAGGATCGAGGTAATTGATTAAGTGTCTTCAGATGTATTCCTCCTGGGTACCTTTCACCAGACAGGCGCAGTCTAAATGCAAATACAGGCTGGGAAGTGACGCCCGGATTCATTTGCTCTGTGTCAGTGACTGACGTGAGCTCACCACCATGGCAGCCCAGAAGGAAACAGAGACCTTGATAGGAGGTGAAGGACAGTCAGCATGTCCTATGTGGTAACAAAGCTGCCTTTGACTGGCATTGGAGGCAAGGGGGGTTGGGGGTGAGGTCAACTCCAGAAACAAGCCATGGCTTAGTGGCTTAAAGTATGCACCAGTGAGACTTTAGATACCCATGGGACTCAGTTTCCTTTTCTGTAGTTTGTAAAAGATAATGATAGGAGCCCAGTGACCGTGCAAGGGCAGCGTGTGCCAAGCAATAACAACTGTCCTCCAGAGAGGGAACCACAGGGGGCCATTACCACCATTTCCTGCAATGTTGCAAATAGACATGGCAAATCGTGGGAGCTCTGTCTCTATCTTGTCATCTGGGTGTTGGTTACAACCCTTCTCAGAAAGCAGGCCAACCTGTAACATTCATTTATTGCCACAGGGCACAGGGGCCCATGTTGTGACTCTAACTGGGTGTCAACCTCCTTGGATGAACAGAGAGTTCTCTCAAGCTGTTCTTCCAGATCAGGACATGTTTAGCACTCATGGAGGGCAGCTTCAAGAAAAGGGGTGGGGGGACAGTCACCTCATGAAGCAGGGAATTTCACATCTGGGCCAGAGCCAAGGCTCAACAGAAAGTTGTTGATACACAATGTGTCCTTAGAAGGCCAGTCTCTGGTTCCATCCAGATATGTCCAGGTCTCCTCCACAGCCTGATGTCAGACCAGTTGTTAGAGCACATGAGTTGGAAATCACCCAGAAGCCACCCACCCCACCCCCAAGGACACGATCGCTCCCAGAGTCCTCATCTTTTATCCGTGACTCTGAAGTCAAGGGTAAGCTGTGGACCCCTCCAAACCCTAGCATATCCCCAGGCAAGGCAACAGGCAGAGCAGCTGCAGATTCTAGAGCCAGGAATAGATGGAAATTTCTGTCACCCTTTGTAGCCTTCCTCTCATGACTAATGAGCACGTTCTAGGCCCCGGGGATGAACTGAAACATTTCCTCCATTAGTCTAAGAAGGTTGATGTTACAGTGTAGCCAACAATGCCAGGCCCTGCTGCAGAGTCCCCTGCTTCAGAGTCACGGGAGCTTAAGTAACACTGTGTGCTGCCTGACTTTCTGGGCATGTGGCTTGGCTCCCAGCCTACAAGGCCTGCTCCATTAAGATCTCTAATTCCAGGTGAACCTTAGAATTGTGAACTGGCATAATGAGAACAAGTCTCTCAACTTGGCTGTTAGAGAGTCTCTCTCTCTCTCTCTCTCTCTCTCTCTCTCTCTCTCTCTCTCTCTCTTCCTCCTCCTCCTCCTCCTTCTCCTCCTCCTCCTCCTCTTTCTTCCTTCCTAAGCCAGTGGTCTGAATCCTCATTGAGACTTCATAAAGAAGTATCTTGGACCAAACTTTCAGGCTCCAATCCAAACGTTTCTCATTCAAGGCAGTAAGAACGCACAGTGTGCAGTTTGCAGCTGCTGATGAGGGGGAATTTGCTGACACCAGGGCAGGAACTGGGATCCCTGCTCTGTGTAGTAGACCCATAATGGTTCAACATGTATTTCTTTTTGTTTTTGACAGTCAATGATGTTCCTCTGGGGTGTCCTGGTCATTTCCTTAACAACTTGACACAAAGTAGAGTCATGTGGGAAGAGGAACCTCAGTTGAAAAGAGGCCTTCATTAGAGAGGCCTGTAGGCAAGTTTATAGTGCATTTCCTTGATTAGTGATTGATGTAGTTCGGCCTAGCCCATTGTGGGTGGGGCCATCCCTGGGCTTGTGGTCCCGGGTTCTACAAGAAAGCAGGTTGAGCAAGCTGTGAGGAGCAAGCCAGTAAGCAGCACCCCTCCTTGGTTTCTGTTTCACTTCCTGCCTCCAAGTTCCTGCCTTGAGTTCTGGCCCTGACTTGCTTTGGTGGTTGTGCTGGTTTGAATACGCTTGGCTCAGGGAGTGGCACTATTAGGTGTGGCCTTGTTGGAGAAGGTGTGTCACTGTGGGCATGGGCTTTAAGACCCTCATCCTAGCTGCCTGGAGGTCAGTGTTCTCCTAGTGGCCTTCAGGTGAAGATGCAGAACTCTCCTCCTGCACCACACCTGCCTGGATGCTGCTATGCTCCCATGTTGATGATAATGGACTGAACTTCTGAACCTGTAAGCCAGCCCCAATGAAATGTTGTCTTTTAGAGTTGCCTTGGTCATGGTGTCTGTTCGCAGCAATGGGGACCCCTAACTAAGACGGTGACGAACTGCGATGTGAAACTGTAACCTGAAATAACCCTCTCCTCACTAAGTTGATGCTGCTTATGGTGTTGATCAAGGTAACAGAGACCCTGGTTACGACAGCAGTGATCAGCAGATAGGTGAACTGTTTGCTCTATGCAACGAGTCAGGACTTTTCTGTAGGCATCTTTTATTTCTTTAGCCCCCCAATATCTGGGGGAACTGAGAGTCTCAGTGGGTTTCAGGGAAGCTCTGTGAGAGGAGAAAGGCAAGAGGGGAAGGAAGGGGGTGGAGAACAGGGAAAGAAAGGTAAAGGGCCTCAAGTCCCCCTCCAGGACCAGAGTCAGGACTTTTCTGTAGGCATCTTTTATTTCTTTAGCCCCCCAATATCTGGGGGGAACTGAGAGTCTCAGCGGGTTTCAGGGAAGCTCTGTGAGAGGAGAAAGACAGGAGGGGAAGGAGGGAGGTGGAGAACAGGGAAAGAAAGGTAAAGGGCCTCAAGTCCCCCTCCAGGACCTCAGTGTGACACGGTCCTGCAGTGTGGTGCACCATCGTTCTCAGAGGGTGGCCCTGCTCTGGAGATTGTGGACACATGGAGACTGTGGCCTAGCTGGCAGACATCAGGTTCTAGTCTGGGGCATGAGCACATCAGGCTGCATGCCCTGTGTCTTCCCAATCAACATGCTCCCTTCCTCAGGAGGCCGTTGCTCTGAGCTAAACCCTCTCCTCTCTTAAACTATTACAAGGCTCTTATCTCGCTTTCTAGAACATTGCTCTTGGTCTTTGTGCATTGCCTCCCCAGATTCTCCTCTCATGGGTCTGTTCTGCCTCCTCCCTCACGAGCCGGAGCCACCGACCCCACTGGTCACCTGCCACCAGAGGCTTTTAGGTTCCAGCAGAGCCCACACACTCTTTTGTTTGATTTGTCTGTCCATTTGCACACATGCCCCAGAATTCGGGCTGTGTGAAGACACCACCACATTCCTGAACTGTTCTCCAATCCACGCTCCTGGCCCTGTACTGAACATCTCACACAAGCTCTTCAGCCCCTGCCCACTACAACATGGAGAAAAATGGCATCCAAAAAGCAAGAAGAAAAACGCAAACTCATAAGGAGATGTCTGGCATGGGACAGGCTTACCAATCAAACAGATGGATAGATGAATGAACTAAAGGACAGAGGCAACAAGCAATGTCTGAATCTCTGCAGGGCTATGCTTCTGTGTGAGGAGTTGCATTTTTAACCTCTTACTGATCCACCTTGGAAACGAAGAGACTAAGGATCAGAGTGATTGAATATTTGTTTGAGGTCATATGATACCGAGGGACACTTAAATAGAATTGTGGTCTATGCTTTCCCCTCCCCCAACAAGAGCAATCCCACTCGCTGCTGCCTGGGGTGCTCCTGGGTACCAGGAACATTGTGTGGCACCTATGTTCAGACACCACACCACATCCCACAGCTCCCCTGAGACACAGGCAAGTTCCCTTCCAATTTGAGGAACCATGAGGCTGATGGTATGTAGAAACTGGAGACATAGTCAAGAAGAAAGACATCGGAAATGCAGCAAGGAAGAATATGTACAGCCTCGGATGCAGAGGTCAGGATGAAAGGAGACAAATGCTGGAGCTGCATTCAGGTGGCCGTGGCCTGATGGACCCAAGCAGAGGGTGAGTCTTGTTGCCACAGAGACAGATACGTCTTATGTGAGCACCATCTGGGGGTAGTGGCTCTTAAGATGGAGCCTGTGCGATGTCTGGGGTGCTCTGTGACCTCATCCTGGTTCATTACCCAGTTGAGAAGTCTGGCCTCTGATTTCTCTCACAGCCTGCTCCACCCCTGAGCATGGCCACTCTATTCCTGTCTCCTTTACCTTTGGATTCATTATGAGAGAGAGAGAGAGAGAGAGAGAGAGAGAGAGAGAGAGAGAGAGAGAGAGAGAGAGAGAGAACAATAGCCTTGAAGCATAAGCCAAAACAAGCCCACCTTTAAGTGGCTTACACCAGGAGTTGTGACACAGCAACAAGAAAGTAACAAACACAGACCCAAGTCACTTCCCTAGGATGCCACACTGGTCACATTCTGTGATGGTTTGTATATGCTCTGCCCAGGGAGTGGCACTATTAGAAGGTGCCACTCTGTTGGAGTAGGTGTGGCCCTGTTGGAGTGGGTGTGGCCCTGTTGGAGTGGGTGTGGCCCTGTTGGAATGGGTGTGGCCTTGTTGGAGGAGGTGTGTCACTGACTTTAAGACCCTCATCGTAGCTGCCTGGAAGCCAGTATTCTGCTAGCAGCCTTTAGATGAAAGATGTAGAACTCTCAGCTCCTCCTGTCTGCCTGGATACTGCCTTGTTTCAGCCTTGATGATAATGGACTGAACTTCTGAACCTGTAAGCCAGCCCAAATTAAATGTTGTCTTTATAAGAGTTGCCTTGGTCATGGTGTCTGTTCACAGCAGTAAAACCCTGACTAAGACACTTTCCAACCATTCATGTCCAGCAAGTCAATTCCCACACTTCATAGGTGACAGGGACAGTGTCCCTCTTCTTTCAATCTAAATAAACCAGCAACCCTCAGGCATTTTGGGGTCCTCCCAGCAAATACAGCCTGAGACTTGTAGGGACAAAAGAGGTCTGCAGAGCACAGCCCCGCCTCGGACCCGGCCACCACCCACTTACCTTTCTGTGTCACTATCACTTGACACCACCTCTTCCAAGGCTGCCTGCAGGTCCGCGATGCGTCGGATGGACGTCTCCAGGTCTGTCTGCAGCGTTTGTCTCACAGTTGCCAGCTCCTCCACATACTTCTCCTGCAGGCAGAGACCACAGAACCCATTGGTCTTGCATGAGAACTCCACAGCACTGCAGAGTTCCAGGGGGAGGGGGCAGAGTGAACAGCCTGAGCAGAGCCTATGTGGGGGGAGGGGACAGCCTGAACAGAGCCCATCTCTCTGCGATGTAAACAAATCCTTCCCAGGCCTTCACAGCAGATGAGGAGAGTGTGAAGCCCTGGGTGTCCCAAGCAAGCATGACTTGTTCTACATAGGAGGGAATAGACTCTAGAGGGCCCTAATGGTGTGTCCCAGGAACTCGAAGCTGGGTCATCCATATGTGTTTTTAGGAGCCCAGAGCCATGCTTGAGTTTACCCTATCACCTTATTGAATGCAAAGCCATCTTAAATTGATCAGTAAATGGGCTGGACCTGGTGCGGAAGGTTTGGGGCAACACAGAGAAGGCTATGTTCCAGGCTATGCCTGCCTACACACTGCAACACTCCACACCATGACCACCCTAGACCTACCCTCTGAAACTGTAAGCAATGCTTTCTTGTGTAAGAGTCACCTTGGTCATGGTGTACACAGCAATAGAACTGAACCTAAGAATTATACAAAGTGGGATGGCCCAGTGGGGGCCCCTGCAGAGTGACAGACCTGGCAGGCAGTTATGGGGCATTTTCTGTGGCCAGCACTAGTCATGTGACCAAAGCCTCCCTCAATGAGAGCCTGGCAGCAAAGTCATGAAAACCAATCATGCTTCAGAGCTGAGCAATGGAGACCTTCAAGAGCAAAAGGACTTAGCAAGAGTGCTAGAACGTAGTACTCTTGATTGTCTTTGTAGTACTCATCCACTGAGATCAGTACTCATCCACTGAGATCAGTACTCTCTGGTAGTGCTGTGACTCGATTCTGTCCTGACTCTTTGGGAAATATCTGATGCCCACGAGGCATCTGCCTTTCAGTTTATCCCTAACACAAAGCTTGCTGATGGAGGTGAGTTGCCACCTGGAGACTTAGGATTGAGTCTGGAGAAAGAGTTGGCGACCACACCTTGGGGGATACTGTGACATGTGTCAGGTCAAGGCCAGATACTGTTATATCCCACAATGCACCAGATACCTCAAGTTAGAGAATCATCTGGCTACATTCAGAATCTCTCTTTTGGAAATTAATTCCACAGGATGGATCAGAAGGCAAAGCAGGGCCCTGAACATGAGTTTGCTCGGGGCAGTGCAGCCAATGAAATGAGAGTCTGAAAGCCAGAAGCTATACCCAGCTTTGGGGATGGTTACGGAGATCACAGAACATCACTTTGATGTCATTAGACAGTTGTTAGCAGAAGCAAGGGCTGTGCAATGTGGACAGCATCCTTGAATGGTATGGAGCAAACAGAACTACCAAGAAGACTGTGACCCGGAATCCATAGCAACCACACACACATACCTCACACTACATATACACGCACCACACCACACACACACATATACACACTTCACACAACATACACACACCACAACACACACACAGACCACCAGGTACATGACACACACAGATACACACACTCTACATACAAACTACCATGTACACTACACACACAGATACACTCTACATACAAACTACCATGTACACTAAATACACATGCATACTACATACAAAATACCACATATACTACACACACATACACACTACATATAAAACACCACATGTACTACATGCACACTACATACAAAGCACCACAAATATATACACACACATACACACACAGCATCACATACACACAATACACTATATATAAAACTACCATGTACACTAAATACACACTACATGCAAAACACCACATACACTATACACACATACACAATACATATTAAACATCACATGTATTACATACACACTACATACAAAGCACCACATATACTACACACACACACACACACACACACATACACACACTTTTTGAGTGGGACTTGGAGTCTCAGTTATGTTACAGGTGGAGAGATTTTTTAAAGATGATCTGGTCATCTGAAGTTTCTTTGTGGTTAGCTATTCAAGGAAACACACAGATGCCTAATGATGAGGGGTGTGTAGGATGAAGATTACAGTCAGGTCTGGGTAAACTCTCAGACCTTCTGATAACTCCAGAAGCCAAGTGACCACAGACAGATTTCCAGGCTTCTCTGAAGAAACTGGGGACATTTATATCACTGGAGGCTGCAGAGCCAAGACGTGACCCCATTCTATGGGGCTGGCTGTGCTCAAACCAGGAATCCAGCAAGGACCACAGCTGTTTCCCATCTCAGGAACTGATGGACATCCCTTTGTGGACCTCCCCTTTCTCACTGAGTTAGAACCTTAAAGATGGCATTAAGGATTGAGTACTGCAGTAGGTGTGGCCCAACCAAGCCAGGCCAGGACTTCACAGAGCTTAAAGGGAGGAACAATGTGGTCAGAAGCAGGCATGTGTGGGCAAGGCTGGCATGAGCAGGGCCAGTTTACACTTCAGCTGAGGCTTCCAGCCATGGAATGTTAACCTCAGGACAGGCAAGTAAGGGACAAGCTGGGGCCCAGCCCCGGCCCCCAGCCAGCAGCCAGACAAGGGCATCAGGTCAGTGAAGGGGGGCTGTGATGTAAAGGTCACCAGTGTATCAGTTCAGACACAGCTGGGGAAGTGTTTGGGGCTGAATCCCAGAAGCTCCGGAGCACTGTGGGAGCACCATTCCTTCCCAGGCTCAGGTACTATGGGAGCACCACTCCTTCCCGGGCTCAGACAGAGCAGCATGGGAACACCAGTCTTTCCCAGACTCAGACAGAGCACTGTGGGAGCAGAACTAAGCAAATGGGCAGGAGAGTGGGACTTGAGCTGAGGTAAATCTGTAACCTCATGGGTTCTGAAGTCTACAGCTTTACAGAGTTGAATCTCAGTGGTGCGGCTCGGAGGCTGTGTGACCTTCAGCAACTCACACAGCTGATCTGCCTTCCTGTCAATTTCATTGTGAATCAGGGTAGCAGGTAAAGTAGTTAAATTGCTGATGGGGGTGGGGATCAACCATTGGTGGCATTGCTAACTTCACAGTCCCAGAAGAGGAACCCCTGCCAGGGCAACATTGTTTCCCTTTCATTGGGGAAGCCAAACCCAGAATAAGAAGCTTGGGATGTGGAAGTCTGTCCAAAGCTAATGGGCTACTTAGACGGAGCAGGAAGACTTGAAGACTAGCTGGCCATGCCCTGGACCAAGGACTTTCAATGCCCATTCTTTATCTGCTTGCTGTCTGTGGGCAACAGACTTGGAGGGAGCACGACAGATCAATGGAGCACCCTGGAGCCAGGGACCACCCCAGAGCGATGAAGCTGTATAACCAGCAATCACCAGTCAGCAGAGCTGAGCTTTCCTGCTTCAGTTTAGGAACCTGGGGGCATCTGCAGATTACGAAGACCAAGACATCAGTCTCAACACTGCAGACCCCATCAGTTTCAACACTGCAGACCCCAGCAGCCAGCCCAGGGCAGACAAAACGAGGTCCCTCACCCTGTCACAACCTAGAGAAGACACACAGAATGAAGGGGCCAATTGTGGCACCTGGCTCAAGCTGGGGACCCCCTGCCTCCTTATGCCTTCCAGGGGCAGATGCCCAGCTGGTGTGGTGATCACATCCGGGCACACTGAAGTTTGTCTCAGTCGCCCCTCAAGAGCACAGCTGTGTTCTGAGGCTCTGTACGAGCTTAGGATCCTCTACAGTTAGCAAGGAGCATGGAGAGGCTCAGTGGTGCAACACCAGTCTGATTATAAGCCTGTTTGGGTAGTTAGATAGATACATGGCAGAAAACCCCATAGTAGCCCACCCGATCCCCAGACAGCTCTACAGTGTGAGGCAGGGAAAAAAACACAGACAGAAATGGCTTCCTTATGCACCAGTGCCTACGACATACTCCTCTTGTCCAATCATGCATCTTTGTAGTCAAGTCACATTTACTGAGCACCTACTGTGTACCAGTTTCCACAGAGCTAACACTGTCACCGGACCTGATCCACCTGCCCTGCTGATGTCTGGCCCATGGAAGGCAGGTGAATGCTTAGGGTGGAGAGAGTCAGTGTTACTATGTAACTGTTGGCGGCAAAGGAAAGGGCAGGGTCTGATGCGCATAGGATGCCTACCCATCATGTTTACCAAGATAAAGACAACACTGGGCAATGTGAGCTTCTGGCCCTGCATTGCTCACAGGAATCGGGAGGCCTTTAGACTTCTAGACTGCTGCTCTCCATGGGGCGCCCTATGCACAGTTGCTGTGTGGGAAGCAGTTCAGACGATAATTAATGCTAGCAATTAAGATGGGCTCTGCTCGTGACATTCAATTAGAGGCTAATACCAAAGCTGTTGTTTGTTGCTTGTTTCTTTACCCAGAGAACCCTGCTCCCCAGAGACCTTCATCTGCCTGAGATGCACGGGAGCTCTTCCCTCAGGCTTCGTGCCCCTGAGGAGGCCTCTCAAGCTTCAGTTCACCTCATCCGGGGTTTGCCTGACAGAACAGATCTCACAACATCCTTGAAATTGAACCATCTTGCCATTTTCTGGTACAGTAGTAAGAACAGACTACTGTACACACATCCTACTGAGCTTCCTGCTCAGTAGGATGTGTGTGTTCAAGTGAACAGGTGATACACATGGAGCCAGTGCCAGTGGCTTGCTTAGTAAATACAAGCAGACATTTATTGATATGTGTGCAATTAGCAACTGGCAAATCTTTTTAAAATTCAACTCTGTCCCAGGCTGGCCTTGAAATTTTGACTTCCTGCTAGGTTTATAGGCTTCACCATGATCACCCCCAGCTCCTGTTCTAATCCAAAATCCAAATGACTCTGAATGTCACACAGACAGGAGGATTTCAAAACAGCCCTGAAACATTCTGAAATGCATGCATACACATACATACTGTATATGTATAAATATGTGATTGATATATATATATATATATATATATATATATATATATATCTCACATGCTTGAAACATCCCTGAACATACTATTGCTGAGTTCATTCCTAAAGTGTTCTGCTGAATGGCTGAAATCTCTTATCTCGCTTAATATTAATTAAGATCTCTTAGATCCAAGCACCGTGGAAACAGAACATCATGTTATAGTAAATTACTGGCTGTGGTTATTCTCCCTGGCATGAGCTAGCAAAACATGCTCATGTTTTCTCTTTGTGATTTTCCAGATTCTCCGCAGAAACTATGAGTTTGGTGTGTTATCAGAAACTTGGAAAATGGGCTTCATTTCTCTGGTTGATTGCAATGGAATCCCCTTCTACCTGACCTCGGGAGCCGGCTATCAGCAGGCAGAAAAGCCAGGGAGCAATGCAGTCGCTGTTCCACGAGGTCCTTCCCTCATCCACCCTGAAAACTCTCTATTTCGTTCTATTTTTATGGTGCAATAACAGATGCAGAGAGACTCATCAAAGATCTGATTTTAGTTCACTTTCTGTTGCTATAATGGAATACCCGAGACTGGATGATTTTCATAGGGAAGAGCTTTCTTTTGGCACATGGCTCTGCCACTCCAAGGGCACAGCACCCCATGTGTGTGGCTTCTGCCAAAGGCCACATGCACCTGGCTGAAAGTGGGAAAACAGAAAACAATATTTGTTCTCACAGACACACAGGAGCTCCCCCTCAGGCTCCTTGCCCCTGTGGTGGCCTCTCAAGGTTCAGCTCGCCTGCACCAGGGTTTGCTCCACAGAACAGATCTCACAACAGCCTTGGAAGTTCATCCATCTTGCTGCTTTCTGACACAAGAAGGAAAGACAGAAGCTTCACTATTAGTGAGACCAAGGAGGTGCCAGAGTCCCTTTTAGAAAGCGACTCTGGAGGCTGGTCCTCTGAGAGAAAGAACTCCCGTGTGTGTGTGTGTGTGTGTGGGTGTGTGTGTGTGTGTGTGTAAAACATTAACCCCCTGACCATTTGTATACTCTGGAGACAAACACTGGTCTTTCTTGGAACAACCAGATTCAAACCCTAGCAGGTCCCACAAGCAAACCAAAAGAGTCGGGGAGCCAGGTGTGGCAGCACACACCTTTTAATTCTGGCACTCAGGAGACAGAGGCAGGCAGATATCTTTGAATTCTAGACCATCCTGGTTTAACATAGAGATCTCCAGGATGGCCAGGGCTACAAAAACATCCCCTCTCAATAAAAACACCAACAAAAAGAAAGTAGTAGAAAGATATGTTTACAGGGCCAGTAAATATCTAACCCTTCCTCCTCAGCCTTGCCTCAGCTGGGACAGGCGTGTCTGATGGGTCATTGCACAAACTCAAGCAACCAGGGGTCCAAGAGTCTTCTCTTCACCACCCAGTCGAGTGTCTCAGCCCCAGACTGCCCTGTGCTGCTTTGCCTGTCAGTGGCAACCAGAAAGCCAGACCTTATCACGCCTCAAGTGATGGCAATCTTCCCAGAAGTGCCCCCTGCGTCCTCAAAGAATGCGAGTAGACATATGGTCCCTGATAGGATTTCAGTGTGAAGTGTCACTCCCGTGCTGCGGGGTGGGTGTTTGGAGAATCAGTAGACAATTTAGGCGATGGACTAGCAGGAGGAAGTCAGTCAGGAAGTCAGTCGCTGGAAGTGTGTCCTCAGGCACGGTCTCTTGCCCTGTCCACTTCCTGTCTCTCTTTCTGATCACTGATTACCACAAGGTAAGCAACCTTGCTCTGTCATGAACTCTTACCACTGTGCCCCTCTGCCCATCACAGAGCACATCCTGGACACTGTATGGGGTCCAACGGCAACAAGGACGCATTTAAATCCAAGGCCACCCACGCTGTAAGCAGCAGAGAACTCCCTCAGAGAGCCCAAGGGTCAGGGTCCTTGGAAGAGCAAATGTTTAGGACTGGGGGGAAATATGCACAAGATTTGCTTTTTCTTCGGGCAACAAAGTAGTGCGTGCTGGTTAGTTTTTTACTTTGTTTTGTTTTTGTTTTTGTCGATGTGACTCTAATGGCTTAAATAGGTTTGGCCCTCATAGACTCATGTATTTGAATGCTTGGCCCACAGAGAATGACACTATTAGCAGATGTGTCCTTGCTAGAATAGGTGTGGCTTTGTTGAAGTAAATGTGTCACTGTGGGGGTGGCCTTTGAAGGCTTCTAGTGCTCAATCTCTGCCCAGTGTGGAAGGGACAGTCTCTCTCCAGGCTGACTTCCCATCAAGATGTAGAACTCTTAACTCCTCCAGCACCATGTCTGCCTGAATCCTGCCATGCTTCCCGCCATGACGATAATGGACTGAACCTCTGAAACTGTAAGTCAGCCCCAGTTAAATGTTTTCCTCTGTAAGAGTTGCTACGGTCATGGTGTCTCTTCACAGTAATAGAAACACTAAGATATTGACCCAAATTAGGTGATCTGGTATGAGAAAATCTCAGATGACAAATTGCCTCCATCAGACTGGCATGTGTGTGTGTTGGGGGGGGGGGTCCTGATAATGATTGATGTGGGAGGGCTCCACCCACTGAAGACAGTATCAACCTTGGGCAGGTGATCTGAATTTATATAAGAAAGAACCCTGATTATAAAAGAAGACAGGCTGAGCAAGCCATGGGGGAACAAGCCAGTAACCAGCACTCTCCATGGCTCCTGCCTTAATTTCCTGCCCTGACTGCCCTCAGTGATGAACTCTGATTTGAATATGGAAGCCAAATGAACTCGTTCCTCCCCAAGTTTCTTTTGGTCATGGTGTTTCATCCCAGCAGTAGAAAGTAAACCTTGTGAGGTATTGCTAGGACAGACATGACCATGTTGCTTGGGGGAGGATTGTAAAATCATTTGGAACTTTGGACCAGAAAAGCCATTTGAGTGCCCAAAGCTTAATGAACTGTTCTGTGGGACCTTGCAAGATAAGCTCAGGGAGGTGAAGAATATGAAGGACTGACTGGCTTATAATGTCTGAGAAGTAAAGACTCCGTCATGCCTGTTTAAGTGATGCTTTGAATTAAGAGTCTACAGTTTCTGCTATCCTGGAGTTGAAGAATCAGCTGCAATTAACAAGAGACCAACACTACTGAAGTGAAACCTTTGCTCTACGCTGATTAGCTGGGCCTGAGCTGAAATTCTTCTGGGAAGTGGTTCCTCACATCTGTGGTTCAGGAAGGCCAAAACAGTCTAGCAAGCTGGCAGCTGAACTCTAATATGTACGAGTCTCCCACCTGGTAATGATTTTGGAAACATGGGAGCTTCAAGGTTGAAGGGGTCATGGAGAGAAGCTGGGGCTTAACATGGTGTGTCAGGGTCAGAGTTCCTGAAAAGATCAGAAGCCATTGGTGAAGAAGTGGCATCTGTTGCAGTAGAGACTCCAGCGTATTGGAGGTGCTAGGGCTGCATTTCAACCTCCCAGGATAGGCAGGAGTGGGGAGAGAGAGTAGAGTAGTTCTGAGTCCAAGAAATAAGCTGTGTGTGCTGTGAGTGGCATGACTGGAGAGATGAGACTACCTAAGCCCCTTGCAGCCCACAAGATCATGTTGGACACATTTATTTATACTGTTGAAGATTGGCTTTGCTTTGATCTGCGCATGGCTATTTCCTGGTTTTTCCCTTCTTGGACTAAGGAAGTATGTAATTTGTTTTTGATTTTACAAAGAGGCTACAATTAAGTGACTTTGAATTTCTAAAGCAACCTTGAATTTTAAAAAGTGTAGAAAAAATTAAAGTATGTGCTACTTTTAAGGGTGTACTATGTTTTGTATGACTTTTCAGGGGATATTTTGGGACAAGTAAGAAAAGAAAGGTTATGGTTTAATAGTGGTGCATTTGTGTGTCAATATGACAAGGGATCAATTATACTGGTTAGTTTTTATCAACTTGACACAATGTAGCAGTACCTGGCAGAGAGAACTTCAACTGAAGAACTGCCTCAGACCAGCCCAGAGGCAAGTCTGTGGGAGGAGTTTTCTTGGTTAATGAGTGATTTGGAGGCCCCAGCAGAATGTGAACAGTGCTACTCCTAAGCAGGTGGTTGTGAGTTGCATTTTTAAAGGCATGTTGGGCAAGCCACGGAGAGTAAGCCAGAAAGCTACCTTTCTCCATGGCCTCTGCATGAATTCATTCCTTGAGTTTTTGTCCTTACACCCCTCAATGATTGGGATGTGTAAGAAATAAACCCTTTCCTCCTCAAGATGCTCTGGCCAGTGTTTATTACAGCAACAGAAAGCAGACTAGGGTGGATCAGGTGGATCGGGGCAGATCAAGATGGAATGTTTCTATTTAACAAACATCCACGTATGATTAAGTCTATCTTTACTTTTAAGATTAATTTAACAATGGTGAAAAGAAACTGAGGTTTTTTTAGGGTGGTGGTCAATTTATATCAATTTATTACAAGTTTTAGATTCCTACATAAAATTGATGAGCTTTTCAGTCACCGTTAAAGAGAATAATTAAGATGGAAGCCACAAATAATAATAAACAATCTCTCTTTGTCTTCCCAGCTGTTTGTCACAGTAATGGAAAGTCTAAATGACAGGGGAATGGCTCAACGGCAAAGCACTCACAGAATAAATCTGATGAACTGAGTTCAGTGCCCAGAGCCCACGAAGGAGCTGATGCAGGATTATAACCTCTTGTTATCCCCCATACACCTTCAGGAAGACAGGATAAGGAAGACAGGAGAAGGCTAGGAAGTTCATAAGCCAGCTAGCCTGATATATGCCTAAAAGCAAAGCTGAAGGTGAGGGCTGATGCCCTAAGTCTTCTTGGATTTCCCACACATGTGGAAGGCATGTGCACACATGAGCTCACGTACATAGAGAATCCCTCAGTATCATATGTGATCCTTTGGCTCCATGCCAATGAAAACCAACACATAATTCAACATGAACGGCGCTTTGAGTTTTGAGCCTGGCTGGATCTTTCACTGGGCTAGTGGTTCTCAGAGCCAGCCTTCCTCATTGCACCACACAGTTAGTCTCAGAATCAGGAAGGAGATCTGTGGTGGGCAGAGTGAGACCTGGCCTGCATACAGCAGTCTTTGCTCTAGACTATACAAACCCTGCCCCTGCATGGGAATCCTGTCCCTCCATGGGAACCCTGTCCCTCTGTGGGAACCCTGTCTCTGCGTGGGAACTCTGACCCTCTGTGGGAACTATGTCAGTGGGTCACTGTGTCAGTGGGTCACTGTGTCAGTGGATATGTTTCTCACCTCCCCTTCTTGGTGACATTGCCACTTCTTGCTCTTTGACAAAAGCTTCTTGCAAGGAAAAAAATAATGAAGGAATATCAAGTGGTACCCCCTTACACGTCTGACTGGCTCAATTCTTTCTAATAAGGGTGTGGGAGCACAAAGGCCACATGTATCAAACAGGCAGGGAAACCTCATTTTCCAGAAAAGAGTAAAAAAATACATTCCTTCTTGAAGGTGAAAGGATTTCAGTGCTCACACTGAGGGAGCTGGTGAATCAGAGAAAATAGAAACCATACCATGCCACTCAGTCCCAGGAACCTAATACTGAGAACTGAATAAGTGAATAGAATAGGGAATCAATTTCCCCTGTGATGGGAAAGTTGAAGCCAGAAGAGGCCCTGCTTAATCTAGATGCTGCTTTACAAGGTCAAAGCCCTTTACAGATAGCACAGGATCCCCAGGTAGGGTAATTAGCCTAGGTAACCCTGCATGTCATCAGAAGGATTCTTGGAGAAAGCAGTAAAGAGGGTTCATAGGGGACAACTGTCACCACATTGAGGGACACCAAGGTTGGGGTGAAACAGACCAGAGTGAAGAGCAGCTGGTCGAAGCCAGAGGAGCAGCAATCAGGAAGGCACTGGTGAGCCAGGGATGAGGGAAAAGCCCAGACATGGAGCCTTCCAGTGGAGGTCAGGCTCCAACAGTGTCCCCTGTGGGAAGCCGGCTTTAAGAGGAACCCCTAAGGAGATATCAAATTAAAAGATGTGACCTCTGCCAAGAGTGCCCAAGGCAAAACCTCCCTCTCTGGTCCTTTCCCTCCCTACCCCTCCTCCATTGCCCCCAGCTGCTCCCTGTAGGTGACAGCTGAGCTGAGGAAGACTGGATTGGATCTGATGGCAGTGGGGGCAGCCAAGTGGTTAGCACTCAGGATGGCCATGGCTTTTCGTTATTTAAGATGCAATCGATGTTTCCGGCTTATAAATATCTATTACACCATCCACTCAGAGCTGTACGCTCTCTCATCCATAAATTTTGAGGAAAAGGCAATAAGATTTCCAAAATCTCCGCTTTCCGGCACCACACAACCGAATGAAGAATTACAGATCTGTATTGTGTATCGGTTATTTATTGTCATGTAACAAATTACTTTGGCGCCCAATGTTTGAGAGCAGCAAATATTTACTGTCCCGCATGGTTTTTATCGTGTGAAGGGTTCAGGCTTGGCTTAGATGGGTGATTCTGGCTCAGTGTCTTTGTAGGTCCAATTAAGGTCTTCCAGTGCTACCTCATGCATAGAAAGGTCCTATGTACTGACTGGTTTGGTGTCAACTTGGTACAAGCTGGAGTAATCACAGAGAAATGAACCTTCCTTAAGGAAGTGCCTCCATGAGATCCAGCTGTAAGGCATTGTCTCAATTAGTAATCAAGAGGGGAGGGCCCCTTGTGGGTGGGGCCATCCCTGGGGTGGTAGTCTTGGTTCTATAAGAGAGCAAGCTGAGCAAGCCAAGGGAAGCAAGCCAGTAAGTAACATCCCTCCATGGCTCTGCATCAGCTCCTGCTTCCTGACCTGCTTGAGTTCCAGTCCTGACTTCCTTTGGTGATGAATAACAATGTGGAAGTGTAAGCTGAATAAACTCTTTCCTCCCCAACTTGCTTCTTGGTCATGATGTTTTGTGCAGGAATAGAAACCCTGATTATGGCCGGGCGTGGTGGCGCACGCCTTTAATCCCAGCACTTGGGAGGCAGAGGCAGGAGGATTTCTGAGTTCGAGGCCAGCCTGGTCTACAAAGTGAGTTCCAGGACAGCCAGAGCTATACAGAGAAACCCTGTCTTGAAAAACCAAAAAAAAAAAAAAAAAAAAAAAAAAAACAAAAAAAAAAAAAACCAACCCAGAAACCCTGATTATGACAGATTGACAGATGCCCACATAGTTCTTAACAGGGGCCACCAAGCTAACACAGACTCATAATTAATCTAACAAAATGACAAGCCTGGTGTTATCACAGGATGGGAAATGCAGGCCAGGAGACATACAGAAGGAGACAGAGAACATACTACACAGAAGCTAAGTTCTGGAGGGACAATATCTGCCAACCAGGGGATACTGAATCACCAGCACCTGGCCAGGTGTCACACATCCGTCCTACCAGCACAGGGAAGCTAAGACAAGATGATAGTTTGAAACCCAAAGCAACAGTACCCAAATTATTCCAGAAGCAAAGAGCCATCCAGAGGGGATCGTGATACCTTGAGTTTTTGATTTGTGCCCTCTGGGTCTTAGGTGGCACCCCTATGCTGTTTTAAGCCCCTGTGTGTGGGTGCTGTTTTATGTCCCAGCAAACTCAGCACCGGAGGTTCTTTCTGTGCCCTGCTGCTTCAAACGGAACTCACTGGGGGGACTGTAAAAGATTAAGAAAGCAAACTGGCCATCACATGAGAGTGCAGATCTGAGTCTGTGTCCCCAGCACTCAGGGTAGGTCCTGAAATCCCAACACTGGGAGGATAGAGGCAGGAAGATCCCTAGGGCTCCTGATCAGCCAGTCCAGCAAGGACGGGCACTCCAAATTCAGCAACACTAAAGGAAGGATACTCTACATCAATGTCTGGCTTCCAGACACATGAATGTGCACCTGCACACATGTATGTATACATGCATGAACACACAAAGAGATATACATACAGACAGACAGACAGACAGACAAAAAGTAGAAAAAAGTAGGGATAAGTTTCAACTTATCCCTAAGTCTGTTACTCGGTGACGCTCGCTCTTAATGAGAATGTCATATTTCCATGCCATGTGTGCATGTAGACATGTACATGTGTCCTGTGTCGAGCGTGCCTACCTGATCCACACTCGGGTTCTATTAAAGGTAACCCAGGGTCCATTACACAGACAGTTTAACAACTTGCCTCTCTTCCCCTGCCTCACTATCTTCAGCAAAATAAAGGATTGGACGCTCACTCCAGGTGGCTGCCAGCAAGCTTTCCCTTTTCTTCTTCCTCTTCTTCTTCTATTTCAAGCTGATTGTTTAAGAAAAATGCCCCCAGCTGTTGCCTGGAGGCCTTTATAGCTTTATGGAAAGTTAACAGGCAGGCAACAGGATTTCTTTGGGAGCTAGGTGATAAAGACCTAACATTCTGAAAGCGGAAGGGAAACTTGCAGATCATCATAAACTCAGAGGAAAGATGCCCCCTCCCCCACCCCCTCCCCAATCCCTGACTCTTCCCCTCCTCCCCTCCCCTTCCCTCAACCCCCACCGCTTCCCTCATTGCCACCCCCACTTCATCTCTCACCCCAACCCCCACCCCATCCCCCAACCCCCTCCCCCAACTCCCACAGCATCCCCCATTGCCATCTGTGCTCATCTGTGCACAAGAGAGGCTAAAAACAAACCTAGGACTCCAAGTCTTCCTACCTAGATCTTTGCTCTTTCTCTCCAAAAGCACCCTTGTCTCCCACTGCACTGCTTTAAACCCTGCTGGAGTTAGAATCCTGGCCTCCTGCATGCAGGGCAGGCACTCCACCATCTCTTCTTGAACACACTCTGGTTACAAGGAGATGCATAAGGATTCTGACGGTGAGGAGGGGTCACCGATTTGATTCCTGGGGTCTCTGAGTCTCTGATGGGAGGCACACTCCTAAGACCCTCACAGTCGAGCCAGGCATAGTGGTGCACACCCTGAATCCCAGCACTTGGGAGGCAGAGGCAGGAGGATCATTGTGAGTTCCAGGACATTTGGAGCTAGAAGTGAACCTGTCTCAAGAAACAAGCAGACATCCTCATGGGGAAGTAGAAGGTGGCTGAGAATGTTTTGAGACATTTGGGGAGGAGCTAAAGAGGGAACTGAATCAGAGTCTGTGATGTTCCTGTGGGACACTGCCTTGGGCCTTTGAGGAGATTTGGAAATTAACAACAACAACACCTCCTTAAAGTCCCTCTCAGCCTTCCCAGTCCCAAACTCACACCCTACACACACACACACACACACACACACACACACACACACACACACACATACATACAGTCATCTGCTTCAGTGACAACAGAAAGAGTGGCAAAGGGCAGCTTTGGAGCAGCTTTTCCAACGTCCACACACATCAGGAACTTTTCAAAAGCAGTAGCTGGGATTCCTGACCTGGAGTGAACGCCTACCTCCTGGCTCCAGACTTCCCACAGTCAGCCCACCTATACCACCGCTTCCCGACGAAAGAAAAAAAGCTATTTCAATTTTTCAATTTCTGCTCAGTTGCAAATATGACATCCGTACCACCCAATCTTCCTGACAAGAGAATAATTATATCAATATAATTAAGTCTCAAATGCAAAGATTATCTTTAGCACATACACTGGCAAGGCGCTTCCCACATCAGAGACCACTGTTGCAGCTAGGGATTCTCCAGCTGCCTCCAGCAGGGCTGCTTTCAAATCAAGTCCACAGGCCATTGGTGCGTGGTTCCTTTCCTCCCACTGACCCACACACTTGCAGAAAGAGAGCAATTAGCTTCTCAGACTTCCCCAGTGGCCACTGAGTTTCCCATCCCAGAGAATTTTGTCATGGCTGAGGCTGGGGCTCAGCAGGTGTGCTTGCCTAAAGTGACACAGCCCCTATTCTGTCCCCAGTGCCACATAAATTGTGTGTGGAATTGCACACCTATAGTCTTGGCACGCAGGAGGTGAAGGCAAGAGAGTTAGAATTTCAAGATAATCCTTGACTTGACTGTGGATTGCAGACACAGCCTGGCTCCAAACACAGGAGTCACAGAGTCTATAAAATGTCACCCAGGCTGGTAAGACCCAGTAACGCACACACATCTGTCTGTTTCCCATGCACCCATGCTGAGTGTGTCTGTCTGTCTGTCTGTCTGTCAGCTCCACAGTGGCCTTCCCTTCATGCAGAAAGATGTTCAGGGACCCTCAGAAGTACCTTATGCAAAGAAGGTCGTGACAGGCCATGTTCCATAGTGACTCTTGAGTCCCAAATGGACCCCATGGGTGACAGTAGTACCTGAAGCTGGTGACTTTGAGCCAATGCAGTCTGGCGTGTTCCCCGTGTACTTGTGCGATACTGGTGTCAGCACACCTGTGCTGCTGATCCTGTAGACACAGCTGTGTGCAGGGCAGGGTGGTGGGCAATATCAAGTGACCATGCCACCAGTTTTGCATGTGCTTGGGCCAGGCTATCAGTCATGACTCCAGGGCACTTCTAATTTATAAAAGACAGTGTTCTGCTTTTATGTAAGTTGTAATGACACAATGCTGGGGGTGGGGGGTGGGGATGGGGGTGGGAATCAGCTTATGGGGAAAAGCTTACAATTCCAGGCTATTTATTCCCTATCAGTGTGGAGAAGAAGTCAACGCAGGGACTTCAAACATATCACATCCAGAGTGTAGAGAGAGAAAGAGAGAGAGAGAGAGAGAGAGAGAGAGAGAGAGAGAGAGAGAGAGAGAGAGAGAGAGAGAGAGAGAGAGAGAGAGAGAGAGAGAGAGAGAGAGAGAGAGATCAATGCATGCACACCCCCTTGCTTATGCACGGCTCCATTGCTATGCTCCAAAGCTGTTCAGGTCCCCCTGCCTAGGGAATGATGCCACCCACAGTGGGCAGGGTCCTTCCACATCATTTAACACAGACATGCCCACGGGCCAACCCAGTGTACAATCCCTGTGGTGGCTTGAATATACTTGGCCCAGGGGAAGTGGCACTATGAGGAGGTGTGGCTTTGTTAGAAGTGCATCATTATGTAGGTGGACTTTGAAGTCTTTTATGCTTAAGCTCCACCCAGTGTGAAACACAGTCTCTTCCTGGCTTCCTTTGGATCAAAATGTAGAACTCTCAGCTCCTCCAGAACCATGTCTACCTAGACTCTGCCATGCTTCCTGTCGTGATGATAATGGACTGAACATCTGAAACTGTAAGCCAGTCCTGATGAGATGTTTTATAAGAGTTGCCTTGGACATGGTGTCTCTGCACAGCAACAGAACCCTAACTAAGACAATTCCTCGCTGAGGCTCTTCCCAGGTGACTCTACATTGTATCAAGTTGACAGCAGCCATGGCTAACTGGTTAACAAGGTTGACACTGAGACAAACTACCAAGCTGCAATAACAATAGCCACATCTTCCTCTTACTCAGGCTCTCTTGATCAGATTGAAAACCATGTAGAATGACTGCCCCCGCAATGTCATCCAGGCCTAGGGAAGAGCAGTCTTCAAGGGTTGCCCCGAGAAGAAGTGTCCTGATGTACTTCTCAGAAAGCCTCCATCAGAGACAGGAGACCGCACTAATCACCAGGCTTCTGCCTTAACAACTAAAGCCAAAGCTACTTACTCCAAAAAGCCACTGAAATCTCCCAAATGCTCAAGAGAGGAGGGAGGAGATGATCCCTCTCAGGCAGACCGATTCTCATCAATAGTCTTGTATCGTTACATCTGTTCTCCCAGGAGATCGATCAGGGAGGATACAGCAAGTTGCTTCTGGCATTGGCGATCAATGCCAGATCCTAGCTTCCCTGGACTCAGAACAGTCGATGCTGTCTAGCTGAGAAACGGGTGGAGGCTGTGCGGTGTATGTGGCATAGACAGCAAAGAACGCCAGTGAACAGCTTGTGGCAGGGCGTGGTAATGACAGAGAGTAAGACAATGGTGTCTGGCATTCCGGGCTCCCATCTGCTGAATTAAGAGATGTTCCACAGTGTCAGACATCGCAGCCTCAAAGTCACAAAGTACTTTTATTCCTGCTACATTCATTGTGAGGAGTTCACACTCCTACCCCTCCCTCAGTGTGAGGAGTTCACACTCCCATCCCTCCCTCAGCACAAGGAGTTCACACTCCCATCCCTCCCTCAGTGTGAGGAGTTCACACTCCCACCCCTCCCTCAATGTGAGGAGTTCACACTCCTATCCCTCCCTCAGTGTAAGGAGTTCACATTCCTACCCCTCCCTCAGTGTGAGGGGTTCACACTCCCATCCCTCTCTCAGTGTGAGGAGTTCATACTCCCATCCCTCCCTCAGCACAAAGAATTCACACCCCTATCCTTCCCTCAGTGTGAGGAGTTCACACTCCCACCCCTCCCTTAGTGTGAGGAGTTCACACTCCCATTCCTCCCTCAGCAGGAGGAGTTCACACTTCTCCCTCCTTCAGTGTGAGGAGTTCACACTCCCATCCTTCCTTCAGTATGAGGGGTTCATACTCCCATCCTTCCTTCAGTATGAGGAGTTCACAGTCCTATCATCCCCTGATTTGAGGGCACCAGGCAGTTTCCAGAAAGGTTCTGTGGAAATTCTCATCTTCTGAAACAAAGGGCACTGAGCCTGAAACCTGGAGCATCAACTGTGGACATGTGGGGACAGATATTACCTGACTGTGGGCAGCTGGGTGAGCTGTGCTGTGCAGCTCACAATGTTAACAGCCTCTCTGGGCTCTATTAGAGAACACCAGCATCTCTTCCCTCAAATTTGTGACAAGCAAAATTGTTGTCAAAATACTTCCAAGGGTCAGAATCACACCCAGAGGACAGCTGAGCCCAGATGTGAAGCTGGACCCTGACCCAGCCACTCCTGACTGTGTGACCTCGCCTTCAGGGTGGAAAGCCTCCCCCATAGCAAGGAGGCTCTACGGAGGCTCTGGAGTACAGGAACTTGTGGTTGGTACCAGCCACTCCATAACTCAGGTCCCTGGACAACCAGTATCTCTATCACCTGGTTATAAATACTGGGCATGGTAATACCTCCCTGTGAGCCACTTGGTAGGTGGAGGCAAAGGGATTGCAAGTTCTAGGCCACCCTGGGCTATAGTGAGACTTAGTCTAACAAAACAAAAGATGACAAAATATCTAAGCACTGTGGAAATCAGAAGAGTTTCTTAAAAGGTAAAAAGACAGAACATCCCATGCTCTGGCTATGCCCCTGGAATGTTCCCTAAGGGACGAAGCATATCTACAGACCTATCGAGCCGCCTTTCAGCTTGCATTCACAGCTATACCACCCAGAGTGGATGATGAGAGAACCAACCAAGCCGTCAATGTGGCTGTTATCCTCAGCAGAGCTTTTCAGCCTCACAGAGTGAAATCGTGTCCTTGCAGGGGTCTGGGTGGAACTAGAGATTGCCTGATAAATAAAGCCAGATGGAGAAAGACAAATATGTCTTTTCTCACACACGTGGCATGATTATATGGTATGTGTGTGTATGTCTGTGTGTATGTATATGTATGTGTGTTTATGTATGTGTGTGTATGTATGTGTGTATGTGTATGTATGTGTGTATATGTGTGTATGTATGTGCATGTATGTGTGTATGTGTATGTATGTGTGTATGTATGTATGTATGTGTATATATGTGTGTATGTGTGTGTCGGCATACATACATCAGAAAGCCATACCGAACCCATTATTTTGCATGCTACCTAAACCAAAATGATAACCAAAAAGGCCCTGCATAGACAGGGAGATGGCTCAGCTGGTAAAGGTGCTTGTTCCCAATTCCGACAAAGACCTGAGTTCGATTCCTGGAACCCCCATGATCCTTTGACCTGTATACGTGTGTGGTGTCATGATCCGACACACACAAAATAATGTGATCATTTGTTTTAAGTTTTTCCTTTTCAAGAAAGGAAGTATCCCTTTCAGGCCCCGCCTCCTTCTGTCAGGTCAGGTTTGCTGTAGCCACCCTCCCCAGCTGACATGATTCCTTCGGTGACACTGAGGAAACGCTTGTCCTGCCTTGAATCGACAGGCTTAAGCACAGTGAAGACATGGTAGTTGCCAATCTCTTCCCTCTCTGGCCTTGGGCAAGGCAAGGCCCTCTCCCTCAGAGCCTCTCCCTCACACTGTGTAAACAGAGATTAAAAATGTCCTCTCAGCCAAAGGCAAGGGTTCAACTTTAATCAGAAGGGCTCTGGAAAGTATTTTTGCACAGTGTCTTTGTCGCTGCAGACAGACAATCTCAGCTGTTCCCAGGCTGTTTGCCACTGTCCTCTCTGACGCCTCCTAACAATATCGGGAGGCAGCTGCTCCCTGCATGAAGCATGAAGCTGTTGAAGCTCCCCCTGTACACTTTTGTGATGTTCCTTTTGATAGAGTCTAAAATTATAACAGCCACTTGGCCACTCACGGTCCATTTATCCATTTATTGACTCCACGGGGGAGAAAAACAACGTCTGAGCCGTGTGCGCTCTCTCCTCTCCACATCTCAAGGTGATGGCCAGGCGGTCTGTGCCTCTCACCAGAACAGATTCATCAAATCCTCCTCACGGCTGGGACCTGCTGGCTCCTGCAGCCTGTGAGTTCTGTCCTCTCTGGCACTTGGGGATGCTTGAGTCTGAGGGAGAGTTTGGTGAGGGTCTCCCTTTATTTTTCTTCAGTCTGCAGTAGATCCACCTCACCCCAACTGCTTTCCTGGCCCAGGCGTGCCCTCTCTGGGGATCTAAAGCTGTTCTGGGGAAGGCAGTGGTCTGAGCCAAGAGAAACTGTCCTTTGGTTTGACTCTGTACCTGAGTTGGGTATTTTGTGTGTATAAATGGTGTTGGTAGTCATTTGTTTGTCTAGTCCCTTGCAGCCACTGGACAGATACTCTCCACAACTGAGATGCGCTGCAGGTCTGGGAGATTCCTCTATGTTTCCTTTTTTAAAAAATATTATTTATTTATCATTATTTATACAAGTACACTGTAGCTGTCTTCAGACACACCAGAAGAGGGAATTGGATCCCATTACAGATGGCTGTGAGCCACCACGTGGTTGCTGGGAATTGAACTCAGGATCTCTGGAAGAGCAGTCAGTGCTCTTAATCACTGAACCATCTCTCCAGCCCTCCTCTATGTTTCTTAAGCAAACTTCAGTGCGTGGTGGAGACTTTACAGCCTCATACTCCAAAAACAGAGGAGGCAGTGACAGCCAATGTGTCAGACCTGGCCCTACCCGTGTTTGTCAGTAGAGTTCTGTTGGAACAAATATGTTCAGTGTGTATCTTCCGTGGAAGTGGCTATGGTCTGACGACAGAAGGTTCAGAGGTCAAAACAGAGTCTGTAAAACTGAAATATTCAGCAACCAGCTGTGCAGACAAGATTTACAGTCACCCTTCAAAGAGATGTGAGTCCCACAGCTCCATTACACCGGGAGCCTGCGAGTCCAAGGATGGATGGGGTTTCTGCAGGGTCCCTTAGACAGAATCACTTGGAGTCAGCTATACCCGGGGACATAGGATCTATGCAAACATTAGTTCTGAGGTTTATCTCAAGGGTTTACTAATGTTTGTGACTCAAGAGTCTCTCATATTGTGTGTTTCCTGGCCTTCAAATGCTAAGGCCTCGGGCGTTAACGACCGACCGAGGATGCCGTCATTCTAAAATGTCAAGATTTTGTGGGCCTGAAGATCGAGCAGCCATATGGAGAAGGAGGCGGGCTCTGTCATTAGGGAGCAGAAGGTAGGCATGGTAATTAGCCAACACCAGAATTGAGCTCCTAAATTAATCTTTTTAAAAGGGCAGACCGGTTTTACCTTGCAGGGGAAAGATGTTGGACAGATGGGAGCTTGGCAGTGTCTGTCCCAGCCATCTTTCCTAAGGCACAACTGGGATGTTCCTAAGGCACAACCCAAAGGCTCAGGGGGACTGAGTCAGGCTCAACTAAGCGCACGCCACTCTGCGGACTCCACAAACAGGTTCCTTCTTTATCACTGAACTATCCGTGATAAGAGATCGAAGATGGAAACTAAACAGGCTAGGTTCGGTCAGCTCCACCCAAGGGAGATGTCCAGGAGGGAGCTGAAAAGCTTGCCCAGAGGAAGGGAAGGAGTTGGAAACCAACCCACAACTTGAGGTGGTGCCCACTGCTCGATACCCAATACAGTGACTAAGCATGGCTTCTAAGCCCTGTGGCTGCTCAAATGAGTCAGATTTCACACTTTGCCTCAACCGACCCCACTCAAAATTAAAAGAGCCCAATGGTGTGAGGCCATCAGGTCACCCAGCACCAGCCAACACAAGCTAGCTTCATGGGCTGAGTCCTTGCCTGCTGAGCCACCACCCAGGTTGCTGTCCACATGTCCTAGAGAAAGAGTAAGCATCGTGTTCATCTGTTCTTTCTGATCAGCCATCACTCCAGGGAGAGCACTGGAGGCTTGCCACACCAAGAGCTGTTGGCTTCTAGGCTTCTATACGCCCACTCTTTCTGTGCCTGATAGTCTGAAAGGCTTTGTGATTCTGCTTTGTGATAATCTAAAGCTCAAAGGGCAACCCCATAGATGGAGGCAGACAGTACCCCCCAACCCCTGTCCTTTTAAAGAAAGAGCTTGACCGGTTTGCTATATGCAAATCTGTCACAGAGTCACTCAACAAACAGCAAACACCTGTTTGTTGGCACACACCTGCTAGGGGCACACTGTTCACTTTGGGAGCCCACCCTGGAAGAGTGATGACTGGTAACAGGAAAGAGCAGACAGTGTGGCAAACCAGACAGATGTGTAAAACAGAGGTGGGTTGCAGCGCCAAACTGACTGTTTCTCTTGGTTACCAAGAGTTACCGAGGGATGTGGTCTAGGGATGGTTGTGACTCTGGGGTAGGAGGGGGACCCATCCCTCCTAGAACTGTGCAATCAGAGATCATATCTTTCAGATGCCAGCAGGTTTTAGGAGCGAATGACCTCGAGCCAGTGATCGAAATCAACAAGACCCCGTCCATATTTGGGGGCTTCTGGCTAGTCAGTTTGGCAGGAAATGTCCTGTTAGCCTTCACCATGGCTAATGGAGTCTTAGCTATTCTCATCTTGGCTCCATGGTCACTGAGTTGAGAATTTACAAAATGACTGTCGACAGAGGGGTGGGAGAAGGATCCGGAGAGAGTGTTCTGGTTAGTGTGTGTGCCAATCCCCCGGGTGTGGATGTTATCATGGTAACTAACAGCAGGAAGCTATAGGGATGCCACAGAAAAGAGCTGTGAACACTTGGCCCTGGGGAGCTGGTACAAGATGAGCCCCAAAGCCTGGACTGAGCCTGGGGCCATCACAGGGTCTTGAAGCCCTGGGCTTCTCTGTCAGGTGACCCAGTGAGTTCCCTTCTGAATACCCCAATCAGGGATGGTAGGCTACTAACAACAACAAGAACAGTGTTAGCAACAACATCCACAACAGCAGCAACCACTACAACCACAGCAACAACAGCAACAGCAGCAACCACAACAGCAACACCACCAGCAGCAACACCACCAGCAGCAACACCAACCAAAACAACAACAACTACAACAACCGCAGTCACACAACAACAGCAACAACAACCACAACCACAACAACCACCACCACAACAGCAACAGCAACAATAGCAACAATAACCACAACAACTATAACAACAACAGCAACCACCACAACCACAACAACAGCATCAGCAACAACATCCACAACAGCAGCAATCACCACAACCATAGCAACAACAGTAACAGTAGCAAACACAACAGCAACACCACCACCAGCAACACCAACCAAAACAGCAACAGCAACAACAACTACAACCACAACCACACAACAACAGCAGCAGCAACAACCACAATAGCAATCACAATAAAAGCAGTAACATCCACAACCACCACAACCACCACAACAGCAACAACAACCACAACAACAACTATAACAACAACCACAAACACCACAACAGCAACAATAGCATCAACAACCACAACAGCAACAATAGCAATCAAAATAACAACAGCAGCAACAACCACAACCACCATCACAACAGCAACAACAACCACAACAACTATAACAACAGCAACAACCACAACAGCAACAACAGCAACCACCACCACAGCAGCAACAGCAGCCACAACCACCACAACTACAACAGCAGCAACAGTAGCAACAGCCATAGACTTGACAAATTCACTAGCTTCCCCCTAGTCTAAACAAATCCCATCTAAACCCAGGAATTCTCCCAGTACAGTCCATTCTGCCACCCCGTGTATTGGCACAGCCTCAAGTTCTAAGGTTCCCTCATCCCTTCTCGTTAAGACCAATGTCCCCCCTTCAGAATCAAAAAAAGGGCACCCCTACCCCTCCTATTGAAGTATGTGCTTGCTAAGGAGCAAGTCAGGGCAGTGAGTCATTCTCACAGGACCCTGGCTTCTCTGGGGCAGCCATTTTCCCAAGAACATGCAGCTGTAAAGGTGACAATACTGTCACCCCAGACACCAGTCTGCTGGGCTTCCCTAAAGTGTGACGAGCAGAGCAGAGCTTGATCTCATCCGAGCCGTCTGCCTTGGGTTGATCTGAATAATTTAATATACACCTGCGGTATTCAGTCAGCGCCCCCGCCCCTTCTCTTTTTTAAGTAATTAACATTGTGGAGTTAAATGACTTTAATTCCCAGCAAAGTGACAAAGTGCGGTTGATGAGGTCTCAGGGGACGTGATAGCTATCTGCTCCTCTGTGTACACCATCCTGAGACTACACACACTGTCTGTAATTGGTATTAGCAACTGTAAATTCTGATTAATTGCCAGAGAGCCACTTTCCAATTGCAGAAACAAAGCCACAAGCCAGGGAGTAATGGACCCAATTATTCCTAGGTAGGCTTTCAGTAATAGATTTTTACTATCGGAATGCCTTATCTCAGAGGCAGACACAGAGAGACTCATTTCATTAGATGCCAGCACCTTCTGAATTGTGACGAGCGCATCCAGTGTCTGGGATCAAAGACGGCGAGGAAGAAACCCGTTGTGGCAGTATTCTGGAGTCTGGGGAACCCAGCGCCTTACCCACTTTTAAGACCAAGTTGCTTTGGTACTGGAGTATTTGTGGGGGCCAAGGGGACAACCAGAGATGGTGGTGACTGGAGGGATGGCGTTGGAACTGCCTCAGCTGCCCCTGCCAGCTCTGAGCATGCAAGAAGCCTGAGCGGAGCTCGGAGCAGTCTGAGAATGCTGAGCCTTACACGTGTTGGGCCATTTGGATTACGCTGAGATAATGCTAACGGGCAGTAATTAGGAAACCACCTCCCCGCCGGGGGACCGTAAAGGACATTATTTACACCCGGCTTGTGGCCCCAAACGCCCTCCATATGGAATGACTTTTTAAATACTTCACTTCTCACTCCAAATAATTCATCTTTATGAGCTCGACTTCACATTTGCAAGCAGAGAGAATGCTCAAAGCTTTGTAAAATGAGCCCTTAACCCCGAGTTGGTGGACGCCCTGGGCAGCTGAGGAGGGGCCGTGTGCCAATCTGTACCCTGGACGCATGGCTCATTGAGCACAAGAACAACATAAAGAAACAAAAATAAATTCCAACACTGCACGGGGTCTGGCTCTGGGCTGCTCAGGGCTCTTCCTGGATGTGGGCAGACTCAAAGAACAGGACAAAGGAGAGAAAGTGGGGGTGGGGCAGTCTGCAGGAATCACAGGGCAGGGCTGAAGAGCAGCCTGTACCACCTGCTTCTGTGATTGGTTTTGTTAGTATGATGGTGTTTGTGTGTGTGTGTGTGCATATAAAGTGTATGCATGTGTGTATGCCTGCGTATATGTGTATGATTCTGTTTGCACATGTGTATGTCTGTGCATATATGTGTATGTATTTGATTGCTTACGTGTGTGTGTGAGTGTGTCTATGTCAGCATGTATGTGTATGATTCTGTGTGCATGTGTGTGTATGGTTTCTGTGTGTATATCTGTGTCCATGTCTGTGTGTATGTGTATGATTTTGTATTTGTATATATATCCATATGTGTACATATGCATGTGAGTATATGTATGATTCTGTGTGTATATCTCTGTGTGTATGTTGGTGTGTGTATATATGATTCTGTGTGTATATGTCTGTATGCCTGTATATGTCTCTGTGTGTATGTATGTATCTATATGATTGTCTATACATATGTGTGTGTGTGTATGTTTATGGCTGAATGTATGTGTATGTTCTCTATGTGTGTGTTCTCTGTGTATATGCTTGCAACTCTGTATGTGTATGCATACGTGTGTGCATGTCTATGTGTGTGTATGTATGCTTGTGTGTATACATGTACAAGCCTGTGTGTGTGTATGCTTGTGTGCATGTGTATGATTGTGTGTGTGTGCACGCCTAGAATCACCATGTGTATGGCTCTCTAAGGGCTGTCTGTCATATATTTTTTGACACAGATCTGTCACTGGGACTTGAAGCTTGCCAATCAGGCTAGGCTGGCAATCACCTGAGATCCTCTTGTCTCCACAATGTTGAAACCATAAGTGTGGGCCACCACACCCAGATTTTTGTTCCGTTGGTGTTGGGGATAGAAGTCTGGTCCTCGTGCCCATATGGTGAGCTCTCTACCCACTGAACTTCCCAGCCCTGACTACACTGAGTTTATAGAGTCTCAGGACTTGGGTCTTCTGGAGTGGCACATGTGCCACAAGATTTGATTTGCATGGTCATCTGACTCTAAACCTCTCTCCTTCTGCTCCCCAGCGACCTCCCAACCAGAGCACTGGCTCCTCACCCCAGTGACCCCGCTCCAGGGAGACTCTCATCCTCCTCACAGCTGGCAGGGACTTGTTATCAAACTGTCAGCAGCTTTGCAAGCTAGGCGTCAAACACAGCTATTAGTAAAAATTAAATGATGTGAATCGACCATGAAATAATTATATTTAAAAACAAAGATGAATCTCACATTTCTCTATGGTTTTACTAGTGCTTCTCTGTGGGAGTTTGTGTTTGTTTTTCTGGGTTGGGGGAATCACAGATGATGGTGCCCTGCGTGACTGGGACCCCCCCCCTCCACACACACACACGGTGTCCTCAGCTTCAGGTGGGAAATTTACACCATGGGAGTTGGCAGTCACTAGAAACCAGGAAATCCCTCCATGAGGAGCCAGCTGAACACTCACAGGTACTCTCCAGTTTCTGTCCCCAGGTCTAGGAGACCCAACCCAGCCATGTACTGTATGCAGGGAAGCCTTTTCTTAAAGGAAATGTATGGACACAGAGGTGGGGCTGGGCTCCTCATTTCCTTAGGACCTGAATCTCTTTTCATTTTTTTCCCATCTGAAGGTGAAAAATGCACCCCTAAGCAATGGCAGATCCATAATTCATGGGCATATAAAATTGATGCTGGGTTTAACAGAGGAGAGCTGTAAGTGGCTGTCCATTAACTATTTATGAGCCAGCCGGGGCGCTGACAAGCCAGACGTGGGGAGGAGATCACACCCGTGTTCCCATGTTTTATTTAAACATTATTAAAAGTACACAGTCTACAGGGAGGCTTTCAATCCCGCCCGGAATCTGAATCCATTCTGAGGTGGCCTCCAGGTCTCAGAAAGCTTAGCTCAGGGTTCTCTAGGAACTGTCCTTTTCCTCTAGACTAGGGACATTTTTCCTAGTCTCAACCCTCTCTTCTCATAGGCTCCTTTTCCAGCTGCCTGATGACCTGGGGTATAGCACACCCTCTCCCTGAGCCTGAACTGATTCATCTGTAAGATGGGACATCCCACAGATATCACACCAACATCGACAGTGAGGACTTGATCCTCGGATACTGAGTGACTTTCGGATGATCGGTAATGTCTGGAGACATTTTTATGGGAATCGCTTGGAGCAGGGGATGCTGCCTGTTCTTACTGGATAGAGGACAAGGGTGCTGCAAACTGTGTCAGAATGTACCAGCCAGCACCCCACCCCTCAGAATTAATAACACCACAGCTGGAAAACCCTGAGTTACACGGTGAAAAGTTCTAACTTTTTTGATTATTTTGAATATGTACTTCTATGAATAAACACCATGGGTCTAAGATGCTTGAGTCAGAAAATCATCCCTGAGAGGCTTCGGGCCTAGAGTTCAAATTCTTACTCTGTCACTTAGGAGAAAATGCCTTACCACAATGGCTCTGGTTTCCTCTACTGGTAAAAAATAAAGGATGGGAACTCCATGTAAAGTCCTTGGTCCACAGCCCAGCTCGAGGAAAGTAGACGGCACCAGTCCTAGCTGCCGCCATAACCATGAACTGAACTGACATATCCCTCGCGGGGTAGGAAGTATAATATGTGGGTAGCAGACAATGTCAGAGGGAAGGAGAGAGTCAAGTCTGAAGGGGAAGGAGAAAGAAATCAAATGGCAACCAGTGAGCACCTACTGTGTGCTATTTTTTGGCACTTCTGTATACTTATCTCTCTCATCTGCACAGTCATTTAACAGGCAGGCGGCTCTACCCAGGGCTTCACAGGGGAGACCAGATTATGCAATAGGAGCAAAGGCATCCCTGGGTCTGTTCCATCTGTCAGGCGCTACCCTCCCTTCCCATTCACATCCATTTGGGGCTTGTTTTTGGAAATGGGATCTTTGCAGAGGTGATTAATGAAATAATGATACTGGGTCAGAATCCCATCACAGCTTGGGTATGAAATGTTCCTCCACGGGCTCGAAATTTGGAAGCTCCTGGTGGCCTTATCTGGGGAGGTTCTGCAAACTCAGGGATGAGGTCAAGCTAGAGGAAAGCGGGTCCTCACCATCCCCAAGTGTGACCAACATGACGGGAACTGAGCTCTTTACCACATCTTCCTCACCATGCTGGAACATCCCCTGCCGCACTCCCTGAAGCCCTGAGTGAAAGGGTCATAGCGACGAGAATGGTCACTAATGCTGTGGCCGTAAATCCAGTGAGTTTAGCCTCAGAAGACACGCAGGGTCAGTACAGAAGAGGAAGCCATGTGAGAACAGGTGTGGGGACCGACTAGTGCAGCCACCTGCCAAGGATCACCTGGAACCACTGGACTGTGAACAAGATTGCCCTGTCCCTCCTGAAACCTGTGGTGTGTAGGGGTGGGGTGGGGGGTGGACCTGCTGACCCTTCGATTTCAGACTTCCGGCCTCCTTAGCTGGGACACGGTGAACTTTTCCTGCTTTAGGACAATCAGGTTTTGGGTAACAGATAAAAGTCCAATAGGATCTATACTCACACAAGTCAGAGCAGTTCCATGAGCGACGAAGGGGGGAGTGGGGAAGAAAGGCAATCTGTTATCCATGGGCATGAAGGGAAGGGTCTGGGATGGGACAGATGAGAGGGAGAAGGCTGAGCAGTCAGGCTTGCAGCCCCAAAGCCAGTCTTCTCCTCAGGGGATCTGGGTATGGCCCGGGCACACAACAGTCATTCTCTAGCTTTTAACTAAAAATGATGTGTGCGGTGGAGCCTGTGGAGAGCAGAGAGCAATTTTCAGGAGTTGTTCATCTCTTCCCATCCACCATGTGAGACTCAAACTCAGGACATCAGCAACGGGCCATCACCTCTATGCACTGAGAGACCTGGCTGCTGCCAGACCTGCTTCTTTTGTAAAAGTCCAGTTCCATGGTGACTAACCCAGCTGTTCTTACAGGAAGCAAGCAAAAGCTAATCTTTCTGTGTGCCAAGATGAGAGATCAGGTGTCGATAAAGAACAGGTAAGTCCTGCACTGTGTAGGAGCACAGGTGTGGGGACATCAAGAAGCCAAGCACACTGAAAGTTTGTTCAGACCTGGGAGACCCATGTACAGCTCCAAGAGGCATAGCTTCCTCTTCTATACACCCAACCACTCATCCATCCACCTACCCACACATCCATCCATCCACCTACCCCATCCATCCATCCATCCATCCATCCATCCATCCATCCATCCATCCATCATTTAGCCTTCCTTCCTTCCTTCCTTCCTTCCTTCCTTCCTTCCTTCCTTCCTTCCTTCCTTCCTTCCTTCCTTCCTTCTTTCTTTCCTTCCTTCCTTCCTTCCTTCCTTCCTTCCTTCCTTCCTTCCTTCCTTCCTCCAGGATGAAGAAGGTGGTATGAAGGCTCCCTACCACCATCCGTACCCCAGCTTCCCTAGATACCCAGTCCAGGGTCCAAGGTGGTTCTTCTGGTCTCTGTGACAACTGAAACACAACAGAATATAAATCCAAAGACGAGTCATCTTGTGCCCCGATGACAAAGGAACTTGAATGATTTAGAGCCAGAAAATTCTTCTCTCCACAATGGCACCTGGAGTTGCCAAGAATAGTACACCCACTAAAATTAATGGTCAGAGCTCATTTTTCTTATTTTGTAGGCAGAGAAGTTCCACTGGTAGGGTAATGGATACTGATCTGGACGTGCCGGTGAGCCAGCTGGGGGATCAATCACCCACTTGCAACAGCTCACAGCCCTTTAAACCAACACCAGCTGTGACAAATAGAGCTGGCTGGGGATGGGGAGGAAAGGATACTGATAGAAGATCCATCAGCATCCTTGTGGCGGCTCAAGGGTCTCAGGGGCCTAGAATCCTTCTCCGTCTCCAACAGTAAAGTCATTTTTCAGCAGGCTAGATGCCAAGGGCAGGGATATCATAGGGAAAGCTTCAGTGCTAGACACACAAGGTCATCAGTCCCAGCTCTGGCATCCCAGATGCTACTGCCCTGGGTCACCTCTGCCTGGTGGTGATGATGGTCTCCCAGCATTCATTGGGAGAATCAGTGATGGAGGAAGGAAGGAAGGAAGGAAGGAAGGAAGGAAGGAAGGAAGGAAGGAAGGGAGGGAGGGAGGGAGGGAGGGAGGGAGGGAGGGAGGGAGGAAGGAAGGAAGGTAGATGATAAATGGAAAGATGGATGGGTGAATGGATGGATGGATGGATGGATGGATGATGGATGGGTGGATGAGTGGGTGGATGAGTGGGTGGAAGGATGAGTGGGTGGAAGGATGGATGGATGGATGGATGTGTGGATGGATGCATGACAGATGGATGGATGGATGGGTGGGTGGGAAGATGGATGGATGGATGATAGATGGATGGATGGGTGGATGGGTGGGTGGGAAGATGGATGGATGGATGATAGATGGATGGATGGGTGGATGGATGGGTGGATGGATGGGTGGATGGATGGGTAGATTAATGGATAATGGATTGGTAGATGGGTGGATAGGTGAGTAGGAGGATGGATGGATGCATGGATGGATGGATGGGAGGATGAGGGGTGGATGGATGGGTGGATGGATGGGTATATGAATGGATGAATGAATGCTTGAATTATGAAGTTCCAAAATCACCTTTCTTCCTTCCAGGGAGACTTTAATTCGAAAGATGGAGGGTGCAGATGGCGATTCTGCTCTAGAACATGGATGTGGTGGTGACGATGTACATGGGAGGAGGATTCAGTGCTGAGTAAGATGTGACTATGCGTGTTGTCTATGAGCTGTCACTGCAGAGGAAAGTGCATCTGTGTAAAGTCCACTAGTGTTAATTAGCTTTCTGATAATGCGAGAAAACACCTGAGGTAGACATATAACAAGATGGAGAGGCTGACCTGGGCTCAGTGTTTCAGAGATAGCATTCTGTGGCTGCTTGCCCTGCTGCTTTGGAGGAGTGTCGAGAGATGCTGTTGGAGATGGCTACTCAAGATACCAAGCAGCAAAGAGAAAAGCAGGAAGGGACTGGTACTCCCATGTCCTCTCCAAGGGCACACCCCCAATAATCTAACTTCCTGCTACTACACCTTGACTTGGAAAGGCCATGACCCAAGCTGTTACAGTAATGTATCTCACGTGTGAGCTGGTTGAGGACGCCTAGCACAGGCACACACACACACACACACACACACACACACACACACACACACACACACACGCATCCCTAGTATGATGCACAGTACACACTCTGGAGACACACTTAAGATGAATGAATGTACCAAGAACTCTGACGTCTGTACAGAATGGCAGGAGAAGACACAGGAAAAAATATGCTGGTCCTGGCCTTGAACCTTGACCAGAACAGGTGTAATGAGGTCTCTGAGAATCCTAAATAGGTGCCAGGGTGCCACAGCAGGGTGGCCAGCCTCAGCAACAATAACCATTTACTGTCCCAGTGTCCTCATTGTGTGCTTCAGCATAGTGGGGACCTTGAGACCCCCTCCTTCCTCATTGTGCCTGTGAACATGTGTGTGAGCCCAGACTTCTTTCCTTCTCTCACAGAGTGCTGGGAGCCCAAAGGCCAAGAATATACTGGTAATGTGGAGACAGTCTCTCTTAGCAAGAAGCTGTGTGTGGTGATTTGAATTGGAAATGTCCTTTGCATGCTCATGGTTTGAGCTCCTGGCCCTGCCCAGCTTGTGGTCCTACTTTGAGCCTTTAGGTTGCTGGGCCTGGTGGGCTGAAGGTCATTGGAGGCAACCTTTGAAGGTTAAACCTCCCCCACTTTGACTCAGGTGTGTATTTTCTGTTCCTGTGACTGGATAAAGTCTCCAACCTCTGCTGCCACAGACTGCATGGCTCCTATCCTGTGCTTTTCCCAGCCATGAGGGAGGGATGAGAGCTCTGGAAACTTTAGTCAAGATAAGCCCCCCTTCCCAACTAAGGCTGTCTCTGTCAAGGGTCTCAGTCACAGTCACAGAGGGGGAAGTCACCAATACCGACTGCTTAACCTGTCCCTGTGAGCCTTGCTCACCTCAGAAGCCCTAAAGAGACTGTGGGATATGCCAGATGCCTTGGACACGGCAGCCGAGCAGTTGTGTGGTCTGTCCTCCTCAGATAAGTTCCTGGTGGCCTTCCCTGACACATGTCCACCCAGGACTGTGAATGTGGGTTTATCTTCAGGATCAATACAACCTTTAGTTAGGGTGTGCTCTAAATCCAGAGGTAGCTGTCCTGACAAGTGCAGAGAGATAGCTGCAGCCTAAACCCTCAAGCAAAAAAAAAAAAAAAAAAAAAAAAAAAAAAGTCTGGGGACAGAGGAGGCACAGACTAAAATTTTGCTGCTAGTTGTCATTGGCCAGGACCTGCAGCCACCAGGCAGGCAAAGCCCTGGCAGGGGGTAGGGTCTGGTACGGGGGTTCTTCAGAGTGAGTATGACCTGACACACTCCATTTTAGACTCTGATCCCCACAACACTTGTGACCATATATGTGTTGCTTTAACCACACCCAGTTTGCAGTCGCATGTTATATCCACAGTGGACATATCTTGAGGTTGCTCTGAAATGTTCCAAACTGCCCAGGGTGACAGTGACATCTGTCTAATCTTTCTAATATTCAAAGGTCTCTAAAGATCTGCACATTACCCTAGGACCTAAAGCACAGAGTGGGGAAAATGGAGAAGAGAAAATGGCAGGACACAGGAAGGGGAGATGGCACAGAGGGGAAGACAAAAAAAACTCCATTTGACAGGCTGGTACGCCTGCGTATGTAGCCACCTAACAAAGACATCAGAGGAGAGGGAGGCCAGGATGAGTTTCCTCCTGGCTGGAGCTGACTCAGACATGGTGTGGCATAGGAAGTAGGCTGCTAATGAACCCTGCTTGTCAACGGGAGGAAAACCTTTCTCTCCCTTAGGGCAGAGAGGAAACTCCAGTCAGGGACCTGGACTTGTCTGACGACTTCAGTCTTTGTACGGTACCTCGTCTGTCACCACCCAGGCAGCTGGCCTGTCAGGGGTAGAGCTGACAGCCCGACCATGGCTGTGGAGGATGCTGGCCTGAGAAGCTCATTTGCTGAGGAGGACGGTGGGTAAGCCCCATCACAGTCAGAAGGCACAGGCAGGTAAGGGAAACGACCTCACTTTGGAGACCTCAGGGACTGGGGTAGGCATGGTGTGGGTTCACATGCATGAAATTTGAACGGCGCCATACAAGGGGGTGCTGAGCACCCCTCCCCAACTGCAGAATACTTCAATGTGCCTGTCCCCAAGACTGGTGCTTTCATGTGCCCTGTGATCCCTGTAGGAAACTATTCTTAGAACAATACATCAAAAGATGAAGGAAATTCCCACAAGGCAGAAAACAGATTAAAAAGTGTTCTTGGTCCACACCATGGATATAAGAGACCTAGTGACAAATACAGTGGGCTAGAGCTACAGACTGTATGACCTCAGGCAAGTACCTGTCCTTCTCTAAGCCTCTACATTTGCCATGCTAGATAGCCCGGATTTCAGTTTCCTCACCCTCCCAATGGACATGGGATTCCCGCAAGGAGCACTTCCCTTAGAACGGGAGCACTGTCCATACTTGGCACTGGCTTCTCTAGGCTCCTCTTCCACCTTCCACGTTTGCTGTCTCTGCTCCGAGCCCATAAAAAAACCAACGTTCACCACATGTAGCACTTGAAGCCTCAGCTTCCCTATTCTACACCCTGTAGTTGCTGCGAGGCTTGTAGGCTGAGACGGGCCCTGAGACAGGCCCAGAGACGTCAGGAAAGATGGATGTTTGATACAGTTACCCTCTCTTGGTTGCCTATCCTTTATTAACACTTATTCTGATTCTTCAGTCACCCAGAAGTTTATATTCTAATTCTCCCAGGATTTGGAATCTTTCACATGTAGTTACTTATTATTCTGGGGGGAAAAAGAGCCATTCAGATAGGTGGGCATAGTCTGAGCTATAATGTCCATCGGCTTCCTAGGATTTACTGTATGAGCACACCGTATATTTACAGTAGGCCTAGATGTAGATACACAAACTTACTTTACATCTGCTACTGTAATTATTGCTATTCCAGCTGGCGTGAAAGTATTCAGCCGACTTGCAACATTACACGGCAGTAGTATTAAATGATCACCAGCTATCTTATGAGCCCTAGGGTTTATTTCTCTGTTTACAGTCGGTGGCCTAACCTGAATTGTTTTTATCAAACTCCTCACTTGATAGTGTACTTCATGACACATACTATGTAGTAGCCCACTTCCACTATGAAGAGCTATATTCACAATCATAGCTGGATTTGTCCATCGATCACTTTCAGGTTATACCCTAGGTGATACACGAGCCAAAGCTCACTTCACTATCATATTTGTAGGAGAATATGGCATTCTCCCCTCAACATTTCTTAGGTCTTTCAGGAATGCCTCGATGTTACCCTGATACTCCAGTAGCTACCCTGCCCTTGGCATTCGCAGTATGAGGCAGGGAACACTGGCCTGGGTGTGGATGCTTACAGCAGAAGACATTTGGTCAGCTTTGGATATACCTCAAGAGTCTGCAGGCAATGGTCTCTCAGCCCATTGGTGTCTGCTTCTCTTTCCTTGGTAATCCACCTCAAAGGGCCTGAGAGGGCAGCCTGGAGTCTCCGATCGAGAAGGTGTTCCTAACCCCTAAAAGGACATTTCTGTTCCAGCCTAAATGCTCGAACGCACAAGAGCCCACCAGGGCAAGGACTCACCAGTTCCATGCAGCGCCGGCTGGCTTCCTCCTCCCGCTGGGCCAGCTCCTGCATCTCTGCCTTCAGCTCCTCCAGGCGTTGCTGATAATATTGGCTGTTTTCCCGCTGCTGGGCCTCCGCCTTGACGGCCCGAGACAACTCTTCACCCATCTTGATTATACTGTCTCGAAGCCGGATGACCAGCACCTGGGAGGGGCGCAGAGCGTGGTTGGTCACAGCTTGGGGAAACCAGGAGCTCAAAGGAGGTCTCAAGGAAATGAGATCCTTCACTGGTGCCCCTGCATGTCGGTGTCAAGTGACCCAGTTAAGAACTGTGGTTTCTTAGTCTTCCTCAGAGAAGACTGAGCTGACTGGTTATCAAGTATCAAAGGTCAGCCCCCCAAAAATACATAGAGTTGTACTGATCAATCAGGTTATGTTTAGAAATATGTATGTACATACATGCACAGATATAAAAGCTATGAATTTGAACAAGAGCAAGGAGAGATACTTGGATGGATATGGAGAGGGGAACGGGAAGAGGAAATGATGTAATTATATTATAATCTCAAAAATAAAAGAAAAATGGGAAAAACCCACAAATCAAACCAACCACAAAAATGAAAAAAATAAAAATAAAATAAAATGAAAAAGAGAAAAATATTGTGATTTCTGCCCCTCAAATATGGCTGGAGAGATGGCTCAGTGGTTAAAAGCACTGACTGCTCTTCTTAAGGTCCTCAGTTCAAATCCCAGCAACCACGTGGTAGCTCACAACCATCTGTAATGAGAATTGATGCCCTCTTCTGGAGTGTCTGAAGACAGCTACAGTGTACTTACATATAATAAGTAAATAAATAAATTAATTAATTTAAAAAAAAGAATGTACTTTGAAAATAAGAAGGATTCTGAGAGACTATAGGACAAGGCACAGAGAATGTGCCTCCAAGAGGCTCTGGTTTCGATTCCTTCCTTTGCCTCTTTCTGGTGTATGACCCAGGGTAGGTGATTGTGGTTGGTTCTCCTGTGTCTAAGTCCCAGGATGGTCCCAGGATCTAACACACTAAGGCCTTTGGCATAGACAGAGTCCAGCACAAACAGGGTTGCAGAAGGAAGACCTGATAACCCATGCCTCCCAAGGTCTGGGAAGTGGAGGGACACCCCAGAAAGAATACTCTACTCCAACCAAACCTTTGGCTTCTGGGTTTATGAAAGGTAGCCTTAGATGTAAACATTCCTCTACACTCTCTGTGCTCTGCCTTCCTGGGGACAGAAACCCATCAGACATAATGAAGAGATGAAGACAAAAGACTGCCAGGCACCTTGAATGCTAGAAAAACCCCAGGGCTATTCGGATTCATTAGGCAGCCAACAAGCCTGGATCCCATCGTTCTGTAGGATCCCGGGTGGGTATGTTGACAGAAGCAAGAGTCCTGTGACTATTTCAAGCCTTGCTGAGGGTTCTGGGAGCCACAAAGAGAGGAGGCAGACTCAGGGTCAGACACTGTCATCCATAGAGAAGCTGCCCTGTGAGGCTTCTTTTCAGAGATTGTAAGAGGAAACCGGGAGAAAGAGATATCATGAATCTCTAATGACCCAGCCCTCAGCAGCAGGGACACGGACTCTGCTACATTTAGATACATTTAGATACATTTAGATACTGGTGAACACCGGGATGGGTGCTTTTAAAGTCAAACTATCAGGTTTTTCCTTTCCTATTAGATGTCTGTGCTTGAAATAAATAACAACAATGCCACAGAACCTGCATGAGGTGGGCAGCTATTCAACACAGTACCCAGCATTTCCGGTGCTCTGGAAGGCTCCTGCAGTAGTGGTCAAACTGAGTGGTTTAGAACTGTTTGGGGGCTGGTGAGATGGCTCAGTGGGTAAGAGCACCCGACTGCTCTTCTGAAGGTCCAGAGTTCAAATCCCAGCAACCACATGGTGGCTCACAACCATCCGTAACGAGATCTGGCGCCCTCTTCTGGAGTGTCTGAAGACAGCTACAGTGTACTTACATATAATAAATAAATAAATCTAAAAAAAAAAAAAAAAAAGAACTGTTTGGAAAAACCTGACAGTGAAAGTCAACAAGAATGTCTTCTGTTTATCCACAGCAGCTGTATCAGAGACCACACGTCCCTGGGTGTGGGGGAGTTTCAGAATTAGGGGCAGAGCCTTTCACACCCAAACACACTGTAGCAAATGGACAGGGGTTGCTGAGAAATGAGGACACAGAGTCAGGGGAGGGGCAAGGCAGGTGTCAATCAACACCTGTTTGCCTCCCGGGTGCCATGATCTCACTCGAATGGTGAGACCTGTCATTATCCCTAACCCCACCCCACACAGCAGTACCACCGAGTGTCAGGCACAGACTGGAGGGTTTCCACAAAGGAGGTGAGCTCTGTAAATATCCCGTGCCCTTGGTCCACAGAGCTGAAGTGAACCCACACTGAGATGATCAGCTTAAGATGTCCTCAAGAAACCCCACCCAACAGTCAATGTCCTCAACAAACCCCATCCAAGCCTGCTGGGGTTCTGCTATACTGAGCAGGCCTTATCCCTGCAGCCATCTGGGCTCTCCACCTTGGAAGGATCCACCCTGTAAAGTCAAGGCCCTGCTCTTGCTGTGGGTGTCTAGGTTCCTAAGTCTGTCCTGTACCAACCGGTGTCACAGATCGGTGGGAAAGAAGCTGGCCACAAAGAGTTTGAAGTGTATGAGAGGATGAATAGACAGGCAGGGGTGGAGGAAATGGTACCCATGGATTAACGGGTGAGCAGGTGGGCGGTGGAGTCTAGGGCTGAAGGAGGGATAGGGGAATGGAAGGAGAGGGAAAGGGGAGACAGGAGATGGGAGAAGTCGGTAGAGGAGGGTGTAAGAGTCAGGGTAAAAACAAAGTGTGGTGGAGAGGTGAACTTCTGGTAGGAACAGACAGAGGAAGAAAAGGGTGGAAGAGCATGGGGTACCTTAAGGAAGTACAGACAAGAACACAGGGAAAAGGAAAGGAGAGGGACAAGAATGGAGGCAGCCATGAGAACAACTGCCGACCCGGCAGAAGTAGAACTCACACACCTCTCCCTGCTCCGGCCCCCAGCAGCTCCTGGATTCTAGGTACCTCAAATCTTTTTATCTGCACCTTCTGGAATTCGGTCTTGTTCTCCAGGTCACAGATGATGGCTTCCTGCCTGCTGACGATGGCGCGCTCCACGGTGGACTGCTCCAGGTACTGGATGCGAAGCTGAGCCATGTGCAGCTGGGGGCATATTGAGGGATAAGCTGGCACCGACGTGCCAGCCCTGGCTCCCAGCCCTGGCACCTCTGCTCAACTGATACTGTACTGTCCATACAAGGCAGTACTGCTAACCTTCACATTGGCCCTGCCTTGGGGCAGCAGATGCTGAGAGGTGACAAGTCCTGGGCCTTGTAGCTCATTCATTGCCCACCCCTCACCTGCCCACCCCTGCCTTCTCCCTGCTTCGAGAAAGGGCCAAGCTGGCTAGAGAGAAACTCCTGCATCTGAAGCCACAGTCTACTGTGGAACCTACTAAAGGAACCTCACAGTCTACTTCCTGTTCGTATGAGCCTGGACGTGTCATTTCCTGTTTGAGCGTCCATCTCTCCGCTTTCATCACGAGACCAGCACCTAGCTGGTGGCTACTGTTACTTCTATCTTTGGCTCATCAGGAGTCAGCGCCCATGTGTGTGATGAGACCGGGCCATTCTGACAGGCATGTGCATCAGCTCTAGCAGGGCTTTGTGAAGATTGTGGGTTAAAAAAAAAAAAATGGCCCACTAGGTACCGAGGTTTAGAGGGATCTGGGCTTCAACTGGAAGAGCTCTCAATGTGGTGTGTCCCTGACTCAGACATTCTTTCTTCTTGGGAATGATTTCTCAGAGAGAGAGGGGAACAACTGGGGAGAAGAACCCTGCATTGAACATTGCCTGGACCATCTGTGTGGGGAGCGGGAACAGGCAACTGTGACCAGAGGGTGTGGATCTGTATTTCTGTCCAAGAGGACTTTCTGGATTCGGCTGGCACATGACTGAAGTTGGACAAATGAATGGGTGATCCTGAGGGGACAGAGGGATCCTACCGTCTCTCACAGCATGGCTGCTGTGGGCCCATACCTGCTCTCTCAGCTTCTGTTTCTCCTTCTTGGCTTCTTCCAGCTGCAGCTGCAGCTCCTGAATCTGCCCGATGTCAGCAGCTGACTGGTGAGGCAGAAAACAAGATGAAGAGACCCCTTTGAGCATCCTTTCTTCCCTGATCTCTCTATCGAAACTTCTGTGACAGCAGTTGGTCCTTAAAAGAGGTCTCTTACCCCTTCCCAAGACCCCATCGCTTTTTTTGCTGAGTCACAACTTCCCAGTACCTCATCTCTATTTGCTGAGTCGCAACTTCCCAGTAACTCATCTCTGTTTGCTGAGTCACAACTTCCCAATACCTCATCTCTATTTGCTGAGACACAACTTCCCAGTACCTCATCTCTATTTGCTGAGTCACAACTTCCCAATACCTCATTTCTATTTGCCAAGTTACAACTTCCCAATATCTCATCTGTTTGCTGAGAGTCACAACTTCCCAATACGTCATCTCTATTTGCTGGGTCACAACTTCCTAATACCTCATCTCCATTTGCTGAGTCACAGCTTCCCAACACTCCATCTCTGCTGAGTCACTCCATGGCATGAGCCCAAGGATACAACGGTTGTTGAGCTCTTTATGACACATGCCAAGGAGAGCCCAGAACAAACTGTGCTGCCCATGGCTCCAGGACAAAACTCCAAGGGTGGCATCCTGGTTTGAATGGGAAGTGTCTCCCATAGGCTGGGGTGGGAGGAGCTGCTTGCCACCAGTGGGCATCTGGAAAGCAGTAGTCAATATTCTGCCTTCAAAGATGGTTTAATCCAGCCGTGGGTCTCGCTTTTGAGCACACAGTTGTTGGAACAGTGGAAGGTACAGCTTAGATAGAGGATCTAGGTCACTTGGTAGTTACAAGTCACTTAGCTCCTTCCTGCTGAAGCGCTCTCTCTCTCTCTCTCTCTCTCTCTCTCTCTCTCTCTCTCTCTCTCTCTCTCTCTGCTTACAGATTAGGATGTAACTCTCAGCTACTGCCCTAGCTCCATGAGTGCCACCATGCTCCCCACCATGATGATAACCGACTCAATCTCTGAAACTGTAAGCCAGCCCCAATTAAATATTTTCCTTTATAAGTTGCCTTGGCCATGGCATCTCTTCACAGAGATGGGACACTGACTGAGACACAGCTGAATGGACAGAATGGTGAGCAGGTTCATGGTGGAGTGTGTGGATAGGGAGGTGGCTGTATGAGTAAGTCAACATTTTCCTGGTGAAGCTGTCCTCCAGAGGACACGCCATCTTCCCCCAGGGCCATATGGAACTGATAGCTCCTACCTACCTCCGAGCCGTTATGTCTACTGAATTTGCTTGCTGGGAGAGGGCCCTGACCTGTGCAATGAGGTCCTTGTGCTTCTGCATGAGGTCATTCAGGTCACCCTGGTCCTCATCAATGCGCTTCAGGAGGTCTGCTCTCTCAAACTGCAACCTGTACAGTTGCTCATCCACCTGCAGAGAGGCAGAGGGCAGCTCGGTGAGGGGTGCGTGCACTAACACACACTGAATGTTCAGGGGGATCTGGACGCATCGTGTGTGGAGTGATCTGTGCCCATGTGAACCACTAGGAGTCCATGCATACACATTTAAAGGTCCCTGACTCAGATGTGTTAAGTATAAACCTGTACTGTCCCTGAGAACATGGACCTTGACCTGTACACAGGTGTGTATCTCCAGCACGAAGCACCAGACTTGGCATTCAACAGGTGCCCCGTAAATGTCTATTAGGTGGGTAGATGGATTTGGCTGAGGGTTTTTTCCACCGAGGGCATTACTCTTGAGTGTGCATTCGATGACTTTATATGTATGTAGGCGCATCCTGTGATTGTGTGTGCTTGCACATGTGTAGGGGTTTCCTGGTTAGGACTCAGTCTAGAGTCATTTGAGAACCTCCGTGGAGAAAATGCCCCCTAGATTGGCCTATTCTCAAGGCATTTTATTGATTAATGAGGCCCCAATCCACTGTGTGTGGTGCTGCCACCTGGATGAGCAGTTCTAGGCACTCAGAAAGGAGACAGAGCAAGCAGCGAAGGGCAAGCCAGCAAGCAGCGAAGGGCAAGCCAGTAAGCAGCACTCTTCCACGGCTTTTGCTTTAGTTCCAGCCTTGAGTTCTCACTCTGATCTTCCCTGGTGATGAAGTATGATGTAGGTGTGTAAGATATAAATCCTTCTGTTCCCAAGTTGCTTTTGGCCACGGTGTTTTTCACAGCAATAGAAGCCCTAAGGCAATATGTGTGTGTGTGTGTGTGTGTGTGTGCATGCGTGAGTGTGTGTGTGTGTGTGTGTGTATGTATATGTGTGTGTATGAGAGAGAGAGTTTCTGGATATGTTCCCCCTCATTTAGAACAGTAAAATATAGGACAAAGGGACTCATTAGGATCCAGCACAAGCCTGAGATGGTTCCTCTCCATCTCTATTCGAACTATAGAATTCTGTACATCAAGCCTAGTCGGATCCTCTAGACCCTAGACACTGTCACCAATGTGATAGATCTATAGCACAGCTCATTTGTCCCCCTTCAATGGTGACCACACAATAAGAACCTTATAATGAATAGTTGGGGCTTATTATTATTATAGGGAGTTGAAGCCAGCCCGTGAGAGACAGGCTTTTCCCTTAGATCAGGTGGCATGCAGTAGTCTGATGATGAATACCAAGAGTCCCCATGGCAGTAAGAACATAGTAGGCCTGTGAGAGGTTCCCAAGAACCACCTACAGCTGTGAGCACATGAACACATGGCCAGCTGTGCTCATGACTGCAGGTGCAACGTCATGCTACCGGGCACACAGTAGGTCTACAACAGGCTTGCCTTTATAAATGGGATCTCACTGTTGGTGTGTGTGTGTCCGTGTGCGTGTGCATGTTTTCTCTTGAATTCAGTGTCAAGCACTCAGTAGGCCCATAATTAATTGTCTTTGCTTCTTAGGGAGCTGAGCATTCAGCAGGTTCACAATAAGTCCTCTTATTCTTTTTTGAGCACCCAGAGTGGCCACAACAGAAGCCTGTGCACCCCAGGTGCCTCATTGGGGTGTCACCCCTAGATCCACCCTAAGCATCTTAGTTCCATACGAGGCTGTGTCCCCTGCGGGCCAATGTAAGACCCTGAGCCTGTGCTTCTGGGGCTTTGGGAGGGACAGTACCAGGCTCTTGCTCCGGGTCACATTTTCCAGTTCACTGTGCATGTTCTCCAGGTCCGCAGTCAGCACCTTCTGGGTCTTCAATGCGTCCTCACACTTGGCCTCACTCAGCTCCAGCTGTATAGGACAAGCCGAAGGAAAGAGAAGAAGTGACATCCTCCCTCCCTCCCTACCTACCAGCCCAGCCCAGCCCTAGCAGGCTATGCCCACACCCATCTGTCAACACGCCTGAGTTGGGCGTGTCTGTGCTCCAGGTAGCCTAGGTCTGAGCCCACCATTACACCAAGCCTGTGCCATGACAGAGCTCTGAGCTCTGCTGCAAGAGTAGGCTGCTCCTTAGCCCCACTGGGCAAGCACCTGAGAATGCCTACTCCCCACTCAGTACCAGGCTCAGGACACATGGAGAGCAGTCAACTGATCCTGATTTCCAGAGGAGACAGGCAAGGATGGTTGTGACAATCTCTCTAGGGAGCATAGGGTTAGGGGAATGAACAGGATAACCATCATGGGAGGTTGGTGACTCAAAGGACAACAGAAACCTGCCAGCCCAGACTGGGGTTTGGGTCAAGCTGGTCTGCAAACCATTTAAAGGAAAAAATGTTCTGTACAGAAGAGCCTTCCTATGCTTGGCTTTGACTGGATCTCAAAGATTGAGCCAGGAGCTTAAACTGCCTCTTCATCCGCTGCCTGCTCACCTGTTGTTAGCCTACAGTTACTGGACACTCCAACTGTACCATTGCAAATGTGCCTCTTGGGCTGGGCTTGCCCAGCACCCGGGAGTCCTGACTTCACTTGTCTGAGCTACCGGAGGGAAGAAGGTCTCTTGCCACCTTTGACCTCCATGTCCTCGGTCTCCAGCTCCTATTAGGAGAGTCATAGGCTTGTCTCCCAGCTGGACATGATCAGGTTGATCACAAACCCAGACATTTGGGAGACAGATGTTTCTCCTAGTCTGTAGTCTGTAGACATGGGTGGAGACTGAGTGGCTGCCCAGGCTTGGGTTCAGATCCCGCCATTTACTATGTGGGCAGCTACACACATCACTAATCTCTCCATCTTCAACCAGGTAAGATGGAATGGCTGCTGTAGAGGTAAGATGAGCTACACTGGAAAATGTCCAGAGCAGGGCAGGGCAGGCTCAGAGTAAGAGAGTTCTTCCTCATAGTCTGTGTGCATGCCACTCCTAACTTACACAACACAAACTCAGAGCCTGTAGCCTCCCCACAACCTCACCCCGTGACTTCTGCACATCATCAGCCTTGTCCCCTGTTTTCCCTGGAGATGCAGCTGTCCAGCTACAGTCTTCCCAGCTACAGTCTTTCCAGCTACAGTCTTCCCAGCTACAGTCTTTCCAGCTACAGTCTTCCCAGCTACAGTCTTTCAGGGCAGTTGCACTTGCTACAACCTCTGGTTATATCAGGACAGAATTTTCCATAGTGAGACTCCCGACTCAGGCTTTGTTCCCTACCTCTGTGGGGAAAGCCTTTCTTCTGACCTCCCTGCCTCACCAGAGGCGTGAGAGTTCCAACCTGGAAGACCCAACTCAGCACAAAGTCTCATGTCCTCTGTGGATGACCCCTTACCAATACCAGGAGTACCCCAGCTCCTTCAGTGGCAGTCACGGCCACTGTGACATGTGGGTGGAGCACTGTGATATCAGAGCTGTTCTTTGCCTGTTTAGAGGAGGTACAATTATTCCCCAGTGAGCTGCACACAGCCTCTGCCTGGACTTGAGGCCCTCCTTACATGGTCAGCTTGCTGCATGCTCACTCGGAGAGGATCTTTAGCAGGGTCTGGTCAGCGATCCTACTACTTCTCTCTGGTTTCTTAGTGTCAAGTCCTTTCACTTAACTTTGGTGGGATTTTCATTTGTTTATTGTAGAAAGGATTGGTCTGAAACTCATGTTCCTCCTGCCTCAACTTCCCAAATGCTGGATTACAACTGTGGGGCTCCCTGGCCATACCCTTAACCCTTCAGGAGACAATGCTTTCTGAAGTGAGGCTATGTGCCTCTGGGGAATTCTGGACTTGCTTACATTTCTTGGAATTGTGTGTCTTTGGGCAAGGCAGAGTCTTGAGGGTTTTCCTCGGGTGTTTTCTGTCCGGAGTATTTCTGAAGGTGTATTCTATTTGGATACATCTGAGCCACAGACCTTCCCAGGTCATTTTCACAGCAATTTCTTTCTTACTTGAGCTGAGCTGGGTGGCTCATGCTCAGAACCCTGAGGCTGTCAAGCAAATGAATCAAAGACACACACACAGCATGGACTAGGAGAAAGTTGCAAAATCGGTGTGTGAGTGTGTGTGCATGTGTATGTATATATGTATATATGTATATATGTATATGTGTGTGCATGTGTGTATGTATCTGTGGGTGTGTATATATGTGTGTATGTGTGTATATGCATGTATATGTATATATATGTACATGTGTTTAAATGTATGTGCATGTATGTATGTATGTCTGAGTATGTGTATATATGTATGTGTGCATGTGTGCATATGTTTATGTATCTGTGAGTGTGTATATATGTATATGTGTGTGCATGTTTGTGTGTGTATGTGTGAATGTGTGTATATATGTATATGTGTGCATATATGTATGTGTCTGTGAGTGTATTTATGTGTCTGTCAGTGTGTGTGTGTGCATGCATGTGTGTACATGTGTGTGTGCATGGGTATACATGTGTGTGTGCATGTGTGTATGTGTGTATTATCTGTGGGTGTGTATATATATGTATATGTGTGAATGTGTATATGTGTGTGCATGTATGTATGTATGTGTCTGTATGTATGTATGTGTCTGTGAGTGTGTATTTATGTGTCTGTGAGTGTGTATATGCATGTGTGTATGTGTATGTGTGTATGTATATGTGTACATGTGTATGCTCATGTATCTGTGCTCATGTGTGTATGTGTGAGCACAGGCTGGCACTTACTGCTCTTGTGCACAAAGGGTGACCCTGTGGTGGGGTGACAGGCCTCCAGGTTTCCTACATAGGAGGGAGAACATTCTTCCTCTCATGGGGCTGGGGAAATAGGAAGTGCCACACACCCTCTGGTCCTGTGCAGCCACTGGATACTGCTAGTGACTGCAGTCCTGCAACTCTGAGTATGTTTGTGGGGGAATTAGCCTACCCTGTTAAGGTATTTCATTGCAGGGGAGGAGGGTGACCTATGACTTGCCAAGGTCAGATTCAAGTCTCCAAGGCTCCAGACCTAAGTGTTCCTGGATCCCCCATACCCATCTGCACACAATTCTTGCTTACAGACTCTTCCCCACTGCTTCAGCCCTCAGTGTGTTCTCATTCCCTACTGGCTCTCCCCACCCCTTCTGTCCCCTCCCCCATCCATCCTGTCCCCTAGCATTCACAGGGCATGATTGGGATCCCCATCACATACACATCAACTGCAAGCCCAGGAATGGTTTTGTTTTCTTGTGAGAAGCCACCTGCCTGCTTTAAATACATGGGGAAATCGTTTCTTTGGACTTACAGGCCTTCTATGTCTAGAGTCAGCTAGACATACAGGAACTCTGTATTTCTGTCGAGGGCTTAGATCCCACATTTCTGGATTTAGTTGAACAATTCAAGGGATTTAAAAATACAGAAGAGAAAATGTCATAGGGGGACAATTCTGCTTGAGTTTTCCTGGACATTTTCCAGGCTCGGCATGCCACCTCAGAGGCTGGAAGACACCACCTTCAGTGTGGAGTGCTTCTCCAGAGAGGGTCACCCACAATTCACACTGCAGACAGCCCCATCCACACACAGAAAAAGCTGCTGCCTATTAAAAATGTTCACTGAAGTCTGGGGGTGGGGGGGTGGGGGGCAGTGTCTCAGTGGTTAGGAGCACTTGCTTGCTCTTCCAAATGATCCAAGTTTGGTTCCTAGCACGTGGGAGCGAAGACAAGGAAATGGGGGGAAAGTGAAAGCAAAGCCCACAGATTCCCAGGATCTGGACTCCAGAGACCAGCATCGGGGTCCAGATCTAACTTTACTGTTTAGGACGTAAGCTTATACGCAGTTTTTGAGCCAATTGGATGCATTTATGAATTCAAGGGCAAATCAGGGCACAATATGTGTTATTTAGCCAAATCTGACTCCTCTACCCATGAGCTGTTAGGAGAGGGGCTGATCACATGGGGATATTTCTGTGAAGACGGGGGAAGCAGCCACCGCCCGGCCTCAGGTCCTTGTGCTGTCTCACAGGCATGCCAGGAGCCGCATCAGGTCACGCACTGCGAGTACAATGGATCAGAATTCTCCGAGCAACTGCAGAAGCCCGTGGCTCTCCACCCCACTTGCTTCTCTACCAGGGTTACCTCCACACCCCCCACATTAGCACTTATGGTAGGTGACTCAAAACACTATGTATAACACTATCTTCATGGGCTACAGTGCCCCCTGCTGGTCTTTATGAGCACCTACACTCAATTCACATACCCTTACACAGACACACACATATATAATTACAATTGAGTTAAAAAAAAATGTCAACAGACTGTGTCTATGCAATGCACTGAAGATAGTAGACCCAAGATATTTGTTCCCAAACTACATGGTGACAATCTTTTTGGACCTTTACTAATGTTCTAGAACTGTCCTGTTGCACACGGAGACTACCATTCATTGGTGTGTCTGGAGTAGTGTTTTCAGTACTGGGTATTGAACCCAGGGTCTTGCCCACGCCCAACAAATGCTCACACACTCAGCTACAACCCCAGACCTCTGCTCTTTCTTGTTTTGTTCTGCTCCGGGTGCTATGCGGAGGATATAAACTCAGGCCTCACTATTGAGCAACACTCCCTTAGCTCCTCCCCATATGCTAAGGCTCCTCCTCAGGTGGGTCACAGGCTCCTGCCTTCAGTGGGGATGGCCGAGCTGACTGCATGGTCGCTGGAGATCTCTTTCATGTAGACATACTTCCTGCCCAGGATACATTTCCTGCCCAGGCTTCCCAGAAACCACTGCGTTCCTGTTCTTCTGGGGACATGGGATTAGGTCACAGGCGTAGAGGCACTCAGGGTGCCTGACAGTGTACAAAGGATTGATTCTCCTATTAGTGTCACCTTGGGGTCTCAGGGCCGTACTACTTGACTGGCCCTCCCTGGCTAAGCAGAGGCTGTCCGTTAGACAGAAAACTAGATTTTCCTGCCTGTAATGTAAAACCGGGGCCTCCTTCACGCTTCGTTCATCACCACCGTGGAAGTGTCAATATTTGTGGGCGAACAAACCTGTGACCACCATGTTTCCAGCCAATTACAATCTGCTCTTTATCTCCCCTGACAGGAGGTTAGGTTAATATTGAATCAATTCCCGCTAACATTGTCCTGAGAGCAAAAACAAAAGCTCTTCAAACAAAATCCCCCAGTGAGGCCATTGTTCTGGGGCAGGGCTGGGGAGACGTGTCCCCAAGGTGCCACACAAAGACTCCTATTGGGGCATCTTCCCTGAGCTTGTTAATTAGCCCTACTGCCTCATGGAAGCACAGGTGACAGGTTGTGACAAATGCCCCAATTAAGGGCACTGGGGATGGATCCAGGGTCATCCGTCTTCTCTGATGGGAACCCCAGGCTGATAGTTAATCACAGCTGGGAATTCATGGTGAAGAAGGGCATGGCCCAGTCACAGTCTCTGGGGAGGGGGGAAGGGCCCACCAGACACCAGAGGTTCTGGAAGGACCCCAGGATGTGGCAGGCCAACATCTGAACATCCATTCAGATGCCTGGGTTCAGGCTCCAATTCTGCTTCTTATAACCTCTGTGATTCTGGGCAAGGTTATAAGGATGCTTCGGTAGACAGTGAGACAGGGATGAAGGTAAGACACGGTGACCTTTCACCCTTCCCATGGAAAGCATAGAAGGTGCCAAGAAAGGAGTTCCTGGAGTGAAGATCAGAGGACAGGTGTTCCTCAGGCAAAGAGGAATCTGAAGGTAGAAATGAGAGCCCTGCAGAGGCCGAGTTCTCGCAAAGTTGGCTCGGTGGGAATTGCCATGGGGGACAGCAGTGTGGGGAGGGTGCGACTGGGATGATGGTGTGACTGGAGGGAAGAAGCTGGCTCTGAACCCCAAATGTTGGACTTGGTACAAAGGATGGTGGTAAGTTGCTTGTCGATCTTGCAACCAAGACTATATTGAGATCTTCAAAATCTTTTTCTAAAAGTGAGGTGACAGGCTGGTCTGGGTCTGGGTCAGAGGTTGGAGCTAGGGCTAGGGCCGGGGCCGGGGCCAGGTCTGGCGTCTGGTGTTTGGCCCTAGGCCCCTGGAGCTGGGTCTGGATCTGGGTCTGGGTGTCTGGGTCTGGGTGTCTGGGGGTCTGGGTGTCTGGGTCTGGTGCTGGGTCCGGATCTGGGTCTGGGTGTCTGGGTCTGGATGTCTGGGTCTGGATGTCCGGGTCTGGGTGTCTGGGTCTGGGTGTCTGGGTCTGGTGCTGGGTCCGGATCTGGGTCTGGGTGTCTGGGTCTGGATGTCTGGGGGTCTGGGGGTCTGGGTGTCGGTCTGGGGGTCTGGGTGTCTGGGTCTGGTGCTGGGTCTGGGTCTGGGTCTGGTGCTGTGTCTGGTGCTGGGTCTGGTGCTGAGTCTGGGGCTGATGCTGGGGCTGGGGCCTGGTTTTGGGTCAAGGTCTAGAGCTGGGGCTGGGCTGGGGCTGGTTCTGAGGTTGGAGCTGGGATTGGGGCTGGGGCTGGTTCTGAGGCTGGATCTGGAACTGGGGCTGGTTCTGAGGTTGGGGCTGGGGCTGGGATTGGTGCTGGGGCTGGTGTCTGGGTCTGGGTCTGGGTCTGAGGCTGGAACTGGGGTTGGGACCAGTAGAAGGCACTTTACTGGTATGCACAAAGTCCTAGGTTCCAGCCCTAGCAGGAAAAGCCACCACTACCACCCCTGCCCCAAGTCAGGTGACAGATTCTTTCCACCCCCGCCCCAAGTCAGGTGACATACTTTATGAACAAGACACAAAGCCAGCAGAGAGAGAATTCCTCTTGGGAGAAATACAGGTGGCATTTGACAAGGTCAGGGAGAGCACAGGAGACTGATCGGAAGCTCTGCTGGTGACAGTGCCAGAGACCTAGGATGGCAGCTTTGCTCTTACAGGCAGGAGCAAGCAGGGTTCTGAGCAAGAACTCAGTAAACAATAGAGAGTTCTGTGCAAAACCCACTCCTCATGGATCAAGCCATAAACAGACAACTAACCAGGAGCTGCCAGCAGCTTCCGCTCTCCTTGGAGCAGGTGCTAGCCCCTGCTAGCCCTGGTCTTACAGATGTTACCAGTGCAACTCGCATCTCAACTATCGCTCTCAGTTGTTGGGATGCCTTGTTTCTGGTTTAGTCTCAGTGAACACATCCTGTGGGAGTAAATTAGCACTTTATAAAACGCTGCACCCAGAAGTCAAACGCACACTCCTTCCCCCGCAGCTGATACAGGTGAGTGGAGAAAGGAGCTGTCAACCAAGGCTCTTTCTGATCTTCTGAGCCAGAGGGATTTATTCAGGGATAAGTTCTTATGTTACAAGGTCTCACATGGCCCCGGCTGGCCTCAAACTTGCTATGTAGCTAAAGATGACCTTGAACTTCTGATCCCCCTGCCTTCATCTCCCAAGATCTGAGGAGTTTATGTGGCACTGGGATAGAAGCTACCCTCTCCGTCCCAACTGCACTCTGCCAACCATGCCCCACCCCCAATCTTGGAGGTCTTAACAAAGGGAGTTCTATGGATTCTGTGATCTGGTGTCCTTTGGGGATCTGATGCCTTCTTGAGATAAGACAAAGGCATCCTTGAAAGGTAGGGGCTATATCAGAGTCACCCAGGAAGGATTCAAACCCCCTGCCCATCTCATGTCCATGCCTCAGGGATTTCTTGGGCGCATCATGAACCTCTGGTCTTAACTAAGGTAGGGGTATCTGCCCACATGGGTTCTGTCTAAGGGACCTTATCATGGGCCAGGCCCATGCTGATCTAGAACAATGCTCAGCTTGCTGAAGTGCAGCTGTGTTCAAGACTCTGAGGTTGAGCCTGGTCCATATCAGGCACTTGACACAGGTTAACAGGATCACAGCAGGTGAGCAGAGAGGTTCAAGCTCGAGATGGCTGGCACACACAGGCCAGGCACGTCTTGCTAGGTGCCCCTTGGGTAAAGTGCTCAGTCGGTCGGTCGGTCTCTTAGATCCTGACTTCTCATTTAGTACGATGGGCTCAATACAGAAATAATCTAGCTGCTTAGGAAGTAGCAAGGGCCATCTGAAATAACGCAGTGTTCAGCCAAGTCTCACCTGCGAATCTCAAGATTTCAAAACAGAGTCAGGCAGGCTCTGCTTGAAGTTGCCAGTGACTTCTTTCTTACCCTTCCCTGCTTTCTTCCCTTCCTTCCAGCATAAGGTCTTGAACCTTGGTAGAGAAGACCCCTGTGGTTCCCTACCCAGGATGTTGCTTCTTGGCTCCTTTCTCAGAGTCAGGCCACTGCATATACCTGCATGTACCACTGTTTGTCTTTTCCACCAGACATGAATTTCAAAGGGCTGGTACCTCACCTGTCTCACAACCCTTCCTGTATCTCACCCATCCTGTGGCATGCAGTAGGTGCTGTATAAATACCCAGCGAGCGAACACGTACTGTACGGAGCAGCCAAATGCAAAGTGGGCTTGCTCTCCCTGCCTCCATCCCCCTCTTCTCCCTGCCTGTACTGCCTGCCTCTGTCCCTGGGGCCTTTTGGGCGTAAGGCAAATTCCAGACACCAGCCAGGAGCTGCTGTGGTTCCAGGAATGCTTTATCTAATTAGCTCTCATCCTTGTATCTGGACACACATGTCAGGAGTCAAAGCAACTGCACCCTGACCTCTGGTCCCAGAGCTCCATTCCTATGGTGATTTCCATGACAACAGCAGCAGAGAGCCAAGGCTGTGGATCCCTTTGATGGGAGTCAGATACAGAGAGTAGGAAAGAGGACTTTCAGAAGAATGAGGCCCTTTGATTTTGCTCAAGCTACCCCACTAAAGGATCATTTCCTGGGAACATACATCTTAACCCTGTAGAGAGACACAGGAGTACTCTTAAGTGGGTTGGGGAGGGGCACCCCAGATTCCACTGTCAGAAAACTCAGCTGGGGGCAGAAGAAACATAGAGGCTGATTGGCTGGAACATGGATGTGAAGTCCCCACCCTGGGAGGGCTGAGTGAGTGTGAGGTACTCATTCCCCAGATGAGACAAGATATCCAGGCCTCCCCCACTCTCCTCCAATAAGCAAGAAGATTCAATGTGACAAGAGAGACCTAGGTTCTGCCCTCAGAGTCAAAAGTGCCAGGTCTCAGTTCCGTCTCTCACTGTGTTACTTAACTGCACACATCACCACCACTGGGCAAAATGTCCCCATCTATAAAATGGACATGGGGTGTTCCTCAGGTTCTCTGAAGCTCTCATGGTGACTAAGTGCCACAGGCTCCAACATGCTCATGAAGGGACTTGAAATCATCAAGTGTCCTCCCTTGCCCAGGATGAGGGACTTGGAGTGTTCAAACAATGAGGGTCTGCGTAATGGTCGTCACCAGGATAAGAATGACCCATGAGGGAAAGAGGGATAATCAAAGTATGAGATGGGTGACCCAGCGGGTAGTCCAGTGTATCTGGCCTAGTGGAATTTAGATCGGTTGGTGGTCCTTCCCTAAACTACTCTGCATTCCCTCCCTCCCTCCCTCCTTCCATTCCTTCCTGTCTCTTTTCTGATCATGAGGAGGGCATCTCCACTCTACTATGCCCTCTCTCCCATGATGCTCTGCTTCAGCACAGGCCCACAGGGATGGGACCAAGTGATCATGGACTGAACCATTGAAACCTCTGAGTAAGCAAGCCTCTGCTTACTGGCTAACACAAGGCACGGAGCTATCCTGAGGTGCCAGTGGATAGATAACACACACAGCAAATTCAGTACATGGAGGAGGTGGGGAAGGGATTCCAAGCAGTCTCAGGTGGTAGCCCACACGGAACCCTAGCCAGCATCACTAGCATCTGCATAGACAGTCACAGCTATTCTCCTTGATTCGTCAAGAAGCTGACTTTGCAATATTAGCTCAGCAATTATCTTCTATACCCAGACCTAGCATCCATTCACTCTCACACACCAGCCTCTGCCAGTTTGTCCCAGACATAACCTGCTCATGCCCTCCAAAAAGACACAATTGGCTCCACCCAACAGAGGTGAGCATATCCTGCCCCTTGCCTTCCATTGCCAAGTGAGTTCCTAGCCCACTTCTCCACCTCCCTGAAGGTCTGGGGAAGCCTTGAGCTGTTTCCCAGAAGAGCCCAACTTCCTCTAAGGACACAGCACTCACCTGGCTGTGCACCTTCTCCAGCTCTTCCTTGCTGATTGACGTCTTGCTGTCTTCAATGGTGGCCAGAAGGAGCTGAACATCAGACAACAGAGCGTGTGTCCTCCTGAGGTCTCTGCGGAGACGCTTTTCTACGTCAAAGTCCCGGTGGCCAATCTGGAAGTCAAGGAAGGGTTAGTGTAGATGGCACGGCCAGGACCAAGGTTCTTTGAAATGAAGCTCATGGGCTCAGTCTCCCCTCTCCCATGACATGGTGGCCCATATTATTACAACTGGAGTTTGTAAGGCCAAAGCAGGACTGCTGGGAGTTGGAGGCCAGTCTGGGCTACAGTGTATCTCAAAATCTCAAAACAAAACAAAAGAAAGATACTGTTTTCTCCAAGTCAGGAGAACTGCTGGGAGTTGGAGGCCAGCCTGGGCTACAGTGTATCTCAAAACAAAACGGAAAGATACTGTTTCCCACAAATCTCAGCTACAAAATGGGATAATACCAACACTGGAATGCTATGAAACTATATGCTTGTTCAGCGTCCTGTGTGCTTAGTCTCAGCCTCACGCCTCAGGGCTGCCAAGGGCCATGAACAAGACTCCACCTGCATCACCATAACCTGAAAGGCCTCACCCCTTTTCTCCTGTCCTCTGCCTCAAGCTAAGAGCTTACATGCCAGGTGAGACCCTGGTTGATGCCCAGGCTCTTTGGAGAAGTTAGGGCAGCCCAGGTAAGCAGAGATTCGAATAGGCATGAGGAGCCCCCTACAGGGCTTACAGACATTCAGATTCGGTGATGCTTGGGGTGGAGGAGGGGTCCGCTGATCCACACAGAGACCCTCTCTGCTTCATCCCCTGGTATGCTGAAGGTTGTTGTGGAGTCCATCATGACTCAGCAAACAGCGACCCGTGTTCCTTCCAAAACCCTATGGGAAGCTTGTGATCTATGAAGCAGGTTGCCTTTGCTGATTTAAAGGCAGACACGGGGACCTGATTTTTGTGGATGGAACTTTACCCAGAAATGGACAAATTCCTCCCTGCAGAATTCTGAATTTGCCAGGGAACGGCAGGAAGGTCACAAAGATGCCACATCCTGTTTTAGGGGTCTTATTTCCCAGAGGCCAATGAGATGGGTGCAGCCAAAGTGTAGGATGAATAAGATTGGACTGGAACCCTACAAGACCTTGGTTAGTGTCCCCTAAAGACACCAGCAAGCTCCATTGTTCCAAGAACATCTGAGAGCCAGAGCAAAAAACACTGGGGCCACTGGATAGATGAAATACTGAAGAGAATGAAACTCGTGTCTCTTCATGGGGTAATGGTTTTCAACTTGTGGGTCATGATCCCTTTGGGGGTCAAAGACCCTTTCAAGGGATCACTTAAGAACATCAGGAAACAGATATTTATGTCACAGTCCATAACTGTAGCAAAATTACAGTTAAAAAGTAACACTGAAAATATTTCTTTGGTTGGGGGTCACCCCATGAGGAACCGTACTATTAAAGGGTTGCAGCGTCAGGAAGGTGAGGGCCTCTGGCTTTTGGACTGGCTTTGGCACGTTGTGGATCTCTGCCTTCCAGACGCCTCTCCTGGGACGCTAAGATGCCAGAGAGTATTCTGGAAGGAGCACAAATTAGGAAAGAGCTTTAAACTTCAAGACAAGCATTTCCTGAGCGGTGGCTGCCACCTGACTACACTGGAGCCTCCCATCTCTAAGAAGAGGGTTTTTGATAAATCCCCTTCTCTGTGTTGAGATAAGAGAAGGATCCGTTGTGATAACGGGTGGCAGAGCACTCCGCATGTCAAGTGCTTTACAAACACAGAGGATTACTGCGACTGCTCGGTGACCTGGCGTGTGCACACACTGATCTCGTGTTGCGATTTCTCCACGGCCGGCTTGAGATTCTTTGAAAAATGAGTCGGCTCTTAGAATACCGACACTCCTCCCTCAGATGGATTACTGTGGTAAATATAAAACACTGGTCTATGGTATAAATACACAGCCAGAGGGATGGAGATCAGGAACTGAGCTGAGCTGCAGTCTGGGCTCCCCGCCACTCACATACGGCCGCACTTAACTGCTGTGACAATCCCTTTAAAATACACATTGTTGTTATTGTTATTGCCTTTGTGAATGTAAGAGTAGCTTACGTTTATGGAGAGCACCCCGAGCATCCACAAGGATTCTAAATACTTTGAGGGGTGAGTTACAATCATTCCTCACAGTGAGCACATGCTCTTCATCATAATGGTGAGGGGACTGAGGTTGAGAGGGGTGATTTGCCCAGGAATACACAGAGTTGGGGTATGAAATCAGCTGCTGTGGCAAGAAAGAGGCAACTTTAGCAAGTTATATCATCAGGGAGGTGTGTTTACTGCCGCTATGACCACCACCACCACCATCATCATCATCATGTCCACCATCACCATCATATTTCACTGAATGGACGTCTTGCCTGCACCTATGTCTGTGTACCTTGCATGTGCCTGGGGTCTGGGGAGGCCAGAAGGGTCTTCCAATCCTCTGGAACTGAAGTTACTGGTGGTTGTGGTTTAAAATATGGGTGCTGGGAATTGAACCTGGGTCCCCTGCAAGGGCAGCCAGTGCTCTGAACCACAGAGCCATCTCTCTAGCCCCACCTTGTCATTTTTTCAAGAAGGGGCACTGAGGTACAGAGGGGACGGCGCTAGAGATTGGGGTTAGCCGCTTCAAGCTAGAGGTACAGGGAGGGTGTCCCAGATAGCAGGTACTTTAGGAGCCAAGCGAGAGAGCAGGCTGGCTGGCAGGTGAACTGCTGTGTGATTGCCCCAGTGGACTGAAAACCTCAGGGTGGGATGGGGGCAGGTCACATAGTAACCAGTGGTCTGAGGCTCTCAGAACACAGGGGCACATCCACACCAGGCAGGCGGGTAATCTGCCTGGGCCACAGTGCTGCCAAGTGTATATGCAGAACCCAAGGGTCTTGGCTTAGCATGTGGGTCTCTAACCACTGCCACACAGTGCCTGATGGGACTATCTCCGAAAGTCCTGGTTCTCCTGTTCCACAGTCGGTTTTTGTTTTTTTTTTTTTATGATGTGTGCAGATTCTGTGCTTCTCTCCTCTGTCTGTCTGTCTGTCTGTCTGTCTGTCTGTCTGTCTGTCTGCTTTCCCTCTGGCTACAGCACATAGCTTTCCTAAGAAACAAGTTGGCTGGCAGCTGTGTGGTTGGAATGGCTATGAGCATAGTGGTCCCTTGAAGTGTTGACATGCCTGGCCTCATTCAGCTTTCTGCTAACAGAATCTATGAGAAAACCTCAGCCCAAGCTGTCCTCTCCATCTTAATTATCAAAGGGAGAAGAAGGAAGGAGGAGAGAGGAGGAGGGAGGAAGGAGGAAGGAGGAAGGAGGAGGAAAGAGGAAGAAGAAGAGAGGAGGGTGGAGGAGGAATGAAGGAGGAGGGTTGAATGAGGAAGGAGGAAGGAAGGAGGAGAGAGGAGGAAGGAGAAAGAGGAGGAAGGAAGGAGGAAGCAGGGGAATGAGGGAAGGGAGAAGAGGGAGGAGGAAGGGAGGAGGAGGGGGAAGAGAGAGGGAGGAAGAGAGGGAGGGTAGAAGAGGGAGGAATGAGGAGGGAGGCAGGAGGGAGGAGGGGGAGGTAGAAGGAAGAGGAGAAGAGGGAGAAAGGAGGGTGGAGGAAGTAGGAGGAGGTAGGAGGGGAGGGGAAGAGGGAGGAGGGAGGTAGAGGGGGAGGGTAGAGAAGAGAGTAAGGAGGAGGGAAGAGGAGGGAGGAAAGAGGAGGGAGGGGAGAAAAGGGAGGAGGGGGTAGGAGGGGGAAGGAGGGAGGGGAGAAGAGGAGGGAGGAAGGAGGAGGGAGGGAGAAGGGGAGGGGGAATAGGGAGGAGGAAGGAAGATGGAGAGGGTGGAGAAGAGAGGAAGGAGGAGGAGAGCCTCCTTAGATTAATGGGAAGGAAGTGTCATTTTGAGAGCTCAGCGATTCAAGTGTTTCTAGTTAATGGGACTTAAAACCTTTTGCTTTAATAAAAAAAAATGGTCTCAAGTAGCCAAGGCTGGCCTTGAACTCTTGTTGAATTGGAGGGCCAAGTAAACCAACATGGGAGACATTCCTCCACAGGTGAAGTGACTCAGAGGGGAGCTCTCCCCCGAAAAGCAGCACAAGGTAAGATTTGACAGGTTTTCCAATACTAGAAAGCTCCCAATGGGTGAAGATTTAACCAGACAAGAGTTACTGATCTCTCTCTCTCTCTCTCTCTCTCTCTCTCTCTCTCTCTCTCTCTCTCTCTCACACACACACACACACACACACACACACACACACACGCCTGTGTGGTTGAAATGGTCACATGACCAAGCCTTAGTGGCATTCGCATCGAGCTAGGGCTAAGAAAGTCACATTTGCTAATATGCAGCTGAGACCAGTGGATAAGTTGGAGGAGAACCAACTGCCAGTCCCTCTTGGAAACAGTTAAGATTTTTTTCCTATGCCCAAAGAGGCAAAATTGTTCTCATTTCCCAATGGTAAGATCTTGAACATAGAAAGGCCTAAAATAATGGACAGGTGAGATATCATGAAATAACAAACTCAGCAATTTTACTCCATACAAAGATCGAGGAGGCTTCTCACAGGATGCATAACACGATTAAATACAAAACAAAACGCTAAACAAGCACTGGTCATAGAGCTGTGGAAATCAGGAGTTTCCTGGAAATAAAGCTAATTCAGGTGTTCACGGCACACGTGGTTAGGAGCTAAGCATTGTGGGTAGAGAGAGACGGGCATTGTGAGAGATGGATAGGGCTGAGGTCAATAACAGTGTTAACATGAAGCTGACAGTTGTCTCCAGTCTAACTTGTAAATCAGCTGTTCCAATGAACCAAGTTTCCTCATGGAACCTTTTCTTTCTTTTTAAAAAATTATTTATTGTTATTTTATGCGTAGGGATGTTTGGCTTACATGAATGCCAGTGTATCATGTGCATGGCCTTGTGCCCACAGCGGACAAAAGGGGACTTTGGATACCCTGGGAATAAAAAGTATAAACAGTAGTGAGCCTCTGGGGACAGAACTTGGGTCCTCTGCAAAAATAACAAGGGCTCGGCAGGCACTGACATCCTTTGCTGCTGGGTTTTCTGTGGGTGAAATGTGTCGTAGGCTGGCCTAATGCTGCCCACAATTGTTTGCATGAGAGAGACACTGAGGGAACCTTTCCCCAGTTAATTCTGATTGATAAATAAAGATGCCAGCAGTCAACAGCTGGGGAGAATAGACATAGGCAGGATTTAGGTTTCCCAGGCTTGGGACCATGAGGAAGGACAGGAAGGAGCCATTGTGCCTTAGAAGAGTGTGCAGGAGAGAGACAAGAGCTACCATGGGGTAGGGAGGCAAGGAGAGAACCCTGGGCTCTGGGCCAAAAGGACGTGGGCCAGAGGTCTGAGTAATCGGAGTTAAGAGCAGCCAAGGAAGACACAGAAATTAGCAAGTAGTAACTCAGAGTTATTGGTAGGAGGTAGATTTTAACAGCATGGAGGATAGGCAGCTGCCCAGCTATTGTGCTGCATAAGGCTGTGTGTTTGTCTTTCATCTGGGAACATAAATGGTCAAAGGCAGGAAGGAACTCCATACCAGGATTTATTAAAATATTCTTACTTCAGGAATATGGGGTCCCATGTAGGTTAGGTAGGCCCTCTATCATTCATGACCTGCATCTTAAGGTTATTAAAGACTCAAGAAGACAAGGTTATCTTCAAAGATAGGCTAGGTAAGATGCCCCTATGTGTTGTAGTTTCCTTCCTGATGCTATGATAAAAAACAAAAACAAAAACCATGAGCAGAAACAACTTGGCAGAGAGAAGGGTATCTGTGGCTTGCACTTCCGGGTTGCAGTTCACCATGAAGGGAAGTCAGAGAAGGAATTCAGTAAGAGCTTGAAGGCAGACACCATGGAGGAATGCTGCTTGCTGACTCCCTCAGACTCCTGATTTGCTAGCTTCTTTATAAAGCTGAGACTACCTGCCTAGGGTATGGTGCCACCCATAGTGGGCCGAGCCCTCCTACATTAATTGGCTTCTCCACATGCATGCCCACAGGCCAACCTAGTCTTGGTAATCCTTCAACTCTGACTCATTCCTAAGGTGACTTGCTCCTGTGTTAGATGGTTAAAGCTATCTAGGACACTGCAATTTATTGAAAGCTAGCCAGCAGGACCAGATTGTGCAGGAGCAGAGAGGAGCATGAAGCCAGTAGAATGGGGATCTGTACCCACCCACGGCATGAGGGATGGAGGGGGAGGGAAAACATAGGTATCTATTTCATACCACACACCTACATAAGATGGATTAAAACCTAATTATACACACAAAAAAAGAAGTTTAGAGCTTTGAAGGCATATGGTAAAACATGAACTGAAATTAAGGAAGGCAACTTGAAAGTAAGAAAGCATAAGCCGTAAATAAGCAGTCTGTTTGGCTGCACTGGAAGCACTTTATTAACTGAAGGGCATTATCCATAAGGGTATGAGTTACCTTCGCAGAGCTATCGAAACTTAAACTATCAGAAATTGGTTGGCGTCTATACACAGACTATGAACGATTCCCAGAAAGTACAGAAGCCAATTGTCATGACCGAATGAGTCACGGAGATGAAACTGCACAGCTTTCATGGAGACAAGGGACCTGCCGTGCCAACTCTGGGAAGTTACAGTACACACTGTGGCAGCTTGTGGTGGGTGGTAGGCTCAGCATCCCACACACTGTCCCCATCCCAAGAGTCATCATTTTCAGAATGCCACAGAGATAGGCTGAGGTCCCCAGAACAGGGACAGGCCTGAGGGTCCCTGCAAATCTACATGCTTAGAGCTATTAACAAACTTGCCCAAAGAAAGACAGACAGACAGACAGCAGAGGTAGAAGACACTCCTGCCTGGCTCCCAGCATGGTTCCCAGTTCTAGAAAAATCTTGTCCCTTAAAGGTCAGCTGTGGGCATGGTGGCTATCCATATGCAGCCTCTTAATGCAAGCATTATCTACAGTTGACTGCCAACAGCCACTGACAGCCATATTGCTTCATCTGTCTGTCCTGAGTAAGGTCACTCTTCCCTGTGTTCTTTTAAGAATGCTGATCTTAAATTCGGAGAGTTTCAAGGAGCCAGCAGGAAGGGTGGGTGGAGCAGCATGCACTTTGGGGACACAGGGAGAAGTCAGCTCAAAGGCCTGTCCTCAGCCCTTCCTGAAGACCAAAGGCTCTCTCCCTGTGGCTGGCTTTCTCATGCATCCAGCCATCTCTTGGAACCCTCAGATGTCCCCACTGTGTGGCCTTACCTGGTCACACAGAGTTCCAATCAAGCCTTCCAGGTCATGCTTCTCATGGAGAGCCACCTGTTTTTCTTCGTATTCCTGCTCCAACTGCATCTCCAGCTGACGGAGCTGTGGACACACAGGACAGACGTGAGCACCCTTGGATGACTCCTGAGCAGCAGAGCCCCAGCCGGGGCCCTGGGAGTAGGGGACACGCACCCTGTGGCCATACTCTGATGCTGCCTCTGAGTTGCAGGGGTGTGTCTGTAAAAAAGCCTCGGGACCTAAAAGCTTGGAACCTGGGCAAGAAAAGGGTGAGCTGGTCAGATTGGGGGACCCGTTTGGCACACCCTGTAAAGTTTGCAGTCATGGCCATTGTTTGAATATTTTTGCATGTTAGCATGTTGAGTATGTGTGTATGTGTGTGTGTGTATGTGTGTGTATGTGTGTGTGCATATCTTAGCATGTTGAGTGTGTGTGTGTGTGTGCATGTCCTAGCATGTTGAGTGTGTGTGTGTGTGTGTGTGTGTGTGTGTGTACAAGTGTGTGCAGGTACATGTTGACTGGTATGTGCACATGTAGAAGTCAGAATTTGATGCCTGGTATTTTCTTTTATCGTTCTCTATATTAAATTTTGAGACACCATATCTTGACAAATCTTGGACCCACCCATCGACTAGACTGACTGAGCCCTCAAGCTCCCAGAATCCTCCTGTGTCTGTCTGCCAGACCTGGAGTCACAGAGGCTCCATTCACAGCGAGCTCCTTTCTATGGATGGGGGATCTGAACTCAGGTCTTCCTACTTGTGCAGCAAACACATGACCCACTGAGCCATCTCTCCCCCAGCCCTCTGACTTCATAAGGCTGGATACCAAGTGGCTTGTTAAGAGACACATCCACTTACTTATTCCTTGAAAAAGGCGCCAGCCAAGGGACACGTGCTGTTATGGGGACACAGCGATTGGCGGTATGGACTGTGTGAGTTCTCTCTACTTCCCACTGGGAGGGGATGGGATTTAGAAGGGCCCATTAGGAAAGTTAGGGTCAGAGGGGGTTATGAGGGTGTCACCCCACAACAGGATCAGTACCCTTATGGAGAAAGACACCAGAAAATCAAATCCACCTCTTTCTCTTCCCTTTGCTAAGGACATGACAAGAGGTGACCATCTACCAGGTGGCCCTTACCATTCACGCATGTACTCCTCTGGTCACAGATCAATGACAGCAGAATAATATCTCATGGAAGCCCAGGGCTACAGTGTTTTCCTCCCACAGCGTCTGAGTAACGTCACTTTATCTAATTTGCACCACTCTGAAGCCGCTGGGTTCCCCAGCAGTGGCACTGATGGTAAAACCCCACCCCCTCCATCCTCCAAGTACCCAGGGGCTCATGGCACAGACCGGCAACCAGGCTTTCCTGAGAGGCGTTAGTGAGTGGCCTTTTCCCTAACACCGAACATCCACAGCATCCCCTCAGGTCACTTAACTGTCTCCTGCAGGAGACACTGAGGGCTGCCATCATCAGCATCTGTCACCAGGAGAGGAAGGCCTCCACCTGCTCCCACACTCTGCCTTTATACATCTGTCCAGGAGAAGCCGAGTTAGAAATGAAGTCAGATGGCTCAGCAGGCAGAGGCATTGCCACCCGAGTTCAATCCCCAGGGCCTACGTGGAGAAAGGAGAGGACAACTCTCATATGTTGTCCTCTGACCTCCATACACTTGTACACATGCACACACTACACACACACACACACACACACAAATAAATAATGTAACTACAAAAGACCCATAGGAAATATAGTTGCCACACTCCTGTCTGCTTCTAAGGGATAAAAGTTACTTAGAAAAATATCCCTGAATCATAAAACATCAGTGTCAAGCACATCCTGGGAGAGTGTGAAGAATATTTCCCTGTGGTTCCCAAGGATGATGAGAGGAGGAGAAGAGGAGGGAAGGGGGAAGAAAGGAAAAAGGGGAAAGGAAGTGGGAGGGAAGGGGGAGGGAGGAGGAAGGAGGAGATGGAAAGAGAAGGGAAGGGGAGAGAAGGGGGAGGGGAGGGTAAGGAAGAAGAGGGAAGGAGGAAGAAGGAATGAGGGGGAGGGAGAGGGAAAGGGAGGGAAGGAGGGGGGAGCAGTGTCCAGGAACCATGGGCACTGCCAAAGGAAAGAGATTTACCCATTGTGATGGTTTGTATATGCTTGGGCCAGGGAGTTGCACTATTAGATGTGTGCTTATTGTAAGTATGTCATTGTGGGTGTGGGCTTTAATACCCTAGTCCTAGAAGTCAGTATTCTGCTAGCAGCCTTCAGATGAAGATGTAGAACTCTCAGCTCCTCCAGTGCCATACCTGCCTGGATGCTGCCACGCTCCTGCCTTGATGATAATGGACTGAACCTCTGAACCTGTAAGCCAGCCCCAATTAAATGTTGTCCTTATAAGACTTGCCTTGGTCATGGTATCTGTTCACAGCAATAAAACCCTAACTGAGACACCCATCCCTCATCCAACTAAGAGCGTATGGGCTGTGGCAGCAGAAAACATCCTCCCACAGGGACACCACAGTAGGAGAGGCGACTGATGGTGGACAACAGATAGACAAAGTGTAAAGGCTGACAGAGACTGATGACTGCAGTGTGGGCTGAAACAGCACAGCTGCCTTCAGGGCAATGCTGTCTCCACTGTCCTGTGTGTGCTGGGGAAGGGGAGGACGGTGAGGGGATAACAGACCTACTAGGGCCGAAGTTAGCCTCGGTCTTAGGTGCAGAACGCTGAGGAACATCAGTCAGGAAAGCATATGAGTCAAATGCAGGGGCCCAGCCAGGCCCATTAGCTCCCTACCCACAGCATCTGTATCTACAGCCTGACATGTGGCAAAGAGTATGCTTGCAATTCTAGAAGCTTCTGGGATTGCACCTAAGAAATTTGAGCCCCAGATCCTTGAAATCCCCCCAGGGAACAAAGGTCTCAGTTGGTCATAGAATGAGCATGCTTCTGGGTTCCGGGTCCCAGCATCCTCCCAAGTGGGACTTTGGGTTCACTGTGGCCAGAGCTTACGCACCCGCTTCTGGCAGGACTGACGCACATCCTCCAGCTCTTCCTCCTGATCCTCACGGTCTTTCTGATGCATCTGCTTCATCCTCTCAATCTCCAACTCAAACCGCTGGCGAAGCTGGGGGCAGCAAACAAGGATGGAGCATGAAGGTCTAAGCCCTCAGCCCTTCACACCACAGCCCTGTGCCCAGCCTTCTACACCACGTCCTCACTCCCAGCTCTCCATGACATACCCATATCCGCTACCCTACACACCACGCCCACTCCCCCAGCTCTCCACGCCACACCACATCCCCAGCCCTCTGCGCCACACCCATATCCCCAGCCCTCCACACCACGCCCACATCCCCAGTCCTACACGCCACGCCCACACCCCTACCTCTCCACATCACACCAAATCCCTAGCTTTCCAAACCATACCCATATCCTCTGCCCTCCATGCCATGCCCACATCCCCAGTCCTCCACACCACGGTCACATCCCCTGCACTCAACACTACACCCACACCCCCAGCTCTCCATGCCATATCCACATCCCTAGTTCTCCACCCCATGCCCACATCCCTTGCCCTTCATGCCATGCCCATATCCCCAGCTCTCCTGCCATGCCCTTATCCCCTGCCCTCCACGCCACGCCCACATCCCCAGTCCTCCATGCCATGCCCGTATCCCTTACCCTCCACACCACGCCCACATCCCCCGCCCTCCACGCTATAGCCCTGTACCCAGCCCTCCAGGCCACGCCCACATCCCCAGCTTTCCACACCAGGCTCACATCCCCAGCCCTCCTCGCCACCCTTGACTGACTTTACTCTCTAACAGATGCCTCAGAGAGAAGTCACCTCCCTCCTACCCTGTAAAGTTAAAGGAAGCAGCCACGCCCCCCCCCCCCAACACTGCCTCTGCATTTCCCATGGAAAAACGCCTCACGCATCCGCCACATTCTCCCACTGGGTTTAGGCACAGCCTCAGAATCCCTTTCCACGCTCTCCAAGGCACCTAAAACTCAGAAGTTTACAACCATTGTTTTTAATGTGGAGACAGAGAACGGAAACAGAAGAAAAGATCTGGGCCTCTAAACTGTTGGGGACATGAAGACTAACGGAGGATGTGTACAGAGCCCCTGGCACAGCCTGGCTAAATTAGCTTCACCAAGATTGCAGCTCTTACATAGCGGCAGAGGTTATTGGAGGATGATCCCAGATGAGGGGCTGTGTGAGGAAATATAATATTTCTTTTTCATTTTTTCCCAGCCTCTTGGGCACTTCTGACATCTGCAATACCATTTATGTCAAGCTTATATGAGTTAACATAAAATTCCCAGGAAAAAATGCCTTATTGAGATCAATAAATATCTGCCTGGCCTCTGTGAGGATATGCGCTGTGCCAGGCTCAGATGTGATATCCATCCAGCTACCCTTCTGGGTTGAGTTCAGGTTGGGGAGCTGAGAAGATGTGTCATCTCCACCCTCAAGGTCACGGTTCATGTTTCTGCTTGTGGAGCTCAGTGGTGATGGGAAGGATCTTCAAGAAATGATAACAGTGTTTTCGCAAATGCCTGCTGGCTTGTCTGCGCTCACAGACACAACCTGGTGCTGCCGCTCAACGCTCTGCCAATCTTGGCATTCCCTCCTGTGTGGACAGTGCAATCTTCATCAATTAGACCTGGGGCTGTGGGGATTGGCAAGGGTCCCATCAAAGAAATGAACCATCTAGAAAACCCAGGGCTTTTTTGAGATCCTGTAGACAATGAGCTGCCTTGGGCGACCATCTGGGGTGCCTCTCTTTGGGTAGCACACGGGTCTGTGGTCTTTGAGCCATTGTAGAAGCAGTCTAGCTCACTCAATGTTCAGCCAATGCTGACTGAGCCTTCACTCCCTCTAGTGAGTCCTTCCCGACCTCCCTCAGTCCTTCCTAAGACTTCATCCGCACGCTCAAGGTCCACTTGATCCCAGCAGGACTCACCAGAGTCCATCTGTGTGGTATCTGATGCAGATGAGGTGCTTAATAAAATGACCTACTAAGCAACACTCACTGGTCACTCACAAGCATCCAAGACCCTCCAGACCCTGACCCTTCGCTTCCCACACCTGTGCATTCCACCTGGGAGGCTTCATCCTGTGATATGGAGTGAGGCCAAGTAAGATGCTGGCACCTTGGCATTGGTGGGTTGCACAGAGTCCATGTACAGCTGCTGTTCATGTCACCTGGTGTGTGTTCCCACCATGGGCAGGGTTTAAACAGAATTGCCAGTTACAAAAATCCTCCAAGAGAAGTTCTTTTAAGGTAAGGACTGAAACCTCCTCCCTCTTGAAAAACTGGGTGGCTTTCCTACAGGGACAGGAAAATACGTGTGCCTTCACCCCTGTACCTCTCTAAAAACTAGGGATGCTAGCATGGCATTAAGTGTGAAAGGGCATGGGTTTTGTGTATCACTGTCCGTATTTCTCCTTAGTGTGAGTGTGGTGGTTAGAATATGCTTGGCCCATGGGTAATGGCACTAGTTGGAGGTGTGGCCTTATTGGAGGAGGTGTGGCCTTACTGGAGGAGGTGTGGCCTTGTTAAAGGAGGTGTTGCCTTATTGGAGGTGGTGTTGCCTTATTGGAGGAGGTGTGTCAGTGTGTAGGTGGGACTTTGAAGTCTTATATATATGCTTAAGTCAGGCTAATGTGATCCAGAGCTTCCTCCTGACTGCCTATGGGAGAGTCTCCTGAGGCTGCCTGTGGACCAAAATGTAGAATTGTCAGCTCCTCCAGATCCATGCCTGCCTGGATGCTGCCATGCTCCCACCTTGATGATACTGGACTGAACCTCTGAACCTGTAAGCCAGGCCCAGTGAAATGTTTGCTCTTGGTCATGGTGTCTGTTTACAGCAATGAAACCCTAACTACAGACCGTGTCTATTTTTGGATGGTGGGTTTTGTTTGTGAGGGCAGGATGTTACCGTATCCTACACTGGCCTCAAACTCTCTACATAACCCAGGCTGACTTGGAACTCATCATGGTGGTTCTTCTCTCTCAGCCTCCAAGAGTTGTGGGAACAGCAGGTATTACAGCCACCACACCAGCTCCGAGCACCTGCTTAACCTGTGCTTCTCTGGCTCACATTGCTGCATTTAGACTTTTCCTGTTGCTATTCCTGTCTCATAACTTCTTCAAAAGCCATGGCTTGGCATGTACCTGGAAACCAGCTGCTTCGCTAGGACAGTGGGAGTCAGGTTTTCCATCCCTGCCTACTCCCCCAGTTACTGCACATTCCCTAATTCTCAGAAGGCTTATGCTCCTTCCTGGATTCTGTGCCTCAAGTAGATATTGGAGCTTCATGGTCTGAGGACATCAGTTCAAATCCTCACCCCCACCTCTTCTTTCTGTCTGTCTGTCTGTCTGTCTGACTATCTATCTATCTATCTATCTATCTATCTATCTATCTATCTATCTACCTACCTACCTTACATACCTACCTACCTACCTATTGTCTATCTATTATCTATCATCTATCTTCTATCTATCATCTATAGTCTTTCTTCTATCTATCTATCTATCTATCTATCTATCTATCTATCTATCTATCTATCAATCATCTATCTACCATTATCTATCTTCTATCTATCATCTATTTATCTATCATCTGTCTATCTATCATTGTCTATCTATCTATCATTCTACCTATCTATTGTCTATCATCTATTATTTATCTATCATCTGTTCATCTATCAATCTATTATCTACTTATCTATCATCTATTATCTATCATTTATCTAACTTTCACCCATCTATCCATCTATCTATCTATCCATCTATCTATCTATCTATCTATCATCTATCTATCTATCTATCTATCATCTATCTATCTATCTATCTATCTATCTATCTATCTATCTATAGGTCATCATGCATATCTGTGGAGGGAAGGATCCTCCCCGTGTCCTGTATGAGGTTCTACAAGAAGAGGTCAGAAAGTGTAAAGGACAGAGTCTCATGCACAGACAGTGATCAATAGCATTAGACACCCAGTCAGCGGTTATGTGTTGAACACCAACAGTGCACTTGGTGTTATCCTTGGCTACAGGAGGTACTGAGAAGGAAGAGTGATCAAACAGCCATTCAACAAACAACACCCGCCTGCCATCACAGAACTCATGTCTCAGTAAGAAAGGGGCACTGGGAAGTGTGCCACTGAGCCTGGTGTGGCTAGAATGGGCAACAGCAAAGGGATAGCTGTGGGGTGGGATTCCTGCAAGCACCTGGCTTCCCCCGTGGATCTCTAGGGAGCCACAAACTGCTGAGGAGCAGCAGAAGGGCAGCCCTGTGTATCTTCATGCCACCCGCCCCTGTGTGAGAAGCCCATCCAGGGCAGCACATTCCCGGGGCAGTGCATCCCCTGAACAGGGAGGGTCTCCTCACCTGCTCCAGCTGCTTGATAGTATTTTCCTGCTGGCTGTGGATCTTCTCTTGCTCAAGGGCGTTGGTCTCCAGTTCCCAGACCCTCTCTTTCAGGCTGGCCACACCTTGATCCCCCCCAGAGGCACAGCTCAGCAGCTCCCGTTTCTGGCCCTGTAGCCTTTCCACCTCTTGCTTCAGCTTCGAGGCTTCCTGCTCCTTTTGCTACAAAGAGAGGGGGCACGGGGATGGAGTCACGTGACCACGGTCCTCTCCCAAAAGGGCTCCAACCTCTGCATACAGGCCTACTTGTCTCCCAGGCTCAGCACCATTACACAGGGTCTCCCCATGCAGTGCAGGCCGACTTCCACCTCAGGATCTCCCTGCCTCAGTTTCCCCAGTGCTGAAAGGACAAGCTATGTTACCACCTGGATCCCCACATGGCCCTCCTCCACTCTTGTCCCATGCCCAGTTTCCCCAGCATGGCTGTGCTTTGAGAAGACTCAGAGGGACCCTGGCAGATCGAGGTAGGGAAAGAGATTTTCCTGGAGTTGTATCTCAGTGCATGTAAGGGAACTGCTTGTCCTGTTGGAAGAAGAAATCAGGCATCGTGCCAACTCTCAGGCTGAGGAATCAGGGAGGCAGAGAGGACAGAAGTGACCCTTCCAATAAGGAAGATGGATCCAGGGCCAAGTCTGCATGCTCTCTCATAAAGAGAGGAGAAGAGGATCAATGGCTAGATCAAGAGAGCACAGGTTGCCCTGAGGGTTTATAAGGAGCCACCAAGGATAAGGGGCAGCTGATGTCACAAATGCCCTCTGTAGCAGAGACTGCTTTGGGCAGGCTGTGGCTCCTGACAAGGTCATGACCAGCTCTGTTTTATTTTCTGCTGAGCCTCAGAACCTCCCACCTGGGACCCTGTGCCTATGGCCAGAGCACACACTATAGAGGATTATCTGTCATCAGCCTCCATGGGTGTCATGAGGACATGCTGGGAACAGTGTTGGCAGCTGCCTGGAGCACAGTACCCACCCAGGGCTCTGTTCCTCTGTCCACTGCTGCAGGTGTATGCTGGAATTTCTAGAGTATCCAGACAGCCGAGAGTCCCCATTTCTCACCTCTAGCTGCTGCTGGAGCTGACCCAGCTCCCAGCGGACTCCATTGTTCTCCTGACTCACTTTCTCCCTGAGGCTCTTCTCAAACATCGACTCCCCCAGTGCCTGGGCCAGCTGCAAGTCAAACCTGCGCAAAACAGAATGGACACATCAGGGAACCAATGGTAGGGGAAACTGAGGCAGGGCCGGCTGTGGGTATAGTTGGGAAGAATGCATAGGCTTTTCTTGTTGAGGTTGTTGGGGTGGGGGGGAATACGAGGAACATCATGGAGGGAGTTTCGGGTTTCTAAAGGATTTCCATCCAAATATTAGAAACCTGGTAAGACATTAAACAAAAATTAAAAGTGTATTTAAATATAGAGTAAATTAAATAATACATGTTTATAATAAAGAACACAAGTGTTAGAGGAAGGAGAAATGGGAGAGAAACAGGGGAAAGAAGAGAGAGGAAGAGACAGAAGAGAGGGAGAGGAGAGAGATACGAGTGAAGAGAGAGGAGAAAGAAGAGGAGAGAGGGAAGAGAGAGAAGAGAAGAAAGAAGAGAGAAAGGGGAACATAGGAGAAAGAAAGACAGGAGAGAGAGAGAGAAGAGGGATTGAGGAGAGAGAGAAAAGAGAGGGGAGAGAAAGAGTGAGAGGAGCAGAGAGAAGAGGGGGGAGAGGAGAGAAAAATCAAAGAGATAGGACACAGGAGAGAGAGAGGAGAGGGAGAGAGAGAGTGTGCGCATTAATCCTTCTTGTTGGAAACTCTCTTCTCTCTCAGGTCAGGGTTTTGAATGTTAAGTGTCCCTGACCCGTGCAGGTGCCCATGGCTCTATTTCCGTGTCCTGCCATGAGGGCAGACACGAGCTGAGGGTGGCAGGCCAGTCACTCGAAGGTTGCCGGCTTCTCAGGTGACCCTGTAGCATTAGCAAACAGGAAGCAGCCAACAGGTCACCAGAGACAGAGGAAGGAGCTCTTTCCCCTCCACAAAGCTGACCACCAGGGGCCGCCATTCCCTCTGCTCCTCTGTCTCAGATCTGCACCTCATCAGGGTGAGCGTCTCTCCAGAGAACTTGGCCAGGCTGCAGTGAGGGGTGGCTGAGACACACACAGGAAGCCCCGCAGTTCCAGCAATCCTGGTGTGGCACCTGGCACGTGGACATTATTGACAAGGTCTCCCTGTATAAAACCATCATCAAAGCTGCTGTCTTCCATAGCCCCAGGCTCCCAAGAAAGCCAATCATAGCTCTTCTTAGAAGGCCCTCCTGCTGGAACATCCCTGAAGCATTCTGATTCGCTGTTGATGACATCATTTCAGAGGTTTTTGTCTGCTGGCCCTGAATCTTGAGAATGGTGATAAGCAGGCAGTTCCAACATTCTGGGCCTTGGGCTGGGGTCTCTGCAAGGACCCCACAGAAGGAGAAGGGGCAGCTAAGTGGGGTGCATGGATGAAATGGAAGTTCATAACTCACATGTCCAAACACGCCAATGGGGACCAGGGAGTGGAATGTGGTGTTTGAGAATTTTTGGCCCATGGGAAATGGCACTATTTGGAGGCGTGGCCTTGTTGGAGGAAGTGCATCACTGTAGGGGCGGGCTTTGAAGCTCCGCCCAGTGTGGAGGAGTCAGTTTCTTCCGGCTGTGGTCAGATCAAGATGTAGAACTCTCAGCTCCTCTAGCACCATGCCTGCTTGGATGCGGCCATGCTCCTGCCTTGATGATAATGGAACTCTAATCTAAACCTCTGAACCTGTAAGCTAACCCCAAGTAAATGCCACGTCCTTTTTTAAGAGTTGCTTTGATCATGGTGCCTCTTGACAGTAAAGGTGCCTTAACTAAGACAGAAGAATTGGTTGAGCCCCAGATTCCACAGTGGCAGAAGTAACCTTGAACCCAGCTTCCCTAGCCTTGCAGCCAATCTACCTGTCCATGCCCTGGGTCAGGTGAGGTACGACAGCCACACTGGGAAACGACAAACGTCCTGGAAGAGTTCTTGTCTTAACACAACACCCGACGCCAAAGAAAGGCTTTTACAGACCCCGCCCCCAACTTCTGGAACACACGTTTGCACACACACCCTTCACTCCACCTAGCCAGGCCTTCCTAGGGCACAATCTCAGGAGGTGCAGGGACAGTGGGGGTGGGGGTAATACAGGGTTCTCCTCAAGAACTCTGACAGCTCTTGGAATGAAGCTTTGTGACCCATGCATAGAGTATCTATGGCAACGAGACTCCCACAGCAGATGGAAGCATTCTGGACCGTTTGACGCAGAAGCCAGGACGGGGATGGTGAATTCTCATAGCGTGGAGCAGTGGACGGTGGGGGTAGCGGTGCCTGGGGTTGAGAAGACCATGAAGAGACACGCAGAAGTGTCTCCAGCTTCCAGAACATTCTATATCACTAGAGGTGCTCAAGCAACATGTCCATCGAATCTGGACTTCAGCCACCCCATGGTTCCCTTTACACCATTCATCTACCTAAAAGATCCGTGTCTGTTCTTGGGAATTTAACATCAAAAACCACTTCTACTCCAGAGTTTATGGTGGAGAGAGGGACCCCACAGGCAGGTGAGTTTGGAGAAACAAAAGCAAAAGAGAAGAAGTCCTTCCCAGGGCACGCCATGCAAGTCCCTGGGGGTGAGGGAATCTATAAACCAAAAGAGCCACAGGCAGTGCCTCTCTTTTCAGAGAGCTGACACACCTTCAGGAGGAGCAGAATTCCCAGGCGAGGCCTGAGGAGCTGGTGAGTAGGAGAAACCTGGGAGGTGTCAGTGTGTTTGTGGCCTAGCTTATGGGTGTGGCCTGTCATGGACACTCTAGAGACTGGTGGAAGTCTAGGATGTGGCTAAGATGCCAGTCATCCTGAGCTCAGAGAGACGCTGTCACTGGACAAGATCACACAGCAAGTGGTTGGCATGAAGCCGGGTCATTGTTCCTTCGAAAGATTGAGGGCTTGCCCATGTGCCCAAGTGGGAGTGGAAGTCAACGAGAATGAAAGACCAGTGAGAAAAAGCTGACCCTCATTTGGGGGGGGCGAGTGTGTTATTGATGCACAGAGGTCATTTTTGGATGACGATGCCACTTCAGGATAGCTCCTGATATATGAAAGCAAGAGACAGTGTAGCGCCTGGCCGATGGTGGTGGTGCTCACCTTTAATCCCAGCGCTAAGGAAGCAAAGGCAGGGGGAATCTCTGAGTTTGAGGCCAGCCTGGTCTACAGAATGATTTCTAGGACAGCCAGGGCTACACAGAGAAACCCTGTCTGGAAGGGGGTGGGGGAGGAGGTGAGGAAAGGGAGGAAAAGGAACAGGGAGCAACCAGAGTTCAGGATCCATCCTACCACCTACAGAGTGTGATCCTGTCCTCAGTCTCTTGAAAATGAGGCCACCCTCCAAGCCATGCCAAAGATGGGTCACCTGGGACACTTGGGGACAGTTCATCATGAGTATTCTACCAGAGGCAGCATTCTGCCCACTTGCAGCTTAGAAACCTGCTGCTGTGGCTGCAAGCCCTCCTGAACCCCTTTATCCACCCCCCATCCAGTCTGGAAGAGAGTCCTAGACTGCACACATGAAGCTCAGGGATGCAGAGCCACAGCCTGCTGGAGGGTACAGGTCTTGGTACCAGTCCTGGCTGGCTCTTCTTGCCTAGTCATGCCAGCTTCCCCACAGGAAAGCAAGCACTGTGCCCAGGGGCCACCATCAAAGCTGTCCAGATCCTGCTAGACCTACCCCATAGCTCAAAGCCCATGCTCTCGATATGAAGTGTGTGGGCTCCTGTTTTGGGATGAGTTCTTTTTAATATTCTTGTCCCCCTTTTCACCACTGGGGATGGGCAGCTAAATCCAGTTCATTCCGATGAACACGTCATAAAGTTAACACAAGACCTCACCCCTATTTACAGAGGGGCACCTGTGACCCAGAGGGATCGAATGCCTGGCTCAATCTCACACAGCTAGAAGCAGAGTAGACATGAACTGGGATGAACTGGTACAGTCTCCTAAGAGGCACAGACTCCCACTCATCACAACAGCTTACCCGCACTCTTCACAACAAACCCCTCGGGGAAAAGAGATGGTGGAGCCCAGAGAGGGCAGGTAACTTCTCTAAGATCACAAAGTAACTGGGAACAAGGCGGGGGCTGAGAGTTAACAGCAAAGAACCATTCTCGTGGTTGGAGTCTTGAACACCTGACAGGAATCCCTTCCACACGGGGTTGTGAATGAAGGGGCTGCGCTCTGTGCTCAAGAACGCTGACGGAAGTTGGAGGGCTTTGGAAGAGAACCCAGAGGCCTCCGTGTATCCTGACACTGCGCAGCCTGCCCCAGCGACCCAGTTCACCATGGGATGGGACTCACTTCTTCTGTCTCTTCTCCAACTCATGGTTCCTACTCTGCTGGTTCTCCAGCAGCACCCGCGTGTCCTCCAGGTCCCAGGTGAGGTGGTGACACTTCCTCTTCAGCTGGTAAGCCATCTTCTTGGCCTCTTCATACGCATTCTGCAGCTCCCCAAGCTATGGAGAGAAGAGAGTGAGAGGTTCGCTGGTGCCCCCCCCCCCCCGTTTCCAAAGCCATGGATGCTGGGAGAGAGAAGACCTCAGAGGAGTTCCTGTCAGTGTTAGGAAGCCGCTTCCCCGAGCCCCACTTTGCTGGGAGGTAATTCCCAGCTCACTTTGTGGTCAGTCCATCAGCCTCACCTCTGCCAACTTCCTGCCCCACACTCTTAATTCATTTTTCATTGCCCTGCCTCGACTTGACACTTGGACTGGCAGTTGACGGATGGCTCTATCATCTGGGGAGACTTGTGAAGATTAGCTTCAGAGTCACAAAGAGGGAACTCCCGGCCACTAGGGGTGGCCCCACAAGAGCAAATGCTGTGTGGCTCCATAGTGTGGGCTGAAACCCACAACTTACTCAGGGCCATGTACAAACAGGAACAAAGCTGTCTGCATCTTCCCCAGACCCTCCCCAATACCACACACACACACACACACACACACACACATCCTAGTTTAGAAGATTGGGATTCAGGACGCATGCTTTGAAGAAGTAGCCTCATTAAAGGGCTGCTTTAAATAAGCAAAACTCTGAGTTAATGAGGCCTGTAATTCTAAATTCAGTATTTGAAGGCAAATGGGATGTTTTCTTATGTTCCGCCGCTCGGAAAGGGTTGCGGGCTTATGACTTTTTAATGTAGTGTGAATATCCCCCTTCCTCAGGGAGAGAGGCATGACTTTGTAATCCGTCATTACAGACCAAGGCCGCCGCTCCCTTTGTCTCTGTGTGTCCATCTGGGAAGTGACTGTTAAAAGCTCCACCAGCATCACCCTTGGGGTGGGGACAGGTTTACCACACCTCTCTTCCACTATTTATAGCCCCCCCCCCATGATCATCCCTTGGCCCTTTCCATAAGATATCACAGTTTATTTTTCTCCCATGTTGAGAGCATAGTAGAAGAATAGAAACCCCCACCCTGCGGCTCCTCCAGTGAATGGGAGAGACCAAGGAATAAAGAGATGCATGCCCTGCAAGGTGTGTGCCAGACTGGAAGTGAGTGGCTGAGGGATTCCCACCTCAGTCTGTGTTAGCCAGGGCTTTCTAGAGTGTGGTGTTTGAGGTCTGCAGCTGGGGTGAGAATATCAAGACAGAAGAGGAGGAAACACCCTCTGAGCTGCAGCTGCAGCAGAAGAGGCAAAGGTGCAGGGCTGAGAAAGTGCTGAACATTTGGGGACAAGATCAGTTGATACTGGGATGGACCCTTGAGGCTAAGCTCTTCTGAATTCATCCTCCCAACAACTTGAAAGTGATTATTATTTTACTATTTGAGGCAGAGGCAGTCTCATGGAACTTAGTTTTGTCTTAAACTTGCTAAGCAGTGGACGACGACCTCAAATCCTTGATCCCCTTGTTTCTACCTCCCGGGTCTGAGGAGCAGGCATGAGCTCCTACCCCTGGCTCGGCAAAGTAATTTGAAACTGATTGTAGGAGAGTTAAGGAGTACCCTGGGAATCTTTGACATTTGCCTTGACTGTGAGGGTAGAGTGACAGCCAGAGAGCGAGTGGACCAATGAGTGGAGACACCCGAAGACAAGTCAAGAGGCCAGATGGTCACAGTGAACACCGAGACAGGAGAGTTGATGTTGCTAACAATGATCTATGCTCTCAGGAAAGAAGGGAAAGAGGGGCCTGGTGGTGCATGCCTGTCACCCCAGCTGGCTGAGGAAGGAAGATCACAAGTTCAAGGTCACCCTGGACACTATGGCAAGATAGTGTCTCAAAGAGAGTGAAGTAGAAGCTTCGTGGCAGAGCACTTGCCTTGCCTCACATGCACAAGAGAAGGCTATGTTCAGTCTCAAGCACTGAGACATAAAAAGGGTGGGTGCTCCAGGATCTTAGGTAGGCAGATAACACAGAGCCAGGGTGGTAAAGGTAGATAGCCATATTGTGGGCGCCTTGTTCGGGCTGAGAGCAGTCACTAGACCCCAACGTGTTTGAAAGGAGAAATGTGTGAATAGCCAGGCAGACCTGGGAGATGCACCTTGAGCTTAGACTCTCAAAGAGAAGCAACCAGCATGAAGGTTAACAGGAAACCTCAGCCTAGACTGTCATAGAGAAACCTGAAGCCATGGATGAAGGAGGGAAACCCAATGTGTACAAGAAACCCAATGTGGCCCCTTTCAAGTGTATTTCTGACAGGAGACCTTTCTCATGTTCCATTATCAAAGGATGCCCGGCAAAGCCAACGTAGTTAGGAAAATTAGAATCTGTTGGATATCAGCACAATGAAACCTAGCTCAATGCATGCATACATGCACATATGTACATACACGCACATGTGTACACAAGTACACACACACACATACACACACACACACACACACACTGCCATGAGAGAAGGAGAAGGAACATTCCCAAGCACAGGCCGGTTGGATTCGGTCCAGAGGACCCCCAAGGATCAATGGTACACCTTGACATCACCACATGTAATGGTAGAACAATCTGGAAGGGATTCAGGGTGCTCTAACCTACAATACAACTCGTGGGTGAAGAGAGAGGCTGGAGGCTGTGGCTCTGGTCTAGAGACAGATAACAGACCACTGGGCCTGGAGAAGTCAGGCGGTGCTGGTTCGGATGAGAATGGTCTCTTTAGGCTCATCTATTTGAAAGCTGAGTCATCAGGGAGTGGAATGGCTTAAAGGATTAGAAGGACCAGGAGGTGTGGCCATGTAGGAAGAAGTGTATTACTGGATGTGGTCTGGGAGGTTTCAAAAGCCCAAACCAATCCCAGTTTATCTATCCCCATCTCTGCCTGTGGATCAAGATGTAGCTCTCAGCTACTGATCCTGTGCCAAGCTCTCAGCTACTGATCCTGCGTCATCCTCCCAGCCAAGCCATGATGATAATGGACTGAGCCTCTGAAACTGTAAGAAACCCCCATTTAAATGATATCTGTTACAAGGGTCATGGTGTCTCTTCACAGCCACAGAGCACTAAGACTGTAGGGTTAGAGTATGCTGTGGTGACTTTACAGGCCAGAACCTAAGGCCCAGATCCTAGTGATTCCTGTGACATGGTCTGGACACGAAGCAACTGGGCCACCACCCTTCCCTCAGAACACCCTCCCCCACACCCCCATCCCACAGGGACAGGTTTTGTTCCAACAGTAGAGATCCTCCTTTCCCAGGACTAGACAACACAGTGGCCTCTCACAATGAGGGGGGGCGCTGGGGGGGGGGAGAAGATATCAGTTTCCCGGGACTCTCAGGTCCTGACCCTCCACCCTCTCTCACCTTCTGTTCCAGCTCTGTCCGAGCCTTCATCTCCGAGTCCAATCTCTCCTCGCACTGTTGAAGGCGCTTGCGTAGGAAATCGTTCTCCATCTGAGCACAGTCCAAACGCATCTGCCACTCGTCCGCTGTGTGACAGAGTCAGCAGCTGATGAGTGAGGCGGCAGGTATGGATCTCACCTCACTTCTCGGCCCTGTGCTTGTCACTTGGAAGTGACATTTTGAAAGGCTCTTGAGCCTCAGTCTTGGATTTGGGGTAAGAAACTGTGCTGAAGTCCAAGATGAGGCAAAGGCTAGGCTCCCTCTAGGAAGTCTGTCCTGTCCTGACTACATCCAGCTCTCTGGAGGGTTGACCTCACTGTTGTAAGGTCAGATCCCTTATACCCTGCAAGGGGAATCACATGCTTCTTTTTCCAAAGAAATTACACAATCTGTAAGGCATGGAATTCTCTAGCCTCTGGTGTATGTCCAACATCATGTAGTCATTTTCCAGATAGTTGGGAATTCATGCTCTCCAGCTGCCAATGGACACATCAGAATCATGGGTCATGAATCCTGGGGTAAAGAGAGACATGCTCCTGGCTATGTGCTGGGCGGCAGATTCTTATTGATTTGGGGTTGAGTTACTAGCTAAATGGTTGGGTGATCACCCAATAAGAACTTGACCACAAATGCCCCAGGAGATGTGGTGTATGGTAAATCCTTTGATTTGGTTTAAACAGTTGTGTGATGGTTGAACTGAAACCATGGTCACGGTGCTTTATCTTTTGATCACCAAAGAAGAGAATGATTTTCCTTAAGTTAATGGAGCTGGGGAGACATCCTTAAGAAGTACTCAACCTACTTATTTGTCATCTATGTACCTTTACATCTATCTACATCTATTATCCACCCACCTATCTGTCCATCCATCTGTCAGTCATCCACCCACCCATCTATCTGTCCACCCACCCATTCATCCATCTATCTATCCATTCATCCATTCATCATCTATCCATCCATCCATCCATCCATCTATCCATCCATGTGACACACATTCAATGCACTGCTTCTTAGGAGTACAAGGGATAATTGCATTAATAAGTCATTTATACCCAGCTTTTAGTATAATTTGATGGGAATAAGAAACATGTTCAAAGAGAGCTACAGACTAGTTTTCTCCTGGAAAAATTCATGAAAATCCAGAAAGGGGCTTGAATCCATGAGGACTCTCCTGGGACACACTATGATGCTAAACATATGGAAAAAGCAAACTAGTGTTCATTAGGTAGATAGACAGGCAGACAGACAGACAGATGGTTGGGTAGATGGTAAGGTGGAAGAGTAATGAATGTATCATTGATGAGTAATGGTAGATGTTTGTGTAGATAGATAAGGGGGTACATAGATGATGGATGGATGGATGGATGGGTGGGTGGGTGGATGGATGGATGGGTAGGAGGGTAGATAGATGGGTGGATGGGTGCATGGATGGGTGCATGGATGGGTGGATGGATGGATAGGTCAGTGAGCAAGGCAATGGTTGAGCAAATATGTAGCCAGTATGTCCAACAACATCCTGATTTATCTGTTCACCTGTTCCCTGTATTTCTGCAATCTATCTCTACATGTTTTAGTTTCCTGAGAACGAACCTCAACTAAAATTCTTCCCAAGCTCTCAGTGTCTAGCCTGGTGCTGGGTGTGTATTGCAGAAGATTCACTATAAGTAGTCAGGCAGGCATAAATAAAACCATGATTTTTATGATGCGGGCAAGCAAGCACAGCAGTGGTGAATGAAAGTGTTTTATCACCTCTATCAACTTCCTGTGTTTTAGAGGTTTCATGTAAAGAATACGTATGACTTTCATAATGAGAAACAGAGTCTCTATGGCCCGGCTTCCTGAACTGCACACCTTCAGCTAAGCACCTGCTTTGTGTGGTGACTGATATGCCTTCGAGCTAAGTGCATCTCCCATCTCATCTGCCCCCTGATCACTGCAAAAGAAACATGCCCAGGAAGCCTCATTCAGACATGTCTTAGATGGATGGAGCCTGTGCTGGGATGCCTCTGGGCTACCCAGAGCTACCTCCAAATAGCTGGCTCTGTACCAACAGCTGGCCCTGTGTGCACTTTGTCTTGTTTAGTCTCTGGTATCAGAAACTTTCAGCTGCCTGTGGTCCATTCCAAGGGAAACTCAGACTCAAACAAAACCAGGGCACAGTGAATGTGTTGGAATGGTCTTGGGTAAAGGAGCTTGAGAAGGCTCCAAACATGATCCCTTGGGTTCACTCCCAAGACCCACATGGTAGGAGAGAACTGATTCCCACAGATTGTCCTCTGTCCCATGTCCTATGTGTGCCACATACACGTGCAATTAAATGGATGTAGTATTTTTTAAAGAGTCTCGAAAAGGTCCACTGTGATTGGTGCCTTCTCCACAGATTCTAGACTCCTGTCCCCTGGATGGTACTGATGTTGCAAGGGCATCCTGAAGTCTGGTACCAATATTAGCTAGACTCTAATGTCTGGACACTTTCTCAACAGCCTCTATTCAGCAGGAGAGAATCCACATAATAGTGGGAACTGGACAAAGATGCCCCCATCCCATCCAACCATGAATGCCAAGTCCCTAGGCAGTGGTATAAGCAGTGCACTGATGCTGCCTGCCTCTCACTGGGCAGCCACTCTGAGAGTCAGCCTCAACTTGATCATGTATGTGAAAGCATGCAGAGCCCATATTCCTCATGGTGAAGAGGTAGCTGATGGCTATGGGTTAGTCTACTCCATATGGCCCAGCTCTGCGTGTTCATCATCTAGGACCAGCTACACTTGAATGTGAGGAATCTGGGGCTCAGGGCGACTTTGAATAGCATGGTATGATTCAAATACAGAGGGGAAATTAAAATACCTGGACTCCACTGTCATCTTCATCAAATAGAAGAGAATGTAACACTGACCCGTCATCATTCTTGAGTGTGTGTGTTTGTGTATCTGTGTGGGAGTATCTGTGCATGCATGTGTGTGTGTGTGTGTGTGTGTGTGTGAGAGAGAGAGAGAGAGAGAGAGAGAGAGAGAGAGAGAGAGAGAGAGAGAAGAGAAGAGAAGAGGAGAAGAAGAGAAGAGAAGAGAAGAGAAGAGAAGAGAAGAGAAGAGAAGAGAAGAGAAGAGAAGAGAAGAGAAGAGAAGAGAAGAGAAGAGAAGAGAAGAGAAGAGAAGAGAGAAAGCATGAAAGCCAGAGAACAACCTTGGGTCCTGGCTCAGACCCCAACTATCTTGCTTCTGTGAAACAGGATCTCTCACTATCCTTGGGACTCACAAACTAGGCAGGGTAGCCACCTAGCCCTATGGAGCCACCTGTTTCTGCCTTCCCGGAGCTGAGATCACAAGCCTGGACTATCACATCTGACTTCTATTGAGTAGTAAGGGTCATTCCTGAAGCTGGCACTGCAAGCACTATACCCAATGAGCCACATTTCTAGCTCCTCCCTGCTTTTGACCCTTCACCTTCTGTATGAGTTTTCACGGTAAATTTGGTTGGGCAGTACTATGGTTGCCACACCAGACTGGAAGCTGCCCAAGGGCTGTGCCTTCTGGCCGTTGAAGACACGACGTGAGTGGGACACATGTGCTCCACACATACTCTTGAACAAACACACCAAACAGGAAGGTGTTCCGTCTGCCGACTCACCTCCCCCTGCTGGTTTCTCCTCCAGGTTGGCCCCCTGGATCTTCTGCTGTGCCTCCTCCAGCTGCTTCTGAACTTCCCCCAATGCATTTTGCACTTGCTGATACTTAGTCTGGAAGAAAAGGCTCAGTGTTGGCTGGGATTTGGAAATGGTAGAATCTGTACCCCCAAACCCAGGTTCACTTATCAAGAAATTAGTCCTTCACTTGGCACTGTGAAAGGTCGGGCCCAGCGGAGGTCCCCAGGTCACTGGCCCCTGGAAGGAATTAGTCATTCTTGTGAAGTCCCGGCTTTAGTCATTACAGTATAAAAGTAGGGATCCCTCCCCCTCTCCCCTCTCACTTCCTGTTTGGTGCAGTGATGCCAGCTGCCTTGGGCTTTTACCAAAGGCTGAGCTAATGGGACCAGCCCAAGACCTTCAGTCTCTAGAACCATGAGTTAGCAAGCGTCTTTGCTTTATAAAGGAACCCACTTGAGGTATTTTGTTGTAGTAATGGAAAGGGACTAAACTGGCTAAGACTGACAATTTCACAGGGTTTGGTCACCTGTTACACATTCAGGACACAAGCGTGATATGTCCCCTGCATTTTTCCCACCCAAAGGTCCTTCCAAGGTCATGAGCCTGCTATGCATATCATGTCTCCACTGCTAAGGTCACTGCCCGAAGCACCTCCCAGACCTAGGAACCCCGGATTGTCCCAAGGACCCAGGGCACAGAAGTCAGTTAACCTGTATACCTGTCTCACTTGGGATGACAGGTCCCAGAGAAGCACTAGTAACCAGGTCCTACCACTTTTAACCACCCCCCCCTAGGTGGCTACGAGTCCTCACCTTGAGTTCCTGAACCTCTCGGAGGGCCTGAAGCCTCTCTGCCCGCTCACTCTCCAGCGCCTGGCAGGCCACATCTCCTTTGAAGCGTTCGTCAGCAAGCTCTGAGGTCAAGTCTGTGATCTGAGGACGAGAAACCAGGACCACTGACCCTTCTTTTCTCTACACACTGCACACAGTAGGACCATCCTAGGACAAACCACTTCTGGGGGAAAGGTGATCCCGCTTCATAAACAGTGGCCGAAAACTCATACTTGAGGATGTAGCTGTTCCTGGTGTGGGAGAACTCTTTTGTTAGCACAAAGTTCTCTGATTATCAGTTTTCAAATGGCAGAGAGGGAACCTATCATTAGTAATGCTGTCGGAGATGAGAAAGATAAGCCCTGGACAGTTTATCCTGACACATAGTAGGTGCTCAATTAAGGACAGCTGACCATGAGTTGTCCTGCTGGTCATCACTGTCCCTGAAGAAGATACAACCACAGTTGGATGTTCCACACAGTGCGCTATGGCTCTGTGGTCCCTGGTACCTGCTCTCTGCCTTCCCAGCATGCCTTGTCTTTCTTAGGTGCACTTGGCCTGTAAAGTGTTGTTAGTGATCACATAGACCTTTTAACAGGGGACAGAGAATTAACATGACATGTGAACTGGGTATTTCTGAAGGAGTTGATAATGGTGCCCTGTTTTCTCCTGGGCTGACAGACACAGGTGCCACCACCACAGGAGAGCAAATGAAGACCCGGCCTCCAAGTACTTGTTGCTTTCTTCTTGGCTGTTTGGAAGACACCAGAGCCAGAAAACACAGGACTATGAAGGTGTGTGTGTGTGTGTGTGTGTGTGTGTGTGTGTGTGTCTGTGTCTGTGTCTGTGTCTGTGTATGTCTGTGTGTGTCTGTGTATGTCTGTGTGTGTCTTGTGTATGTCTGTGTATGTGTGTATGTATATGTCTGTGTGTATCTATGTATGTCTGTGTGCGTCTTTGTGTGTATGTGTGTGTATGTTGTGTCTCTCTGTGTGTGTCTGTGTGTGTGCGCCTTTATAACATGATGGTTTCATGTAACTCAGGCCATCCTTTAACTCTATATAGCTGAGGATGGCCTTGAACTCCTGATCTGCCTGTGTCTACCTGCTAAGTGCTGGGGTGACAGGTGTGGCCCATATATACACCATGCTGGGAATGGAATCCAGGGCTTCATTGTGTTTTATATAATTGCAAATATAATATAAAGTCGAGAGGGAGTGTGGAACACGATCAAGGCTAAGAACATGTGGCTGCCTCCGTCAATATTTCCAACCAGGGCCTTGTCCATGGGAGCCACACGAGCACTGACTTCTGTCTCTTGGTACTCAGACTGGATCAAATAGATATAGTGTGGAGATATATATACATACATATATTACATATGTAATAAAATATGGTTACATCCCTCCCTCCCATTTCTTCCTCAACTTGCCTCCTACCTCTCAACATACCCCCCCTCCCAACTTTGTTGATTAGCTCCATCCAGTTACTACTGCCCACCTGTGGGTGTGGCCATCACTGGCAGACCAGCTGTCAATAAAGCGTGACTCTCCCTCACTCTCCTTTTTGATCATATGAGCACAGCACAAGGTGCCTACTCAACCATAAAGATGGCTTCACAAGGGCTCCAGCTGCCCCGAGATGCACATTTGTACTGCGTATTTCTTTCCAATATTTTGAAAATTGGAAAACAGTGCACTATTGTGAAGGTTTTGGGAAGATGTCCCCTTCCACAGAACCGCAAGGCTCCAGGACCGTTTAGAACTTGGAGAGGTAACTGATGTGTCACGGGCGGTCGTTAGCCTGTTTGATAGCTGCTTCTTGTCTTCCTCTTTGACTGACATGGTGTCCTGTGACTACCAGAAGAGAATTCTGTGGTGTATTAACTTAGCTTATTAACCTTGCTTCCTAGTCACCACCTAAGAATGTTCTAGCATCTGTGGCCCTGTAACAGGTTTCCTCGTTTTCAATAAACTACAACTGATGTCTCTCCACCAATGTACTTCAGAAGTATTGAGCTGTGGTTTCGTTTGTTACGTTATTTTAATAGTTCATAAAATGGCCTCCATGCTGGAGTGTGGAATTGTGGGTAACCTGAATCTGTTCCCGGGACATAGTCCCTGATATTTGGCTCTGGAACAAAAGACCTCTGAGGTGAGAGCTGTATTGTCAGGAGAAGAGTTGTGCTCCAGAAATTGAGGCCACTGCGTGCTCTGCAGACTTTCTTTTCCCATCCAGCCTGTCTTTGCCCCACCATGACCCAAATGGAAACCAAGATTACAGAGCAAGCAAGCAGCAAAGCCGAGATTTGAACTCTCGTCTGCCACAACGGCAATGGCTACAGAATTGGGGGCTCTTGAGGGCTCTGGGTAGGTAGCCTCTGAGAGGAGTCTTTGGGCAAGTTAGATTTGCTTGTGGCCTCACAAAAGCCCAATGGGACCTGGGACAGTGACCAGTACAACCCAGGAACATCCGGGCCCACACTCCTAACCGCCTTCCACCCTGGGAATCAGCCTTGATTCCAGCAGGGGTACAAGGATCCCCCCCCCCGCCGCTTAGACAATGAGCGTGAAATTTAATTTGTGCTAATCCGTCTGAGCGTGGGGAACACAGAATTAATTTGACACATTAATTTTTAGTTGTGTGGAACCCACAGTCTAGAGCCTGAAGGACAGTTCTTTCGGCGGCCGGATACTCTCACATGGTCAACTCCACGCAAACCTTTCCCTTCCTCCTTCCCTTCCCTCCCCTCCCCATTCATCCCTTATCTTTCCCTTCCCTCCTTCCCCCTCCCCCCTCCCCTTTGCAGAGGAGAAATGGGCCCCACACTCAGAACTAGGAAAACCAATTTAAGGATGAGTGAGTCTGGCTTGCAAACACAGCAGAGTTTGGTTGTGTTTTTTAACAGATGTCACAGGGCAATTGATAGGAAATTGCTTTGACAGCCTTCCCCGATCCACCCTGTGCTGGAATCAGCAAAAAACGACCTTTCTACTTAGGGACAATGTCCCTCGGGACGAGCAGGACTGAGGGGAACATGAGTGGATGCACAATCTTACAGAATGCAAGAGAAAGGAACTGGTCTGGGCTGGCTGGCGGCACAGGATGGTTACCCTGGTACCGAGGAAGAGGGACCACGTGTTCAAGGCCAGCTCGGGTGGAATAGCAAGGCACTATTGTCAGCAACAGAGGGGTGAGGCTGCAGCTCGGTGGTGGGGTGCTCAACCAGTGTGTGCCAAGTCCCAGTACTGAGAAAGAAACGTCAGCACAGGGCGCAGCCTAAGACAGATACTGAAAGCTGAACACAGCTGGGGCTGGTGCTGTCATTATGTGTGCACCTACTGTGTGCCAGGCTTCTTACCAGGGACACATAGTGTAATTAGAGATGGGTAACTAATGGGGATCCATATATCTTACCCTGACCCTGCCCTCAGCCCTGACTTCTGAAAATTCTCAAACCTGGGAGGAACCTGGGAGAGATGAAGAGAGAGAACATGGCTCTCAGATGCAGGGTCAGCTGTGGGGGCTTAAGGGTAACATTCTGCAGAGGGCACTGATTGAGAGCAACTGCTTGTGTAAATCTCTCTCTCCTCTCTCTCCCTCCCCCTCTCCTCTCTCTCCTCTCTCACTCCCCCACCCCTCTCCTCTCTTTCTCTCCCCTCTCCCTTCCCCCTCTCTCTTCTCTCTCCTCTTTCTCCTCCCTCCACCCCTCCCTCCTCTCTCTATTCTCCCCCCACCCCACTCCCGTGTGTATGCCTACATGTGTGTTTGTGTGCATATGTATATTTTTATGTGTGTATGTGCATGTGTATATGTATGTATATATGTATATCTGTTTATATATCTTTATGTGTTTATGTGTGTATGTATAGTGTCACAGGAACACAGACACCTTACCAGAGGCTATGTCACTGAAAAAAAATCACTCTCCCTCCCCAGCAATAGCATCTCAGCTGGGGTGTGGCATGAGTCCCCATCCCACTCTTTTGGAACCTTGACTGGCTTGCCTTGTATTGTTAGCCACAGCTTAAGTGAGCCAATGAATGCAACCAGAAGACAGTGTTTTACATTGATCTCACACACACACACACACAAACACACACAGGTGTATACATGCACAAACACATGCATACATATGCACACACATGTATACACATGCACACACACATGCATATACATACACACACATGCATACATATGCACACACACGTATACACATGCACACACACATGCATATACATGCACACACATGCATACACCCCCCCACACACACACACACCTGGCTCTTGCATTCTTTCTCCCCTAACTTCCATGATGCAATGGCATTGGAGACAGTCTTATTTCAGAGATTTTGCATGCTCAAGGATGCAATTAGACTCACTAGAAGAGGCTCAATCTAAGTAGCAATCAGGAAATGCAGATCATTGCCTCTGTAAGTGCCACTTCAAGCTCGAAACACACAGATTGGGAAGGAGCTGCAGGGGAGGGTTGGCGAGGACGTGTGCATGTTGTGTGCCAGCCCGTACATTTGTGGCATGCCAATTGCTGTCACTACATGTGGACAAGCTGCTCTTGCATAGACAAGTGGTTAGTGCCCTGAAGTTGACAACGCCACCACAGGTTCCTGTGTTGGATGTCAAACCCCACACACATGGCAAGAGAGGAGTAGGTGTACCTTCTTCCATCATGTGAGTTCTGGGGTTTGAATTCAGATCATTAGCCTTGGCAGCAAGTATTCTAACCTGTGGAGCCATCTTACTGGCCCTGTAGAAGTGTTTTGATGCTAGACTGAAAAACAAGGGGACCACCAACTCTATAGCATAATTGACCATGAAGTCAAAGCAATGCTCGATTCAGACAGAGAATGAACAACACCAATCCTTCCTTCCTGTCCCTGCCCTCTCAGGCTCACACCATGAGCTTTCACCAGGATTACAGTATCAGGTATGCTCCAGGAAAGCAGAGTTCAGACCTAACCAGGAAACCACTGGTCACCCCGTAACTGTTCAGCCACTATTGCTCCTGTGGGCATATCTTGCCTGGCAGCTCAGGATTGTAGCATGCAGGTACATGTGTACATGAACACACATACACATAAACATGCATACACACACTCACACACTCATATGCACGCACACTCACATGTACACACTCAAACACAAAAAGACATTCACATACAACTGTACACCCAGTATACATACAAATGCACACAAGCACTTGCACACATGCACACACACATACAGATGATGCTAATTAAATGTGATGGAACACAAAAAAGAACAAGAGAGTAGAAGACTTGTTGGGATGAAGTTCAGAGGAGTGGGAGGGGAATGAGAAGAAGTGTGATCAGAACAGATGTTAAGTGTATTGGGAGAGATGCATATGCATGTGTGTGTGTGCGCATTGTGTGTTTATGTGTGTATTGTGTTTATATTGTGTGTTTGTGTATTGTGGTGTGTGTATGTGTATGCATTGTGTGTGTGTGTTCAGGGGCTGGAGAGGTGCTCTGTTGTTAATAGGACTTGCTGCTTTTCTAGAGGATCTGAGTTTGGGTCCCAGCACCCACAACTGAAGACTCACAACTGCCTGCAACTCCAGCTTCAGGGAGTCCAGTGCCCTCTTTTGGCCACACTGGGCCCTGCACTCACATGCACAGATCCACACAAACACAGAGAGAATTAAAAAAATAAGAGCACATCTTAAAACAAAACGTTTACCATCCTTGGCTACACCAACAGAGGCTGCCTGAGACTCAGTCTCCAAAAGGAAAAGCTCGACAGAGGAGATATCTGTTAATAGCAGACAGTGGGTGGTGTAAAAGGGGAGCTATCCCAGGAAAGGGGATCTCAGGATGAGGCTGAGTTTCTCATTCACATGTACCCTGTGCTTCCTGTAAAGGCATTTAAGCTAATTATCAATAACTTGAGGAAAAGCAAAAAGAAAGCAGCTTCCCACCTGGGAGCCATCTGTCCGTATATTGGTCAGTTTTTAAATTTCCCTATCGAATGATTTGTCTTCCAGCCAACTGCCGTGAGTTCTCTGCGTGTTCTGGACTCGGCTTATGTCATGTACGACATTGGTGTCATATTTTATCATGTCTCCATTTCACCCTCTAGTGAGCACCCTCCCTGTGTTCATCATGGTGAGACAGCCCTCAGCCCAACCCTTTCACCTTTTGTGGCTTACACGGGAGGGAACTTCTCTCTTTGGGACCAGATGATTTTGGGTGGTTGTGTGGAGTCGGGAAAATGCAGGGTGCCATTGCTGCCCGAGTGTCGTGGGCTGAGGCAGGAGATCTGAGTGTGCGGCAGGTGGGAGGCCTACCTTGCTCTCCAGCAAGTCTGCATTCTGTCTGAGCTCACTCCTCGAGTTCTCCAACTTCTGTAGCTTCTGTCTCAGCAGCGTCAGCTCCTCCTGCAAGACAAATGTCCATGCAGAGGCTGGCCGGGGTCAGTCTCACGGTCCACTCCTGTTAGGAGAAGTCGCAGTGCCCAAGGCTTCGGGGACTTGAGATAACCTAGTGAGCCCCTCTAGGGCAACAGGGACACCTTGCACTCCATGCTCCCTGAAAGTATCTAAAATGCTCACATCACGTCCACAGCTTCAGCACGGCACATACAACAGTATCTAGGGTCTGCATCCCACCTCATAAATTCACGTAATTAACTTTCAATCAAAAATAGAGCCTTTGAAAAAAAGGGTGGCTGGCCATGGCACAGTGACCAGCCCAACTGGGACTTCTCCTTCACCATTTCCAAATATCAACCCCTCTGCTCTTAGGAGTCTGGAGCACACATAGGCCTGAGTGCTTATCTTCTTCATATGGGGACAATGTTCAACCATAGACTGTCTGTGTGTGTGCGTGCATGCGCACGCATGTGCACATGCCTGTGCATGCATGTTCACATGCCTGTGCGTGCGCATGCGTGTGTGACTGTGATTGTGCAGAATGTGCTCAGCACTTCATCCTCACGAGTGTCACTCTCCCACCAGGGGCTGCTCTCCAATCCTGTGACACCATCACTGGGAGCAGTAGCAGGTGACAGAATGACATCTAGGCTGTGGGCACAAGGGAGTACTATGCTGCACTAAAGAAGAGTAAGAAAGGGCTCCCTGAAATGCCCTTGGGTATATCTAGAATATATTGGTGAGAGCATAGCACATGCTTCACAGGGTGTGCCTCAACAAAAGTGCTTGGGGCCACAAAGTGCCAGATATCAGGCTTTGCCAGTTTGGGGACATTCATATGGACTTCACTAGCGGTTATTTTTAGATGAAGGCTGCATGGCTCACCTTATATTTGCTGTTTGTTTACAAAATAAAGGAGCCTTGTGTATAACTTGAGATATCTATAGATAGATTAGATATAGAGATAGAGATATATAGATAGCACACACCAGAAGCTGTCCAAAACAGTTTCCTACCTGAGGAATGGCTGTATGTGTGTGCACGCACATGCACACATGTGCACATGTGTGTGCATGCATGTGTGTGCATGTGTGTGTTGGATGGCAAGGGTTTCTCTGAGAGATGCCAAAGCCCCCTGACTGGGATTACAACAAGCCCTGTGGCCCAAGAGTGACTGGCACAATTAACCAGCATCCCATAGAGCAGCTGTGTTTGGGGAACACAGTCTGAGCTGACGGAAGCCTGCAAGCAAATGAATGGAAAGCTGTTGAGCTGTTGGTCAATGGCCACCAGGGACCTGAGTGCTGGGTATGAGCATGAAGGTGGACGGGTGTCACCACCCAGAGGACCGAACCCACCTCCTTGGCTCGAAGCTGCTCCGTGCCGAGCGTGGAACTCAGCAGGGGCCGGAGAGACGCCAGGAGCCCCCACCACGGCCAGTCTTTGACCTTCAGGAACACAGCTAGGTTCTTCTGGATACACAGTGCAGCCAGCCTGCGGATCTGCAGAAGGAAAATGGGGGTGTATGGGGTTCGCCTGCCTGGGAGAGGGGACAGGGGGACAAACCAGATGGAGAAAGCAGAGCCGCAGCCTCGTTTACCTATTTATTCCAGGCACCTACAACACAGGCTGTAGAGGTGGGGAGGTGTCTCATGTCAGGGTGAGCTCTTGCCCAAGCGCTCTTGGGGCACCCCTTGGATGGGGCATCATAGGGGAGTCACAGTCATGCCCGCTCATTCAGACCTGTATGATCAGTACCTTCAGCTTCTTATATTCCTGGCGAGACAGAAAGCCCCTACAGGCTGCTTGGAAGAGAACGATATTCCGGGACACCAGCTTCTCCCGTTGCCTCTCCAGCCTGGAGACCACACCCGCCTTGAGGAAAACCTGGAGTCAGGGGAGGAAGGTGTAGGTGAGGCCTCTGCCTAGCCTGGGTGTCTGAGGGTTCCACTCGAAACCCATCTCTCTTATCAGGATGCAAGTGGTCTGTCTTCTCATGGCTCCTCTTTCTGCCTCCAGCTCCCAGCTACCCAGCATGCCCCAGGCATCTTTAGCAGGATGGATGTACCCACCCACCCACCCCTGGGGCTTTTACAAAGGCAAAATCTGGGGCTGGAGATGTGGCTCAGTTGATAGAGTGCTTGTCTAGCATGCCAGAAGTCCTGGAATCTGTCTGTATGTCATGGAGGCACTCTGGAATCCCAGCACTTGGGTATTGGAAGCAAGATGATCAGAAATTCAAAGTCATGTCTGACTAATGGTGACCTCAAAGCCAGCCTGGGCTACATCCTCGAGACTGAAAGGCCAGCCTGGTCTACATGAAACACTGTCTTAAAATAAAAACAACAATGTAAAGAGAAAAAGAAAGAACCCCCACTGAACCACAGCCTGAGTTTCACCTTGATCCTGATGGAAGGGCAGGTATGTTAGTCTGACAATCACTATGCCTAAATCCCTACAGGACAGGGACAGACTCCTCCCTGGGTGGCAGTAAATGCAGGTTCTGGGGCCACATCCCAGGCTATCTGGAGCCCATGCACTTGGTTGGTCCCAAATATTTATTATCATTGACAAAGCCACCTGAGAGACAGTGCCTAGAAACACCCAGACTCAGCATGGAAGCAGGGCACAGGCTGTGGGAAGGGGCATTGCCCTCCTGGTTGGTGCAACCCTCCCCTGAGCTGCTGGGTTCCTGCCCGAGCCCACACCTGCCAGGCTACAGAGCATCAAGAAGAGATGAAGGTGTTGGTAGTGTCGGGATCAGCATGGCTGCATCCCATGGATGATCCATGACCAGACTGCAGAGACCAGGATGCAAATACCTGGAAACCCAGGGATGCCAATCAGTAGAAGATAAAGAAGCCTTGGGTTTGGGTTCAGGGGGTTTTAGGGACCTGAAGCTCTGGAGGCAGAGTGTGTCCCTGACTACACACTCTTCGGTTCAGTACACCCTCAGTCTGCCTCCCCACCTGCCAAGGAAAGATGTCTGGTGGTCGACTTGAGCCAGCCCTGTCATTTGTCAGAAGAACCCAAAGCTGTCATCCTATCTGACATCCCTGCATGGTGACGCTGTCCAAAAAAAATGGATAATGTTTATCTAGTGGTCAGAACAGACTAGAACTGGACTTAATGGTCACATGGCACGTCAGAAATAAAAAAAAAAAGAAAAAAGAAAAAAAGAAAGCACTTGGCAGGCAGGATCCCAGAGGGTTGCTATTTTGATTTTCCCATTTTATGGGGGGGGAGAAACAAAGGTCTCCTCCGTGCTGGGGTGAACAGTGTGCCCACCATCGCACTCAGCTTTTTCCATGGGTCCTGGGAATGGGACTCAGGGGGAAATGCTTTAATGGCTGAGTCGTCTCGCCAGGCCCTCTCCTCTAGGCCCCACACTGTCCCATTGTGGGACATCATTCTCCCAATTAATTCAATAGTGATGACCCAGAAAGCAGAGACTCGAACCCAGGACTTGGGTCCATGGATCAGAAGTTTGAAATCCAAAAGGAATTTGAATCTAACGGTAACAAAGTTCTCGGTGGGCTCTTTACCACCCTAGACCATTTTCAGTAAGGAGCCCCTCGGTCCATCAGATCCGATCATGAGCCAACAGGAAGGTGAGAACGAGTTCTGCTGAGGGGCCAACTGTTTCGCAAATCAGAGACTGCTTGTTGTGACCACCAAAACAACCAGCCACTCCTGACCCTCATACTGCTCAGTAACTGCTGGATTGATTTCATAAGCCGGTGAGTCTCCAAAAGCTGCCATTAAAAGAAGCAGCAGCAGCAGCAGAAATCAATGATCAAAGCGGTCACATGTTGCAGTAGGTGTTGGGCTCTGCCCAGTCCATATTGATTAAGTATGAGAATTTCATTTAGGAGATAATTGGAAAGCACTGTACAAGTCTACACGTCCTCAGCTCTGCAGATGCAAAGCCTGATCTGTTTCTTTTCTTTCCCCCCTTTTTTTTTTTTGGTTTTTGTTTTGTTTTTTGAGAACATGATACTACCAAGTCATTAGACTGAGTGTGGAATCACACTTTGTCAGAACTGCCAGAGCCCACAGCACAAGCCTCAATAAGGTGACGGGGGCTGGAGAAAAAAAATCACAAAGAGAAATCTAGATAATTCTCTTCTCAGGGGTCCACCCGCTTATCAGACCACAGCAACGAGGAGCATCCTACACCCCACCTCTAAGGAACGTACGGGGGATCACTACTGTTCTCGACCTAAGACCGCAAACCCAGGCTTTTTCAAAGCTCTTGCTGGATGACAGTTCCTGAACCCATGCTAAGGGATTCCCTCCTTCAGGTCATTTTACAGATTAGAGGAGTTTCAGTTCTTTTGAAAAAAAAAAAAAAACAGCAGATCTTTCTGTATCCTAAAGATTCTTTACAATATGTATCTATGTTCACCTGCATGAATTTATGTGCACTGCACACATGCAGGTGGCAGCAGAGGCCAGAAGAGGGCATCATCGGATCCCCTGGAACAGGAGTTAGGAACCAAACTCGGCCCTCTGCAAGAGCACTGAGTGCTCTTAACCGGTAAGCCATCTCTCCAGCTCTGAGGGTTTTCATTCTTTAAGCCTTAAAATGTGTCCTTATCTGATAAATAGCTTGCTCCACTAGGAGATGCGTTCTGTAAAGAATGGCAGGTTGGCCTTGCTAAATGAAGTGGGCAAGGGGGCAGAGAGCAGGATCCATGTTACAGATGTGGCAACTAAGACACAAGCTCATAAGGAAGCTGTGAGCCTGGGCAGGGACAGGGTGGCTGCTTCTCTCTCCAACTGGGCTTTCCAGAGGCTTCCTGCCTGTCAGTACCAGATGCGACAATGGCAAAGACTGGTGTTGAGCCTGGCTTCTCGGAGGTCACCTTGGCCTCCATGACGCTGGGTGACTGCCAAGCACTGAGCAGTGGCAATTGTGTACCATTATAGGAGGTTTAGGCTTCTCGATTGCCAGCCTCTGCCTCTGTAAAACCACACAGTAGCTTCTATTTCCTCCCTTGCTCTGCAGTGGCCACTGAGACTGTGGGGACCAATTTCTGTATTCATGAAATAACTGGGTAATTATCTAGCCCAGTGGTTCTCAGACTCCAGCATGCATCAAAGTTGCCTAGAGAGCATGTGTGGGAGCAGCCGGTGCACTCCTCCTGCAGTCTCTGCTCCGGTAGGTCTGAGTCAGAGCATGAGGATTTGGGGTTTGCATAAGCTCTCGGGCAATATTGCTATAGATGGACTAGAGAGATGGGGGGAACCGAGGAACCGTACCCCCACCTGGAGTCAAGACCGAGGAACCCTGAATGAGTGTGCTCTACAGGCCCGCTGTCTACCAGCGGCGGCTCAGCATGAGGGGAGGACCTGAGGACTCTAGCCTTTACTTTTTGAGGATCTCTAGAAATGAGTTAGCTCCCCAGAGCACAGTCTCAAAACATGAAGCTGTCTGGAAGTCTATGGTTTGTGGTGAGAGCCCAGGAGCACACAGTGTATTCTTTCTGTCAGAAAAATGTGCGAAGGACTTGGGGGTAGGGGAGACCTGGGTGAGCCCACAGGAACCCGCAGCTTGGACCAGAGATGCTAGTGTGGTTAAAACAGGTTATTGAGCAGTGGGTCGAGGGATGGTGTCTGAGCTCACCAAGGAGAGAACTCCATGACCACAGCCTGTGGGGAGAGCAGAGCCCTCCCCCAGAGCCTCATAGGCACCTGCCATCAGGGGTCTGCCCTCTCAGGTTAGCTGGCTATGGTGACCAATCTGTGAATGATGAGACAGTGAGGCTCCACCCCTCTTGTCCGCACCCTCTCTAAGTCTTGGGTCTGAGTTTATGTCTGATGTCCTGCCGGTCACTAGTATGGTTCTTGAATTTGAAACCCTGTGCTCACTTCCCAGGCAGCTTCTAGAGTTGGTAATGACGATGCCACAAAAAGAGAAAAGACTGAGGGTCCCAGAGTCAAAGAATTTAGGAACCCTAAAATACCGTGCTTCCTTTTGTGAAAACCAGCATGTTGGGGAAGCACAGATATCTTCGGTAAAGATCTATGCAGATGGAGGAAGAGCTTTAAGCTTCAATCCCATTTGGAATATGGTATCTCTCTCCTCAGATCGTCCGCACTCTTCTCAGGCATTTCCTCCATCCACCGATTGCAGTGGACAGACAAGGAGGGCTATGTGACAGTCACTTGCAAAGGAGAAAGTAGGAGACCGCATCTGAGGAAGCAGGCTTCCTTCTGATGTGGGATATAGGGTAGACATGCAGTTAGACACAAGGTAGCTGAGAGAAACTCCAGATGTGTCTTGGGAGCTGTCTCCTGATGGGCAGAGTCCCTTTGTCATTAAATGTCTTTGATGCAGCTATTGGGGAGTCACTCACAGGTGTGCACTAGCTATTAAGGGTCTATGCCATAGTTCGGATGTGAAACGTGCCTTATGCTAACTCCAACAGTTAGACCTCACCAGCTGCTGGTGCTGTTTGGGAAAGTTGTAGCAACGTTATGGGGTGGAGCCTTGCTGAAGGAAGTACATCACTGTGGTGGGTCTAAGGTTTTATAGCCAGGCTACACTTCTTGTTCTCTCTCAGCCTCCTGGATGCCTGTGCAACAGGACCATTCAGAGGGTTCCTACCACCATGCCATGGTGGACTATAAGCCAGAGTCGACTCTTTCTTGCTTTAGTCAGGTATTTTTGTTGGACGCTGATGTCATCAGAACATGGCTTGAATATTACGCCCTTCCCCCCTTTTGGAGATTTTGAAAAGAAACACCCATAAAGGGAGACGAGAGAGAGAGAGAGAGAGAGAGAGAGAGAGAGAGAGAGAGAGAGAGAGAGAGAAAGGTTCCTCTTCTTCCTCCATGAATAAGCCCACCTGCTTCATAAATATCCATAAGTACTTCTTTAGAATCCACAGTCTCAGGGTAGCCCATTCTAATCTCTCTCCAAAGTGCTTTCTTTGTTCTGCTAAGTAAACCATTGCACAGACAGGTAGTCTCCTGCCTGGGCTCTTCCATCTAAGAACATCTTCAGGATGCATACAGTTCTTTCTGGAGCTCAGAAGGTTATTTAAGGACCCAGGTATCAACTGCCCCAGGCTCTTGAATCTCCTGGGCCAGGGGACTCTAAGAATGACATTTCTGGTCACATGGGACACTGTGTCATCTTGACTTTGTAAGAGGGATGGGGACAGAAGTCATTTGTCCCCTGTAGTCTAGAGGCTGGAGACCCAGAGATGAGAATTGGGTGTTGAGTTCCCATAAGGAGGAGGGTGGCTGATCTAGGCAAGTGACTTTACTCACTTGGCTGTGCCCCACGGCCACGGCTTTCTTCTCCAGATCCAGGGTCTGCAAGAGTTCCTCTACCACCTGCGGGGAGGAAGAAGAGAGAATTTCAAAGAAAGCATGGAGTGAAGAGACAAGCTGAAGGTCAGGCTTACTGCTTGGCAGGATGCAGGAGAGAGGAGAAAGAGGAGCCCCATCTCAGAGGGGCAAGTGTGGGAGAGGACAGAATCCCAGGTCCCAGCCACATGCAGCACATTTCACCGGAACCTCCACCAGGCCCAAGTGTGCCATCTCTACACCACGGCTATCCCACAGAAGATCCAAGACTCAAGAAGTAGTGGAGACGAGGGGAGTTGGTGCAGAGAACAGGAAATCTGTATCTGTGAAAAGGTAGCCATTAACTGTGCTCATCTGATCTGACCTTGGTCACACAGGGAGCCTGTGGCTGTCATCTCCTCTTTTCTCCATGACTCTAAGACCCTGCCCTGTGCACACAGTGGGGGCTTAATGACTATGAGGAGGGGAAGGAAGGAAAGGAGGAAGGAAGGAAGGAAGGAAGGAAGGAAGGAAGGAAGGAAGGAAGGAAGGAAGGGAGGGAGGAAGGAAGGAAGGAAGGGAGGGACGGACGGAAAGAGAGGGGAGACAGCAAGGAAGTAAGGAAGGAGGGAGGAGGGTAAGGGAGAGAGGAAGGAAGGAAAGAAGGAAAGAAAGAAAGAGAGAGAGAGGAAGCTGTTAAGGAAGGAGGGAGTAAGACGGGAGGGAGAGAAGAAGGAAGGAAAAAGGAAGGAGGGAGAGAGAAAGGAGAGGGAAGGTGGAAAAAAGGGAGAGGGAGAGAGGGAGGGAGGAAGAGAGGGATGAAAGAAGGAAGCAAAGAAGGAAGGAAGAAAAAAAGGAAAAAGGAAGGGAGGAAGGAAGGAGGGAAGGAATGGGGGAAGGAAGGAGGAAGCAAGGAAGCAAAGAAAGAAGGGAGGGAGGGAGGGAGGGAGGGAGGGAGGGAGGGAGGGAGGGAGGGAGGGAGGAAAGCAGGAGAAATGAATTACCTCAGAGATTTTGGAGGAGGGGGAGATGAATTCCAAGGGAATCTTCCTCTTGTCAAATAGCTTTGAAACAAACTGCTAGACTCCACCCCTTCAGATTGCCCCACCCTGTATGACCGCCATCACGCTCCCTCTTCCAACACCACCATGTGCCCTCCCCACCCCGCCCCCCTGCAATCTGAAAGTCTATTATGTCCATCAGGAGAGTAATTGGAAGACCCAAGAAGAAGGAAGAACACTGCAAACCCCTCACCCACCCCAGGCCAAGGGGACCATGGGATACTTCTTGAGACAGCTCCTAAAACTGTGTGTTAAAATCTAGTCTCAGACCACAATCAACCTCCTCTCCTGATGGCCTGCAATAGTCTCTCGCCACACTCCTCCCAAATCTGAGTAGTTTCATTTATTACATTGTAGCCTCAAAGAAATGTTCCAAGGGAGTTGTAGGCAGCCAAGGCACATAAAGCCAATATGCCCAAATATAAAGTCTCTTCTCTCTGCACAAGAGGAGAAGCGTGGTAAAAATTGGCTGGAAGTAAAATGGACAGAGAAAGTGGGATCCCAGCTGGAAACATTTTTCTCAGTCTATTTCAGAGTCAAAGGCTAGTTAGTGTGTGCTTGAACAAAAAGGTGGACAGATCTTGGGTTAACCCCAGCACTTTAGGAAGCTGAGGCAGGGGGATTGTGAGCTTAAGGTCAGTCTGGGATACCTAGAAAGACCTCCCCCCACACACACACACTCAAACAATAAGACTTGGAGTTAGTTACATTCACCTGGGACCAGGTTTTATTCTCTTTAAGCATAAAGAGATCTCAAGCCAGTACATTACTGCAGCCTCCCTCAGACTCCTTTTAAGAAGAAGGAAGAACAAATTGCAGATGTTGGTAGGGCCTTGCCTACCACACGGTCTACGGTCATCACACCAGGGAAGCTGGGCACCAGTGCATGCCTGCAGCTTTCCGATTGAGCACAACCCTCGGAAAAGATCTAACAAGAGAGAAGAAGCCTCACACATTCTCAGCAGCAGTATAGACACTACCTAACTGTGTAGACATTGCCTGACTGTGAGCTCAGCCACCATAGGAACGGAGGGCTCTTCTCTAGCGCTTGATTTTCCTAGAATATCTCAGACGTGGGCAGGAATACTGGCCCTAGAAAAACCCTTCTGTCTTGCTGACACCAGAGAGAGGACTGGGAGAGAACGCTGGTCCAGCTGACGAAGAGCAAGTGAGTGGTGTTATCTCCGATCTCTTTCTCAACATCGTAATGATGTTAATGACCCTGTCCAAGACCTTAAAACCCCCAGGGAGGCTTCATTGAGCTAATAGGAAAAGGAGTTTGTCAATGACTTTGCATTTAATTATTTAATTGCTGTTTTGTTATCCTCATTAATATTAACACGAGATGGAACCATATGGAAGTGCTCTTTGTTTAAGCCGATATCAATTATTCAATTTGGTTCAACACAATGCAATCATTGTCCAACAGCCTGTTATTTAAAAAAAATGTGGCAGGGATCCAGGTCACTGAGTGGAATAGTCTCCTTGTCATATCAGCTCTTCCACAGACACACGAGGCTCATATCTTAGCAAGGAATGATGGTCTGTGAGAAAAATACCGATCACTTTACTCCTAAGAAACACAGCTTCCTCAGGCATGGTAGCACATGCCTTTAGCCCCAGCATGCAGGAGGCAGAGAAGGTGAATCTCTATGTGCTGGAGGCCAGGTTGTTCTAAACAGAGAGTGCCTGGTCTACATAGTGAGTTTTGGCAGCCAGGGCTGCATAGAGAGACCTTGTCTTTAAAAAGGGAAGGACAAAACCGGTTGTGGTGGTGCACGCCTTTAATTCCAGCACTCAGGAGGCAGAGGCAGGTGGCTTTCTGAGTTCGAGGCCAGCCTGGTCTACAAAGTGAGTTCCAGGACAGCCAGGGATATACAGAGAAACCCTGTCTCAAAAAACCAAAAAAAAGAAAGGGACCGTTTTCAGCCTGCCTTTTAATCCCAAGTCTTTTTCCCAATGGTTTGTGCATCATTTGTACATCAAAGCCTCTGCCATAAATGATATATTATAAAATATATAAATAAATATATTGTTCTCCTTTACCAGAGAAACAGCTGAAGCCCAGTGTGCTGAGAAGGATCATGGTCCAGGAGAGGAGGCAAGAGGGTCCAGGAATCAGCTCATGGATCTGGTCTCCACCCTCTGACATTGGCACCCAGACAGGGATCCTCCACTCACTGGCTATGTGGCCCTGGGCAAGCAGCTCCTGCCTCTGGGCCTCAGTGCATGGGGTCATACACCTGGCTTAAGGAAGGGGGGCTTGCAGAGGTCATAGGAGTGGCCTGCAAGAGAGATGTTTCCAAAATGGTGGCTCAAAGAGCTTCCCCACCCCTCTCTGTTCTTCACAACCATCATAACAACGGCTACGGTTTCATAACAGAGCAAATTCAACTCTTGACGAACTCAACAAAACGATTCAGCAAGATGGGAATCAGCGACACCTGGAAGCCCTGCTGAAGCCTGGGTCAGAGCAGTGGGGGCTGGCAGCCATTTTGACTGCAGGCTCTTATCTCTGCTCCCCAAATCCTACCCAGCTCTGACTCGGCAGTGGGGCCATCAGGCGAGTCACACCAAGAACGCAGCCCCTCCTCAGCTAGGACAGTCTCATGTCTACAGAGCAAGGCATGGCTAAGCTATACCCCAGGCCTGTCAGAAGCAGTGGGAACTCAGTAGCAGCAGCAGCAGCAGCAGAGAATCAGTCACAGTTAAGGCGGTGGCTCTGAGGTGAGCAGTGGAGCCTATAACCACAAACCTCACACATTGTAGGCAGTGGAACAGCCAGTGGGCTGAAGGTACCTTTGATACCTGGTTCATGCTAAAGACAAGCCATGGGCATGGTCACAGAGAGACAAGCGACAGAGCCAGACACTGGAACCCAGTGTATGGCAGCTCAGGTGTAGACAGCTCTCCATATTGAGCCAAGACTCATCAGGAAAATAGAAATACTACCCAGAACAACTTCTTCACACTCTGAAGATGAAGGCAGAGGCAGTCCTCAATGGTGAGGAGCCAGGCCCTGGAACAAAACCAAAGGCTTTAAAAGTTAGGCCGTGACGCCAGGGGCTTGTGCTTGGTGAATCAAGTCACCAGATGGTTAAGAAAGACCCAGGCCTAAAGGTCATTGTCGAAGATGCTCAGTTTTCAATAGAAGCGCTCTCTCTCTCTCTCTCTCTCTCTCTCTCTCTCTCTCTCTCTGTGTCTGTCTGTCTGTCTGTCTCTGTGTGTCTCTGTCTCTCTGTCTGTCTCTGTGTGTGTGTGTCTGTCTGTCTGTCTGTCTCTGTGTTTCTCTGTCTCTCTGTCTGTCTGTGTGTGTGTGTATCTGTCTGTCTGTCTCTGTGTGTCTCTGTCTCTGTGTGTGTGTGTGTGTGTGTCTGTCTGTCTGTCTCTGTCTCTCTCAGATATTATCACTTGTATCAGGGGAAGGAACTTTGAGAATGTGGACTCTTAGCCCACAGATCACAGCTTTCCAAGTACTCACTGTAGATTTGTTCAGAGACCTGAAGAAAGTGTTGCTTAATGAGTAAAGAGACAGAACAGGCTCTGGGCATCTCCACGGCAGCCCCTCTGATGAGATGTACCGGGCCCTGGGTTTGATCCCACAACACCAAAAGAAGGATGCATTAATGAGCATCAGATGTATAATACCAAGAAAGAGATGTAAAGATTAAAAAGGACTGCAACACCAAGAGTGGAAATTCTTCATTTGTGAAATCAAACCGCTGGACCTACAACTTCGCCACAGGTGAGTTGGTGAGTTGGGAGTGGTATCCAAGGGAATTGCCTGATTTGAATAACACAGAAAGGTGGGAATAAAGAATAGAATAGAGTCATGCCTGGCAACAGAACAGAGCTGCATCTGCATGATAGAGCATCTAAGGACAGGGAGAAAACAGAATGGAGCCTCACAGCTTAAAACTTCCCCAAATTGTGCTCCTTCCTAAAAATAAAAGCTGCCTGGAGCTCCCAGGAGTTCAGTGAGTTCATCGGAAGGTGAGGAACCAAGAAGGTCAGAGCAGAGCTTGTGGCAGCAAGGAAAGTAAACTCCAAATGGCAGAAAATCTTGAACATGCAAGAGAGAAGCCATGAGCCTAACAGTGACTGGCTGGTTTGACACACACAACCAGGGTCACTTGGAAAGAAAGAACCACAGAGGAGAGATCCCCTGGGTCACATTAGCCTGCAGTCATGTCTTCCTGGATCGTCCATTGACGGGAGAGGGCTCAGCCCACTGTGGGTGTCACCATTCCCTAGAAAGGTGGTCCTGGGCTGAATAAGAGAGGAGGGAGAGAAAAAAAAAACCATGGAGAAGCACGCAGTGTTCCTCTGAGGCGTCTCTTTAAGTTCTTGCTTGAGTCCTCACTCTCTATCTGCCTTGTGACGGACAGTCACCTGGAAGATGAAGTAACCCTTTGTGTCTCTATGTTCCTTTAATCCATGGTGTTTGTCACAGCCATAGAAAGCAAACACGACCCTGAGTAATGAAGCCCAGAAGTCAGTGTAACTGCACGGTAAAGATGCTGAGAGGGGAAAACCCTTTGCCAATCAATACCTTACAGAGCTGTGCTTCTAATCCTCCCAAAACAAGCTCCACCCATGCACACACAGGCTGGGAAGTCAGTGCTACCAGATCTTGTATTCGGATTTGAGGCTGAAGGAAATGTTGACTCAAACCTTTAAAGACTGGAGAACAGCAGAATGCATTTACAGGAAAGAATTAGAAAACAGTTTGAAGCCTCGTGTCATGGTGCATGCCTTTAGCCCCAGAACTCAGGAGGCAGAAGCAGGAGAATTTCTGGGTTAGAGGTTAACCTGGTCTACGAGCAAGTTCCAGGATAATGAGGTCGATATGGCGAGACTGTCTCAAAAGCTAAAATATGAAAATATATCTTCAGTGAATTAAAAAGACATAAGACTAAGTTAAAAATATTGAGCTGTATTATTGGGTTTATGACATCTACCTATAACAATGGCACCAAGGCAACAGGAGGAGGTGGGTCTGTGGAACAAAAGCTTTCTTTTTCTAGAACTAGGTTAATATTAATCTGAAGGAATCATGATGAATGAAAACCCACTCTATCGTCTCTGAAACACTGGCATCTTCCTCAGGTGTTCCACAAGAAGAACAACTGACCCCAGACAAACTAAACCAGACAGTGGCTCACTGCATCCAAGAGATTCAGTCTGGAGCCCAGTTGAGGGTGCAGAACAAATACAAGCGACGCTCTTCAGACTGCGAATTTAAGAAACATACCATCACTCTGACACAATTAAACCAAAGCCGCTGCTACAAACGATGAGGGACGCGTCCGGTGATGGAAGCGTTAACCTGCCAGCCAGCCAGGTAGATTCTTAGAGCCTAGGCAGAGAGCCCCAAGGCGTGCAAAGCAGAACAGGGAGAGAATTAGAAAAAGTAAGACAGCTCAATATGAGTGGCCAAGGGCGTTAACATCTGTCTCTTAATAATTGATAGATCAATTAGATGTAAAAATCCTGCCCCAGAGTTCTGTCACAGGGCTTCCTGTGTCTAGGATGTTGGAGCAGGATGTAGCCAGGAAGAATAAAGAGTGGTGTCTCACATGGGGCCACAAGAGCTTGAGAAAAACCCAGGGCTGAACTGGGTGGCTGCATTGAGCTTGTCTTTGTTCAGACATCTGCAGGTTGAAGTCAAAGCCTTCACCTTGAACTCATGAATCCCTTCCTCACACATGGACCGCATCACGGTTAAAGACAGAAGGCTTCATTTAACCCTCAGGGTCCTGACTGTAAGCAGCAGGCGGCAAAGAGGCGCATCAGCAAACACCCTGCATGCATAATGGCGTGGGCTAGTGTGACGGAGAAAGAGTGTGTAGTGAAGCAAAGAGCTATCCAGAGGCAGGGACCCATCAAGTGCGCAGGGAAAGGTGCTGGGATTAACATCCTGAGAGCAAGTTTCAGCACCGCAAGTGTGGACAGCTCCCTCTCCAGTGCGGAAAGAGCTGAATACAGTATAAACAGGTGTGATGGAAGCAAAAGAAAGTATTGTCTTCCCTGGAGCTTACTCGAGTAACTCACCTGACAGGCGAGGGAGGGGTGCGGGGAGGGAGGGGGTGAGTCGCCATATGCAGGTGAACCTGGGTCATCTGCAATTACAGCAAGTGCTCTTAACTGATAGTCCATCTCTTTGCCCATAATAATTATTGTTAGTGTTCTGTGTAAGGACCCAGATGAGAGTGTGGGTTTGAATCCCGCCTCTATTTCTGCCTGGCTCTATCATCCTGCTCCAGCTGCTTCTGAAGAGAAAAGAAAGGCTTTGTCCTGGAGACGGTAACTCACCTTGTGCCTTGGTGAATGTAAACTTCTGATCTGTTGTTCCTACCCCCTTAGTGTTGGGATCTCAAGCGTGCACCCCAACACCAGGAAACTATTTTGTGATGTGAACGTGAGGATTCCCAGTACCCAGACAGAGTGCCTTTCGGTGGAACCAGCCCAGCATGCGAAGATACCACATGTCAGGTGCAAGGGGGACTTTGCTAGGGTCCATTTTCCACCCCAACAAGAATCCCGTCTGCTGCCGTCTAGTGTCTAAGGGTGACATTGACCTTTCTTAGCTGTCAGATTTGTCTCACTGGATTCCAAGGTCTTAACCACTCTGTGTGCAGAGCCTGCCGGCTTGCCCACGAGTACACACTCATGTATAATTCATGGCCCATCACGGTGCCTGACAAATGAATATTTATTAGCTTTTTCATAAGAGGCAGGATGGTGTTTTTTTTTCTTTCTTTGCTACTGAAATTCTATGCCCCAGCAAATGAAATTTGTGAACAAATAGGAAGAAAGAAGAAGAAGAAGAAAAAATTCTCCCAAGCAAGTCCATTGCACTGGTAATTTTCCATTCTCTAGGGCCTGGAATGTGTGTGGATAGAGGTGGATTTGGCTTAGCTGCTGCAGAATTCTGCTGACTAGTCCAAAGTCTAAATGCTGCTGTGCAATGCACCCATCACCCCTGTAGGAAGCTCCCTCACATCCCAAGTCTGCTCTGTTTCCAACTGAGCAGGAGCCACATAGTCTCCAGCACTGTGGACCTTCTGTATGGCGATCAAGCATGCATGGACCAAGAAGAAAGGACCCTGGATGCTGATTGGGTTGGAACCAAAGCAAACTGTAGGGCTTCCAAAGAGAGCTGCCAAACAGAGAGAGGGCAGCTTACTCTCACACCGAGGGGAAAGATCCCACAGAAGGAGCTGTCTGTCTGCTGGAGCCAACCTGTGTCCTGGACAGAAGCCAAGGGACCTAAGACTGTGATGCCATTCACCCCTGCAACCTCACGGTTCATTGGGGATGGCAGTGTGAAGGACTCCAAGTACACTTGGGCACATGTGTGCATGCACACACATACACACATGCATGCATACACACATGCACACAGACACACACACACACATGCATGCATGCATACACACATACGCACACAGACACACACACTCATACAAGGGAGTGCGGAAGTGATGGTGCACTTTGGCTGTGAAGACTATGGACAAACCACCCTTTAACTTTGACCCTGAAAGACGCTTCAATCATTGCCACTGTGGTTGGTAGAGGCAGATAACACGTGTGAAAGCCCCTCCTGTGTGCCAGAACCTGTGTGTGGCACATTGGCTATTCTACAGTATCTTATCATCAGAGCCCTGATGGAGGCAGCCTCTGCTGCTGCTCCCACTTTAAAGGTGAAAAGACTGAGGCAGATTGAAAGTCACTTGCCAGTGTGAGAGCTGAAGTCAATGCATATCTGACTGACCCCAAGACCCATGTGCTCCGAAAAACCCTCCCCTGGAATTTAGAATCTGGATTTCAAGGAACAAGCCCATGGACACCTGTGGAATTCATTTCTAAGGGCCCGATACTTGCATCATCTTCAAAGGACCCATTTGCCAAAGTGACTGAGTGTACTTGCTTCTCGGACCTGCACCATAAATGCACCAGGCATCTCTAACCACTGAACCCACAATCATCCTTCATTGGCAGCTCCACTGGGGAGAGGAGGGTGTGAGGGATGAGGTGAGGCTTCACGGGTTAGAGCAGGACTGGAAACAGGATGGCAGGGGCAAGGAATGGAGATAGATTTTGTGTGTGTGTGTGTCTGTGTGTGTATATGTATGTGTGTGTGTCTGTGTGTATATATGTGTGTGTATCTGTATGTGTGTGTCTGTGTGTCTCTCTGTGTGCATGTGCATATGTGTGCATGTTTGTGTTTCTGTGTGTGTGTCTGAGTGTGTCTGTGTCTGTATCTGTGTGTGTATATGTCTGTGTGCATGTGCACATGTGTGTATGTGCACACAAGCATGTGCTTGTGCGTGTGCCTGTGTGTCTCTCTGTGTGTGTATATATGTGTCTGTGTGTATGTCTGTATGTGTCTCTGTGTGCATGTGCATATGTGTGTATGTTTGTATATCTGTGTGTGTCTGAGTATGACTGTGTATGTCTGTGTGTGTGTGAGGTTGTCTGTGTGTGTATCTGTGTGTGTATGTATATGTGTCTGTATGTGTCTGTGTGCATGTGCACATGTGTATATATGTACACAAACATGTGCCTGTGTGTGTCTCTCTGTGTGTATGTATGTGTGTGTACATATGTGTGTACATGTCTGTGTGTATGTCTGTATGTGTCTCTATGTGCATGTGCACATATGTATATGTGCACACCAGCATGTGTGTGTGTGCATGTGCCCGTGTGTGTCTGAGTCCATATATGTGTTCAAACACTGAATACACGCTTGTTTATTCAGCCACCTAGGTAAGTTATTGAGTACTTGCTGGCAAACTTAATTTCAATTAAAGACAAGGACCATTGAGACATCAGAGCTAGAGGAGCCTGGAATGAGTGTCCCTGAGCTGAGGTTAGCAAAGGGGACATCAGAGAATGTCCCCTGGAGAGAGGACAGCCAGTGCAAAGGCCCTGAGACAGTCTGTTCACTACACCGACATGTGAAGTACTGCTCAACCATTCCCATACACCACCTCAGGCCTCAGGGGCTCAGTCTCCTTGGGTTTTGTGCCACCACAGTCCTTGTGAAGTCGGACACATTGCAAACCATGCTATTTCCTCTAATTCTTACCTTTCATGTTCCCCATGCAGGCTTCAGAGGGCATTCTGAGTAGGAATAGTCTCAAGGACATTGTTGGGAGGTAGGATGGAGTCTGGGGCTGCGGGCTAACTCAAATCTCATGCTATTCTCTGCAGCCCCCTCTCAGATCCCTCCTGGTCAATCTGTGCCATGAGCAACCCACACAAAACGGGCTCTGTGGCCTCTTCCTACCTGAGACCCACTTTACACACCTTCCTTTCATCCAGTTCCTCAGAGGTCAAGTCAAGCTTCTTTAGCAGTGCAGGGTCCAGCACCTGGAACCGACGGCGGAACTGAGCGAGCCCCATGTGTTCAGCGTAACCTGGGGACAGAGCATGCCAGTCACGGGTGGGAAGACATAGGCAAAGCTTGGTCCATCAGTGCTCAGTCAGAACTGGCTGCTGCTCACATGTCCCTGCTCTGGGGGTTCTGTGTACAGTCTTTGTCCTCAGCAAGACCTTCTAGGAAACTCTGCAGCATCTCTCCTCTCTCTCTCTCTCTCTCTCTCTCTCTCTCTCTCTCTCTCTCTCACTCACTTTCTCCCTCCCTCCCTCCCTCCCTCCCTCCCTCATACCTTTCCCTCCAGTGTCCCATAGGGAACTGTGTTTAAAGCCTCTGTACACTGCCCAAGGCAGCATCATGCGTGCTTCTCATATAATCTATGAAGCAAGGAAAAGTACTGTGCATAGACAGGAGACACCACGCACATCATACCATACACATGTATCATAAACACACATACCACACACATCACATGAACACATTATCACAAACACAGCATACACCACACACACACACACACACTCATGCAGACATGAACACATCACATACACACACAAACTCATAAACATACACGTAATCACATATACCCAGGCATGCTCACATACATGTACACATATGTACATGCTCTAGGACGCCACAGACCTGATATGAGTCAGGCAGCTTTACTGGCTGTGGGGCCTGGCTGCCAGCTATGAACTCCCTTTGTAAACTCCCTTTTTTTCCCCCTATGACATTGTCCGTTTCCCTCTGCCTGAGCTGACATGTGTGTGTGTGTGTGTGTGTGTGTGTGTGTGTGTGTGTGTGTGTGTGTGTGTAAAGGGTGGATCTCAGCTTTGTACTAAGGACTCCCAGCTTCCCTTTTTTTTCTATGACATTGTCTGTCTTCTTCTGTCTGAGGTGATGTGTGTGGTAGTGTGTGTGGTAGTGTGTGTGTGTGTGTGTGTGTGTTGACACTGGGTTTGCAGGGACCACAACATGGGACATCAGAGACATTATATAAGCAGGCTGCATGGGACAGCTACCAGGCCTCTGCAGAGAGAGCAGCTGAGCTCAAACCTTTGAAGGCTGTGTGACAGAAGGGAACGGGGCAATTTCAGATCTAACCCAACACGTAAGATTAACCAGCAGAAGACACCACAAGCACAGGCTTGCACACTAAACAGATCCAAACCCTCTCTACTGCATAACCCCAGGCTTCCCACCTCTCTGCCACCCAGCTGCATCTGGCAGAGCCAAGTGGCCAGCAAAGGCAGCCATGACCTCCCCTGGTGAGCAAAAGTTCTGCATCCCGTCTGACCTCATTCCCGCAGACCACAGCTCTTCTCTCTCCCTCCCTTGGCCCTGGGGACCCTCTGCTGATTGTCCTCTCACTTGCCAGATGAGAACTGATCCTTCAGCCTTTAGACCTGATTATTGTTCTTTCTCTTCTGGGGGTACCCCTGCCCGCTAAGAATAGAAAAGCCCCCAGGGACCTGTGAGCCTCTTGACTCTACAGCAAGGGCATGGACCCTCATGCCCTGAAAGGACGACTCATTTGAAAAAGTCTACTCTTATCCTGACAGATGTGGAAGGTTAGGCCTAGCCTTTTAGAAAACAGAAACAATTCTGGAAGTTACATGGGCTGCAGACTCAGGGAGACCTGATTCACGGTCAAGCCCTGCCTTGTCCCCACAGTGTGACACTGAGTACTCTGTCAGCATTTTGAACCTCAGTTGCTCCATCTGTAAAATGGCAGACAGATGCAACTTGCCCGGGGCACATAGTAGGTGTTCCTGTTCTTTGGGTGCCTAACAAATAATGAGTGTTCATGTCCTATGGCTGCCTGGCACATAGTGGGTGCTCCTGTCCTGTGACTGCCTAACAAATAATGAGTGTTTGTGTCCTATGGCTGCCTGGCACACAATGGGAGTCCTCAGGACAAGGTTCTCTGTTCCCAGCTGTCTCCTACCTGCCCTGTGCAGTCGTAATGCCTCCAGGATATGAGAGCCTGCGAGCTGAACCCTCAGTGCTGGGATGTCCAGAGCTGTGGATTCGTTGGCTACACCTTGGTCCCCACTGGGCTGTGATGGTGATGGAGTCCTTTGCCCAGCCTTGCTTTCCACTGTGGTTGGCACAAGACAGTGGATGAAATGCAGCCGAGACCTTCTCAGCAAGCTGATAAGAGCATCCTGGAATGGAAGCAGACAAGGAATCAGAGCCAATGTCTCAGGGGGGACGCAATCGGGCATCTGGACAGTCCCCAAACACACATTCATCCTGGCCTGCACATCCTTGGGGACCCGCTACGTTGCACATCTAGGACCTCGTATTTACTGGTTTATGCTCAGGGGAAAAAAAGGAGGCCTTTATAACAGCCCCTGTGGACACAGATGGGGAAATTGAGGCATAGGAGAGGCCAGTGAGGTGCTCAGGTCACCCCCAGTAGAGTTGTCATGGTTACCATGAATGGAAACTAGGAAGTAGAGCTTTGGAGCATGCATTCTGTTAAACGGGTTAAGGAAGCCTGTATACATCAGTGCTGGATCCTGCTGCCTGTACCCCACCAGGATCAATGACTTGGGGAGAAAAGTAGGTATAACTAGTCTGATAGTGCAGACAAGGAGGCCCTGGTGATCCATGGGTATCCCCAAAGGCCCACAGCTTGACACCAAATACCCAAGGCTCTAGCCTTGGACCTGGGGAGTAACTTCTCAAAAGTGGCTGTGGGTCACACTTCCCAAAGACCTAGAACCTTTGTGCTCCCCTCAACAGAATGAAGGAAAACCCTCCTGTGGTATTTTGGGAGCATGGTAGAACAAAGCAGCCTGATGGGGTATTGGTCCCTGTCATGTAGGTCCAAGGCCACAGGGAGCCTAGCTCACTTACCATCTGCAGCTTGATTTGGGCACAAGGAGCCTTCCTCTTCACTGCAGCAAGGCTGCTGGCAAAGGCCCTCCGAACCACACGACTCCGGTGCAGAGCCTGCTGGGAGGTACCCTCAAGCCCAGCCACAGCTTGGCACACAGGAGGCAGCTTGGCCCGGGCCTGGAAGAGGCTCTGCAGCTCCTCCCTAGTGAGGAAGAGAGAGAGGGGGTTGCAGGGGACTCTCTGGGAAGCTCACCCATGTGAGAGCAAGGCATAGGCCCCTCTATTCATAACACTCCTGTCTGTGGAGCCTTTGTCTCCGAAATGCTGGCTCCTTCCTCAGCAGCTCTCTCCTCCCCTGTCTGGAAGCATCTCCCTCCTGGCAATCCACAAAGCCTTTCATATCCTGAAGGCTTGGCCATGTTAAGAATCCCGAGAACAGGCCAAGTATACAGTAGACACTAACTGTGTGATTTCACAGACCAAGTATACAGTAGGCACTAACTTCGTGATTCACTACTACACGGTACTAATGAGGCGCCAAGGCTCACACTAAGCAGTCCCCTCCCTTCCCCCAGTTTTCCCACAGGTATGGTGAGAATGCCTGGCTTTCTAATGCTCCCTCATGAAGCCAAGCTGGCTTTGCTCAAAGGCAGAGATATGGAACCAACCTAGGTGTCCGACAGAGGGAGGAATGGAGGAATGGATAAAAAAAAATGTGGCTTATATCACAACAGAATTCTTTTTAGCCACAATGAATGAAGTCAGGCCACTTGCACAAGAGTAGCCGTCACTGGAAGTAATCGCATTAGAAGACCCTGGGTCCATCTCAGGAAGACAGAACCATTGCTTTCTCTTGTCTGTGGATCCCAGATTAGATACAGACATAAGATCATGTGTGTGCTGATTGCAAGACAGTAGTAGACTCAAATCCCTCTGGGAGCAAAGAGGGATAATGGTGGGGGAGGGGCAGCGAGGTAGAAAGAATGAGAACGGACCCAAAGCTCGTTACACGCTACCCCGTGGACACTATCTAACACTTCAGATAGAGCGATCCACAAGGGAGCTGGGAAAGAGGCTGCACATAATCCTTCGCCATAATTCTTAGTAATACATCAAAGTTTCTTTCTTCAGAAAGAGAAAAGGCAGCTGCTGTTCCAGTGGGTGGAGCTGCAAACCTGGGGCCTGGTACCTGAGTGCCACCAGCTCTATCTCCCCATGAAGCACTCAGAGACCTTTCTCCACTATCAGAAAGCTCAGGGTCCACTTCAGCATCAGCCTTAAAGGCTTGTGATCCAGACCGATGCCTGCTGGCTCATGGGCGCCTGAGATGCTAGGATGAACTGAAAGCATGAGCCCATGGCAGGATCAATAGAGGCATAGCACACAGTGTGATCAGAGCAAGGACTGACTGGGGTGTAGAGTATCAGCACTAAGAGCCACGAGCCTAGGGTGGAGAAGGCAGGTGCTCCCAACCCCAGCCCCAACCTGACATGTGGGATCCGTCCACTGTGGTAGATGGTGGATGGAGATCTCTGCTTTTCCACTTCTCATATGACCTTGGGCAAGTTCTATGTCCTCTCCAGGCTATCTATACCTTGAGGAACACACAGCCTTCAGAAAGCCCTTGAGTCTGTCGATGGAGTCCTAGAGACCCGTTCACAGTCCTGGTGGGCTCACTGAGGCCCTGACTACAGATCCTCACCCTAAGATCAAGCAGGGATTGGTCTTTTGGTCACCAGGATTAGACTCTGTAGGTGACCAGCTGCAACAAGGTCAAAATGTTCTTTTAGATTTGTTTATGTGGTGGTTTTGGTTTTGGTTTTGGTTGTTTTGAACTGGAGTTTTGCTGTGAGACCTGGCTGGCCTGAAATTAGTTATATGGGCCAGGATGGTGTCAACTCACAGAGATTGACCTGCCTCTGCCTCCCCTTTGGAATGCTGGGATTGGAGGTGTGCATCATCACACCTACAGAACATTCTAAAAGGATGTATGCCCAGTGGTGCTATGGCTTCTGGCTGTTGCTCTCGTGCTGAGTCCCAAGCTCACCCAGTCAGTAAGAGTTTGTCCCACCATTTCATGACTCTACTCCTCATTTGGCTTCAGCTGCCTGGTCTCAGAGAAGGAAGAGACTCTACAAGACCCCAAGGCATGCTCAGAGCCTACTACAACCCAGGCTTCTACAGAAGCTACCTGCTGCTTTACATTGTAGAAGTTTTACAGTAAGCATGCATGTGTAGCCAGCACCTTCATGTCTCAAGCTGTGGTGTGGAGGCCCAGGGTTTACCATATGAGCAGGAGGGCACTGAAGCACAATGCACACATCCCCTGTCTGAGAGGCAGAGCAGGCCTGCTGAGTCTTCTGCTGGGTGTGGCTTTGACTTTAGTGTGAAGGAAGCCATAGGAGAGAGAGTGACTGCTCACTGTCACTCCAGTATCCTAGATCCCCATTCGATAACCCTCCTCTTGCTATATTGCCAGTCCAGGTCTCTGCAAGAACTGTGAACTCCCATGGCTTTCTGGATTTGGGGTTTCCATGAACTCTGATCATAAGACCCTGAGATGCTGGTAGCTTCCCTGAGCGCCAGCTATATCCCAGCTCTGCCAGGAGAGATGATTGGCCTAGTGGTCAAACGAAAGGAACTTCACCACTGGTGACGCATGTTTCCTCATCTGCAAAGTGGAGGTATGGATGTGACATTCTCTAAAGCATGAGAGGACAGGATGCAAAGCGCAGTCAGCACACACTCCTTCCAGATCCAGCTGCTCACCCGAGACACGAGCCCCTCCCTCTCTCCCCGCGCTGTGCTCTGCCTCAGTCGGTTTCCAGCGCTGGACTTGAGATGCATGCACCCTCACAAAGCAAGCATTTTCTATTAACCTAGAAGTGGAATCTGGATTGCTACAGGGCCCCACGCCAGTGCTTCTGGGACGAGCGAGCCGGGAGTGCAGAGTCGGGAGTGCTTTTCCTACTGCTACAAAACATATCATTTTGGTTTTATGAGCCCCCAGGTTCTAAGGATGTCCATAAAAGTTACTCCAGGCACATCATCTCTCAGATACTTAATGAAAGGTGGAAAGCCAAAAATTCGGAGACACGGCTTTTCGGCTGTGCGCTGACTCCCCTCGAAAGCCTGCTCTGCACTGCTGCTGGGTCTCCTCTGCCCCGGGGGAGACATTGTGCTACTGCAATTGGAGTCATGGCCTTGGTTCTGCAGCAGACAGAATGAAGTTTCTAGACCGCCCTTGTTGCTTACTGGGTTGCTGCTGAACAGAAACAGCCTAGGGATCAATGCCCCTGCCCTGTCCCATGCCCAGGTTGGCTCACCTTTTTGACTGCTGCAGGATTTGAGGGGCCTCCAGGGCTGCGAGATTGGGCTTGGCTCTTCGAAGCCAGCCTGTGAGGTCATAGCGCACAGGGTCCCTTCCCAGCTGGTGGAAAAGCTCACACTGAAGGGGCTGCTCACAGGTGCGCATGGAGGGGGGTTCTGGAATAAAATGGTAGTGTGTGTTGGGGGGGGGAGCTGTCAGGAATACATGCATTCTGTTTGCATACCCTACCACAGATTTTAAAAACAGTTAATGGATTTCTAGATAGCTAAAGCAGTCTGTTCCTGGTAAACACAGTCTCCACATTTGTGAGATGCATACATTACTTACAGAAAAGAAAAAAAAAGTTGTTCCTTTTTGTGTTCTGAAGCCACAGAAACCTATTTGGCCCAAACATCCCAGAACACACAGTCTTTGTGAATTTCCTATATGTACCCAGCTGTCACCTGGGCTATGATTTACATCAACTTTTGTTTAAACCAACTCACATTTTTATAAGCACATTCATTTGAAAAGAAACACTTGACCATGAGCCTGATACGTACAAGCACCAATTCTTTCCTGCCCTGCATAGAGATAAGTATCTGCTAAATACCTTAAACTATGTATCCATGCGCAGACTAAAACGGTCTGAAGTGCTGTATGCCAAACAAAGGCAACATTGGGAGATGCTGATGCCAGATTCTTGGATACAAAAGACAGGATCAGAAACCCAAATGATTTGGCCTTGGGGTTAGAGGGAATGCAGATTGCCTGGAATGTATTACTGTAAGAAGGAGCCAAGCCACAGAGTTTCTGAGCCTTCATTCCCTGGTCTGCAAAGTGGGGCTTAAATAATACATACTTTCCAAGGTGGAGAAGGGTCAAAGGATGTATAAAACATTTAGATAGCTCCCAGCACATGGGACTCACTCAGCAAATGGCAGCACTGCCAACACTGCACTACAGCTAACCTTCAGCTGATGCTTCAGATCACAAAGTGATTGTCTCTATCCTGACTGTTCAGTGTCATGCTTGGCATATGGATTGTCAGAGGCATTTGAGATGGATGGATGCATGCAAGGAAGGATGGATTAGTGGATGCATGGATGGGTGCATGCATGCATGGATGGATGCATGCATGAATGGATGCATGCATGGAAGGATGGATTAGTGGATGCATGGGTGGGTGGATGCATGCATGGATAGATGGATGGATGCATGGAACGATGGGTTAGTGGATGCATGGATGGATGGATGCATGGATGGATGAATGGATGGGTGGACGGGTAGGTGAACGGATTGGTAAAAGGATGGATGGATGATGAATGGATAGATGAACGGATGGATGGGTGGACATGTCTGAGAGATGAAGTCTTATCCTGTAACATTTCAGTCCTTCATTATCTCTCCCATAAGGCTGGATCTCCAGACAGGGTCTTTTCAGCCCTTTCTGTTCAACCTCTGAGACAAAAGTCATAGGACATGTCTATCCAGGGACAAAGACTCCCTGGGGATTCTTCCACCCTAGGCTCTGTGGTATTTTGAATGAAAATGGCCCTCATAAGTTTCATAGATTTCAATATTTCATCACCAGGGAGTGGCACTATTTGAAAGGATTAAGAGGTGTGTCACAGCAGGGCAGGGGTGGCCTTTGAAGGTTTCAAAAAGCTCATTCCAAGCCCAGAGACTTTCTCTTCCTGCTTCCTATAGATCCAGATGCATAACTCTCAGCTACTTCTCCAGTGCCAGGTCAGCCTGAATGTCATGTTCCCCACCATGGTGACAATGGACTAAACACCTAAAACTGTAAGCCAGCCCCAGTTAAATGTTTTCTTTGATAGGAGTTCCCTTGGTCATGGTGTCTTCTTATAGCAATAGAACAGTGACTAAGGCAGGCTCACTAGCCTGTGGGAGGACACTCAGTCATAGTACCCATTCCAGGGTTGGTTTCATGAGCTCAGAGTTCATCAAAAAACTCTAGAGGTATAAACGGTCTTTTACCAATATATCTGAGTTAATGTGCCTATAGTGGCCCATTTAGGACAAAGGACAGAGTTTCTTCCTGGGAGAAGAGGGCCTCCTTAGAGTATCTGGGATTGGACAATCAATGGAGCCTAGTGGAAGAAAGGTTTACAGACATCAGTGGATCCCTTTCTAGCCCAGCCATGTCCTATAGGGGGCCCTCTCCTTCCAACCCTACCTCGAGTCTCTGCTGCTTTAAAGTCCGGACTGAGATGACACTGCATTTGCAAATTTCACTTCTTTGGATCTGCACCATTGAGTTTTCACAAATTCATCAAATTTGTGTCAAGAACCTGAGCCCCTAATCACACCAGCGTGGCTCTTGTGGCTGCCTCTGTGAGGGGACCAGCTTGGTTCTCATCACCCAGAAGCTGGCCCACCCTGAAATGGGTGTGGCTGATGCAAAAGTATGTGATGTCAGATGTCTTATCTGTCCATCCATCCATTCATCTATCCCAAATACTTTTGACACTCCGTATGCCAAAGAGTAAATGTGGAGGAGACAGTAGCACAGATACCATGGGGTGTTGTTTTACACAGATGATGGTCACAGAGAGCCCCCAAGAGTCAAAGAAGGTAAAGAAGTCCACCCATTGTACTAGGGTGTGGTGGAAGAAAACCCTGGTGCATGGAACTGACAGTACACAGTCCCTGGAGCAGGGATGCACATGGAATGTTTGAGGAACAGCAGAGAGATCGGTATTACTGTGTTCTGTTCCATTTTCATGCTCACAAGCCTGAAATTAGGTCCTATCTTCTAAAAAAGATCTTTTAACTTCATAATTTGGGAAGCTAGAGGTTCAAACAGCGTGATGTGGGGGTTCTCTGGGGCCTCCCTAATTACACCATATTGTGGCAGGTATATGCATGTGTGCATCCTGGAACTGCGCATGCTCTTGCAATCCTACTTTATGAGCAGTACAATGTATACACAGGTAGACTATGTTAGTTACAATGTACACAAGGTAGACTATGTTAGTTACAATGTACACACATGTAAATTATGTTACTAATATACAGGGCTACCTCACAGGTGTATGTGTGTCTATGTAAACATTGTATTTGACCTGATTTTTTTCCCTCTGTATTCAATAGAAGTTAGCACATGTTTGTGACCTCCTGAAACAGACCCAGGCATTGTGCTGACCTAGCAGAGAACTCAGGGACTTTCCTCACTGGCATAGACAGATTCTCAAGCCAAGGCAAGACTCAGCTCCCATTCCCACCCACACCTCCCTTACCTTCAGCCCCAGCCTCCTTCTTCTTCTCAAAGGCTGCACGCAGACGCTCAAGTACAGCATTGTCACTGGAGCCTTCCACCCGGACTTCTTCATCTAAGACCCAGAAGAGGCCCCCAGCATCCTCAGCACCTCTTCCAGCTGGTAAGTGGACCTGGTGGGAGATCAAGTGTATGCTGAGAGTCGGTTCTGGGTATCTATTCCCAGTCCTCAGGACTAAGCATGTCTAGTGGAACCTGTAAACCTGTCCAGTCCCTGCTCTCGGTACTGAAGCCAAACACGTCTGCAAAGGGTCTGAATCCTCTCTGTCTCCATCTTTAACTCCTGATGACCTTGGACAACCTACTGTACCCCTCTAAGCCTTGTTTCCTCATGCTTAAAATGGAGCCTGGAAAGGTCTTCTCCAGATGCCTTAGGCATTTAAGAAAGGTGTGCCTGTTTGTAATTCCTCCCCCAGACACACACAGGGAGCTGCATGTGTGCATAGCCAGCCTGGCCTCATCACTCTCTCTCTTAGAAGTCTTGGTATTTCATTATACTGAGATCTCAGGGAATATATTTAAAGAGACAAGCACTCGAGGAAAATTTTAGAAAGCATGAACTTGAGTCTATCCATGGCAGACATGGAATTTTAAAGCCAGCCATAGCAACCTTCTGGGAAATCTGTGGGTTTGCATGGGTACATGAGGGAGGCATGGTGAGGTCTAAGTTGGCACAAGAAAACAATGGGCTGAGGAGTGATGGGGGCATGGGGCATGGTAACATCAACCAGCCCCGGGTGACTGAGGCAGCACTTGGTGCTGACTCAGGGGCTCTGTTGGCCTTTCTATTTCCAAAGCTGAAGAAGGCAAGGGATACATCCAAGGTCCCATGATGAGTCCCAGGGGCAAAGCCTAGAGGACCTTTGGACTTCCTCACTGGGGTGAAGATGGACAGCTGGCTTCATCCTCAGGAGAGGCCTTTAGAAGCCACACCTCAGGGCCCTCTGACCACTCACTACCCTCTCCCACCTGACCCTTCCAGATAGACGGACAAGAAAGCCCTGTAGCGAGAATAACTCTAGACCTTCTAACAGGAGTCTTGGCCCAGAGCCTCTCCCTAGGATTATAGAGGAGGACCCTCCACACAGGGAGTGGGGCGCACTGTGACCAGCGGGAACCATGGCAACCATCCTTGGTCAGGAGGAGACAGGATGAAGGAGCGCAACAAGCCCTCCTAAGACAGAAGCAGCGCCAGTGGCAGGAAGCTTCTGGTCACACTCAGTGACAACTACTCTTGGTACGACATTTCTGTGAGGTTATGCCTCCTCAGAGAAACATGCTGTGCCCACTTTGGAGAAGGGCAAAGTGAGGCTGAGAGAAGCAAAAGGATGGTCTTGAGGGAATCAAGGCTAAACCGACTAAGCCCAGACTGCTCCGTAGCCTCAGAACTTTCACACCAAAGAGAGAAGGGCAAAAATAAATAAATAAATAAATAAATAAATAGATAGATAGATAGATAGATAGATAGATAGATAGATAGATAGATAAATAAATAAATAAATAAATAAATAAATAAATATCGGGGTCACAGGTCAAAGGTCAGCAGCAAGGGTGAGCTGAGGTACCCATCAGCAGGTTCTAGGATTGAGAGAGATGTCCATGTGTCTGTCTGCCTCTGAGGTCATTTCCCTCCCTCAAGCCTCTGCAGCCAGCATCTTCAACAGAATCCTGATGGCTTCAGGTGGGCGTCACTGGAGCCCCTGACCAGGCCACTGATCAGCTCACAAACGTCTGAGTTCTTCAGAACTGAGTGTCGGGTCTTAGGTCCCAGGGTGTTTCCATGCCTACACCCCACACCCGTCAATGTCTCCAACCATTCCTGGGGAATCCAGGTGCACAGAGCCTGTAGAACAGGCGTCTCAAAGCCTTATGTATACTGCGGTTCCATGTCTGAGAGCCCCAAGTCCCTGGGTCCCTTCTTACCTGAGAGGGGTTCTGATCCACTACAGCCACTGTCGTTCCCGGGGAGGACTCTGGGAGGTCAAAGGGCACGGGAATGCCTTCCTGAAATTCGTGGGAAGTAACCATTAGTCCCCTCTGTGAGCTCAGTGGTCAGAAGAGGGAGGAAAGTCTCCATCACTAGTAAGCCGTTGTTTCAGAGTTAGTTTTAAAGTCGTCGTGAAATATGCACGGACCCAGAAGTGGACCACAGGCTCCAGTGTCATGTCCAGACCAAAGAGACTTGTGAGCAGTAGCAAAACAGTCTCTGGTGCCAAGGCATCAAGGCAGTTTATTCTATAGACTATATACTGTCCCCAATGATAACAGATATACAAGGATGGGTCTGTTTTCACATGGGATGAAATCAAGGATCAGAAAAGGTGGTTACGTTTTCTAAGGCCACACAGCCAATCTGCCAGCGTTAGTCAGGCTCTCCAACCCACAATTACTCATGTCTGATCCGTGTTGGCTGCAACCAAAGGAATGACTGCAATATGGCTGCTTCTATCACCTGCCCCCGGCACTCGCTGTAGGAGCACCTGTGGTCCCGACCTTGTTGGTCACCCAGGTGGTGGACACACAAGGTGGTCATCTCTCTTTGTTGTCTACTGGGGCTTGTGTATTCCTCTGTGCTGATGGTTTGAGTGTCTCCCTTCAGACGACCAGCATGGGAATATAAAGGAAGGGGCCTTTCTGAGGCAAGTGGGCCCTGGGGTGGCTTACATGTAAATGGTTAATGGTGCGTAGCTCAGAGCATATACCTGTTACTCTGTTAGCAATGGCTGCTGTCCTCCAGAGAGAGCACTCAGCCTTGCATCTGTACACAGCAGCAACTCCTGAGGTGGTTTCTGCACCAACGCAGAGATAGAGGAAGCCAGAGCTGGAGCAAGGTGCTCTATAGGTGACTCAGGCCACCTGGTGTAGATGGCAACCCCACCTGTTTGGCCTCGCCCCTGGTCATAGGCCTGGGAGGCCCCAGCCCAGCTAACACACACCTCTTTGTATCTCTCCAGAGTAGAGACAAAGGTCCTGTGGTAGAACAGCAGCTGCAGACGTTCCTGGGCATAATTGTAACAGAGCTCCTCGAAAGTGGCCGCCCGGTCCTTGCCCTGGTGCCTAGGATTTTGAAAGCCTGGAGTGTCAACCACCATGATGGAAGCCATAGACAGATGGTGGGAGGAGAAGGATCTGGGGAGAGAAGAGAGGGGTTCTGAGCTCACATGGAGTCTGCTAGGTCAAGCCTTCCCCATAGCAGAGATGGAGAAACTGGGGTAGCATTCTAAGGGGATTTGGAGATCTGGCTTCAAATCTTAAGCTCATCATTTACAGGTTGTGTGACCCACTGACACCCACCCCAGACAAGTAACTTAACCTCTTTGATCATGGCTTTCCCCAGCTGTTAAATGGTGACAGGGGTGAGCTAGTCCCCTGCTGCAGTAAAGGAAACCGGGTTTAAGTGTCAATGCCAGCCCTGATGCGAGGCTTTCAGCAAACATGACTTTTCCATCAGTCCCCAAGTCAGAAGCCACCTAATAACGCCCCTCTCCTTCCCCAGGGCACACCGCAGTTGAGAAACCATTTTGTGTATGTTTTATAGAGGTGTTTTTTCCTTAAAGCTTTCACCTCCTCAGATGTTTCCAATGCCTCTGTCAAGGGTGAACAGCCTGGGCTACTCTGATCAAAAGACAAGATGGGATAGAAAAGTTCTGAAGCGGTCCCTAGTGTGCCACCATCCCGCTCTGCAACAGAGGGGCTGTGTGTCTCTGGGGAGTGGTCTGACCTCTCTGATGCCCATCTGTGAGATGATTAAAGGTAGAAACTTTAATCCCAAAGGCTTCTGGGCTTGGAGAATGGACATTACAGCATGCCCAATGCTGTGACTACACAGCTTGCCCTGTGATTGGTGCTCAGCCAAGTCCCCAACACTCATCACCACAGGCAACGTCTGCAGTCAGATCTGGAGAGCATGCTTTGAACCTCAGTTCTCACTTCTGTTTGTGAAGATTTTTCTATCTATAAAGTGGGGTCAAGTGGGAGAGCCACCACGGAGACCACTGTGAGAAGAGGGTGAGGTTGGAGAGGCAGGCACTTGCTAGAGCCCATAACCACCCTGGTGACCTTCCTCATCGAAGCCTCCTATTGTGGAAATGCCTGCCTGCCATCCAGGAGAGGCGGCCTCTCTGCCTCAGTTCACCCCCTAGCTCTGAGCATAGCCCTCCCTTCCTCTAAGCACACTGATCCTTTGCCTTCTAGATAAGGTGTCTGTGCCTCCAATGGATGGTAATTACTCAGAGATAGAGGGAGATGATTCCAAGACCTCGGTGACTGGAGATCCTGGCTGCTCACGGTTGCTACGCAGCAGTTCATCCCTTAACAGGATTCAGAATCCTAATTATGCTGTGAGCTCTTGCAGAGAGGGAGACCCCCTCCCCGTGTTCCCCACGGGCCAAACTGGAGCTGCTCAGTGGGTTTCTGAGGAGGCTGGGCTCAGGACAAACCTGGACTGCTGCCCACAGGCTACCCTACCATTCTGCCCTTCTTATCCCGACACTCAGCAGGAGAAGCTAGAGAAATCAATGACAAGGGCCTCTGGAAGACAGCAGTGGATGGTAGCATCTTCTAGATGACTCCTCCCACCTCTACACCTCCCTGTCTCACCCGAACAGTGGGCTACTGTGAGCAGTAAACACCACAAGGCAGGTCGAATCATTGTGGCCATCCCCAGACCTTAGCAGCTGTCCCTAAATCTGTAACTTTTTATTGGTGTGTGTGTAGGGGGGTAAACATGTGTGTGCATGTGTGCATTGTGTGAGGGGTGTGAACATGTGTGTGCATGTGTGCATTGTGTGAGGGGTGTGAACATGTGTGTACAAGTATGGGGTTGTGAACATGTGTATGCATGTGTGTGCATGTGTGCATTGTGTGAGGGGTATGAACATGTATGTACATATATGGGATTGTGCACATGTGCGTGCATGCATGTGCACATGTGTGAGGGGTGTGAACATGTGTGTGCACATGATGCGTGTGTGTCCATAATGTGTGCACGTGTTTGTATGTACATATAGAAGCCAGAGGTCCTTGTCATGTGTCATCTGCCATTTCTCTTCCCCCTGTTTTTTGAAGCAGGGTTTCCTCGCTCGCTGAACTTGGAGCTCAGTGCTTTGGCTCACCAAATGATCTGCCTGCCTTCACTCCCAACCCCCAGCGCTGGTATTACAGATGTGTGCCTCCATGCCTGGCCCTTTCAGGTGTGGTGAGCTATGAACTTTGTCCCTTTGGCTTTAGTGGGGAGAACTTTGCCCACTGAGCTGCACTCTCAGTCGCTGCTGTCGGTATTTTCACAGCGAAAAACTTATTTCAATGAATTGCTTGCTTCTTCTAATCTCCCGAGGACATGGAGGCTTTAGAGTTGTGGGAACCAGAGAGGTAAACAGACTTGGTGAAGTCACACAGCCAGGATAGGATTTAAGCTCAGCTTTTCCCACCTTACAAAAAAGCCCTTCCTCTGTTCAAAATATGCCGCTCTGCAAGATGGCCCTGGTTTGTTCCCACTAAGCGCTGCAAGAGACATGGCCTCAGCCAGACAAGAACACTGTTACCTGTTGATGAGGGAGACCACCGCCACGAAGAGTTCTTGGTACAGGCCAGAGGCCATCCCCTCTACACACTCCACACCTGTCATCTTCAGCCCTGGCATGGGGAGACAGAAAGGGATTGGTAAATGGAGGTCATGACCTCTCCTGAGGCCAAGGGCATCGATACCAAGTAGCCAGGGTCACCAGAGTAAAGGGACACTCACTCTGTGCTCAAATAATATGCCCATAGTTTAAGGCCAAGGTACAAACATCCATGGTCCATATTATTTTAATCTATGTCTCCATTAAGAGGCTGGGCGTGCCCTGAAGTAAGAAACCATCTGAGGATAGGGCACAGCATGGAAGTGAGTTCATTTGTCTTTTTTCTCTACAAGTAGACACAGGTTCATCTTCAGACTCCATCACTTCACTCCTAAGATTTTACTCAGATGAGAGGTTCTGAGAAATAGAGCAGCCTGGCTTCACAATGTCCTCTGATTGTTTAAATTGGCCAGAATCACTTTGTTGTGATAACTCGGCCATCCAGGCAGAGCGAATGGCCAGAAACCGGGACTCTGTCCATGCAGAGGCTCAAGTCAGGCACAGAACAGTGGCAGACAGCAGCAGAGGGCTCCTCCCCAGTGCTAAAGGACTGGAAAGCCTAGCAGGCCTCAGATGTGACTGAGTTCAGGGTCACAAACACGGTTCACTAAAGCAACTGGCCTTGATGAGGCTGTGCAGCAGAGAGCAGCCAATCACAGCTCTTGACCTCCCACCCAGTCCCCTTCACAGAATTAGAATCCATTGCCCCTCAAGACAAATACTTCTGCTTGCACATTCTTGACAGCCTGCCCACTGCTGCTCTCAAGCCTTCCCTGTCCCTCCTTTATCTCCATCCCCACCCTGGGCTGTTGCTAGGCAACCCACGGCCTCACAGTATTGATCTGAGGCACACAAGTCCCCTGTCTGCTTAATGTCTGTCTCTGAGACCTTTGCTGGACAGACCAACTCAGACTCAAGAAGTGTTGTTTGTCTGTCTGTCTTGAGTGTGTACTTTGCACCTGTCTTTTCCACTCATGCTATAGGCAAGCCATCTGTGTATGTGTGTGCATACACAAACATGCAGTTCATGTGTGTGGTATACTACAAATGAGAGGAGACAGCAGAGCACAGGCCCATGTATGCATTTATGTGCATGCCCATGTATATATTTATGTACACACCCATGTATGTATTTATGCACACATGCATGTTTGTATTCATGAAACAGAAGAGGCATCCATCTTAGGGGATGGTAGACTGCTCCAGGGACCCCCAGGGTCAAGAAGTTTGTCCCCTAGAGCTAGGTCAAACAGACCCCTATTATCACCACAATCCCTGCTGTCTGACAAAGCACTGCTTACAGAGAGTTTGCAGGCTTCCCTGGGTCCTAGGGCTCTGATTGCCTCCATATTCTGCAGGCACAGCCTCAGGACCCAGCAGACTTGCTCTGGTGAGTACAGACCTCTCACCAGCTGCTTATGCCCAATCCAAGATGCCCCTTGGGCTTTCTGTATCACCTCAGTGTCTACCCTAGACCCAGCATTTGCCACCCCATCCCACTCCCACTGCCATGTTTCTGGTCCAGTGTGTTGCCTCTCATCTAGTGGCTGTGTATGTCTGTGTGATGGGGTGGTGTTACATGTTCATGTAAGTGTGTGCCTGTATATACAAATATGTGAGAGTGTTGCATGCATGTGTCTGTGTGTGTTGGAGGTTACATGTTTATATAGGTGTGTACATGCATGCACACATACAGGCATGTATGCACAAGAGTGTGTGTACATGTGTGCATACATGTGTGTGTATGTTTTTGTGTATGTGCATGTGTATACATGTGTGTATGTGCATGTTTGTGTGTATGTGAATATTTGTGTATGAATGTGTGTGCATGTGTGTATGTGCATGTGTGTGTGAGTGCATATAGATGTGTGTATGTGCATGTTTGTGAGTATGTGTACATGTGTGTATAAACATGTTTATGTGCATGTATGTGAATACATGTAGATGCATGTATGCATGTGTGTACTTGCACACTTATGTGTTTGCATATTTGTGTGTATGTGCATGTTTGTGTGTATACATGTGTATGTGCACATTTGTTTGTATGTGCATATGTGTGTATATGTATGTACATGTGTACATGTGTACATGTGCATGTTTGTGTGTATATGCATATTTGTATGTGTGTATGTATTTGCATGCCAGAGGGTGACACTGGCACCTCACTCCATCACTTTGTGCCTCACTTTTTGACACAGGCCTCTCCCTGAGCCCAGAACTCACACAGTGGCTCCCAGGAGAACCTCTGCCTCCTCAGTGCTGGCTGCACTGCTCTGCCCAGTTTTCAGGAGGGTTCTAAGGATTCGAACTCAGGTTCCCATGCTTGCATGGCAGAAACTCCCCCCACTGAGTCACGCCCCAGCCCTTGCCTGTGATCTCTACAGGTTCTCAGCTTCTCCTCCTAGTCGCTGCTCAGCTTTTGACACTTCCAGTGAGCTAGGCAAGCCACACCCAGCCCCATTAAGCCACTTTTCAGCTTCTCTGTGTGCCCTCCATCTTCTCCCCACCTCCCTCTCAGTCCTCAGCACACCAGCCTTGCTCTCATCCCTCATACAGGTAGGTCTGCCTCCCCTGCCTGTCAAAATCTCACAAACACAAAGCCCTGGGTGCTACCTGAGTGCTCCATCTCCCCGCGTGGAGGATCCTCCCAGGGCTCAGTGGCCTCCTTGGTTCCTGACCAGAGTGAACCATTTGACCATAAACACCAGACAGGGAGGAATGATTTCCTGCACATGTGCACAGAACACTCAAAGGGAGTCTTAATGAACATAAGAAAACGTGGGAAAGCATGAGGTGCAGCTACTAGTGCAGCCACGGCAAGATCCAGCCCCCCATAGTGTAGCCTTGAGGACTCGATACCTGAGCAGGTCTCGTTGTCCTGTAGGCCCTGGCGCTGCAGCCCTGACGTCATCTGCTCGATAATCTGCCGTAGGTGGTGCTTGAAGGTGGCGGTGTTCAGTTCCTCGTAGTCACAGCCCAGGGCCTCAGCAGCGTGGTTGGCCCACTCAAACCGCATGAACTGCTTCCGGCCCACTGCACAGAGGATGGAGAAGAGATGAGGGGTGAGATGCCAGACACGGGGTAGCTGCATGCCCAAGAACACCTCAGGGAGTCTCGCCTCTTCACAACCATTTTGCTTTTTTTTTTTTTTTAAGCCATTAAAGATAACATAGAGAAACACATTAAATGGAGATAGGGTAGACTTGGGATATATCCACCTATGTATGTATTTATGTGCACCCCCATGCATTTACTTATGTGCATGTCCATGTATACATTTATATGCAAATCATGTATTTACTTATGTGCATGCCCATGTATGTATTTATGTATACACCCATGTGTCTGTTTATGTGCATGTCCATGTATTTATTTATATGCATATCCATGTGTTTACTTATGTGCATGCCCATGTATATATTTATGTACACACCCATGTATGTGTTTATGTGCATGTCCATGTATGTGTTTATGTGCATACCCGTGTATATATTTATGTGCACATCCATGTATGTATCTATGTGCATACCCATGTATTTATTTATGTGCATGCCCACTATGCTCAGCCCATGTTTACTGAGAACCTTTGACATGAGAGCAAGTCACACATGTCAAATGACAACCCTCTCGCAGCTTACAGTCCAGGCAAGGGGTTGAGAAAGAAGCAAGCAGACAGACAGTTGGTGAGATAATCTCAGGTAGTGCACGCTGCAGGGAGAGACTAGTGTGGACACAGAGAGATGGTGGTTGTGTTAGCGTGTGCTGCTCAGAGGGACACTGGGAGGATATGACGGTGGGCTCAGCTGTGACCAGGAAGGAACCTAGAGACTAGGAGTTGGTAGAGAGGCCCTGGGACAGAAATGAGGAGCACAGCAGGGAGGAGGGCAGCCAAGTGGAGGCCATTTAAAACCACCTGACTTCGTGGAGCTCAGAGCTTGCTTACAAGCAAAAGCTTAAGTAAAAGTGACAAGGAACCGTCCCACAAGAGGATGTGAAGTCATTTCTAAAATGTTGTCACAGTGAGAGAGCAGGGAGGGGATGGTGATAGGGCTCAGCAGGTGAGGGGCTTGCCACCAAGCCTGAAAGACCAGAGTTCAATCCCCAGGACCCTCAAGGCAGAATGCTGGGACTAAGTCCTGCAGGTTGTCTGTAAACGCCACGCAAAGAAATAGATGTTTTTAAATTATTTTAAATTACATGACAAACAGGAACATAGTCAGCCGGGGATCGCAACAGGGCGAGGAGGTGACATTTTCCAAATTCCCTACAGTAGCTGTGGGCTGATGTTGTGACCCAAATACAAATAACTGACTAATTAAAACAAATCACAATGTGCTCCTTTTGAGGGTTCTGTCTCCTTGCAAATGTGTTTCTTTCTCTGAAACAGAGTCTCAGCTACCCCACAGGCTGCCAGGGCCCAGTGGGCCAAGTAGACAACTGAACAATCGAACAATCGGTCTCGGGGAGAAATGGGAACCCTGGGGGAGATTCTGCCCATGACTTTAACCAGCCTGAACTTCGTACCCCCCCACCCCCATCACCACCTTCACCTCTGGGGTGCCAGAGCGGTGGATGTGGGTGGTCTGTGGGTGGTCGCTGTCGCTTAGAGGTGACAAAAGGGACTCAGAGGATCGCCGGACAACACAGAGCCACCGAGTGGAAGAACCCGCAGCCTCTGAAGCCCACCCCATCCTTCAGATGTCACCTAGCACATCCTTAGGACCCGGGTACACGGTCCCTGATGTGAATCGAGCCGTCTATTTCTCTCAGACAAACACGTGTAAAGGGAGACATTAGTGCTCCATCTCCAATGAGAATCATTGTCGGCTGTCACAAGAGAGAAGTAGAAACACATACACGACACCGGGCGCCAGCAGGCCATTAGATTCTAATTAGATCCGTTACCTCAGCGTTGCTGAAGCCGGCTCTCTCTTTCTTAAAAAAGGAGCTGAGCAGGCATTGGAGAGGAGCCGGATGGTCCATTTACCCCTGGATGAGACCAGACCTAGGATGGGGGTGGGGGTGGGGGCGGGAGTGGGGAGGGGACAGGAGGGTCCTGGGAACTCTCTAACAAGAGCCGGCTTCCCCACTGCTGAGTTCCGCGCCCCCCACCCCACCCCACCCCACACCACTGTGAACATCTGCCCTGGAGTCTCTGCCCCCCTACCCCACCCCACCCCCATCCCCTGCAGTGACCTGCAGAGTCTGGTGAAGCTGAGGAGAAGGAGGTTGGCGGTGAGGTTTCTGGGAGGAGTCACGGGAGGCCTGCAGGAGGCGTGGCCAGTAGCCCAGGTGCTGATCCCAAACTCGACTCCTTTGCCTTGGTTCAGACAGGAGCAGCAGCTCCGGGCACCCCAGGAAAGCCAAGGACTCAGAGGAGCCACCCGAGGAGGAGAGAGAAGGCCCTGGCTAAGATCACAGCTTCAGATTACAATTTCCACCACTGCCATTCGCGGATGACCACTACTCAAGCACAATTATGACCTTTGGCATGTCGTGAGAGTTCCCAAGATCCCTTTAGGCTCAAAGTCTGGGTGGAGAAGGCAGGTCTGCCCAGTACACTGTCGCCGCCGTGTCTCCACATGTAAACTCCAGGGGGCGCTCTTGGCCAGGCCCTGGCCGAGCTGGGCACCCAGCTACAGGTCTGTCAGCTGCTTCAGGAAATGGTTGTCTGGTCTTACACCAGGAAAATGCTAGCATTGGGAACCAGCGTCCCCTCTAGGGGTTCAGTTGACTAAAGCTACTTCTCTACTGAAATGGGGTCGTGGGTTATACCAGCGTCTTCTACTAACCCCCTCTAAGGACATTGTTGTGCTCCTCAGAAAGACCCGCACCGAGGTTGGGGTAGGGGAACATGCCCCAGCATCTAGAGGAACAGGGACATGCCTCCATGTGGTCATCAGTTAACAGTAATGACAGCCATTGAGATTTAGGTGGGGCTTACGTGCCAGGGACACTTCTGGGATGCTCACAAACCCTCCAGGAGAGTGTGACCAAGACACACAGTCTATTTTCCTGCCCAGCATGCTACAGGAAGCAAACAGGGTCCTGGCCAGGCCCTGTGCAGCAGCGACTCCGCCATTCTGTCTTCCATGGACGCCGAGGGTTCATTACTGTCACCAGACCCCTGATAAGTCACCCAGGGAGGAACGAGTCCAGGAGTGGATGAGCTGAATGGCTGACAGCCAGCTCTGGCCACTCTGTCCCCTGCCTCCCCACCAAGACTTGGAAAAGAGAATGTACGAGAGTCGCTTTACCCAGAGAAACCAGCCATCTGGACCCTCAGTCCCCCATCAGGACAGCAGGAGATCAAGCTGAAAATAAAACAGAAGGGAGCTGGACAGAGGGGGTCAAGAAGGGGTTGTCAAAGAGAGAGGTCGGAACCAGTTCTGACAGGGAAAGGGTGTGTCTCTCCCTGCCCCCAGCCTGCTGCAGGGGGTTGCCCACATTTGCTGGATGCTCTTCTCAGCATCAGCTAGAGTCCCCAAAGCTGTGCCTGGGGCATCTTCCTGAGTGCGGAGGTCATTCCCCGCTGCACGTTGGACTGGCAGCCATTTCTTTCGTTTCTGGTGTAAAACAAAACCCCTCTGTAGCCAGGGAGCAGGCAGCCCCACCCCTGCTCCCCAGATCTCAGCAAGCCCCTTCTGGTACTTCTAGGCTCATGGCTCATGTGTACCCGTGTCCTGGATCACCGGCTTCAGCATCTTGCCCTCAGCTAGCCAAGGACAGGTTCAGGAGAGGCCACCCGCCTGTCATCACAGATACCAGTGTCTAGCTGGGTTTCACTTTAAATGATGGCAACTTAGGAAAAGGTCCAGAAAGGAAGCCAACCTCTCAGCAAAGCTGCCTTCTCTCCTGCTGTCATCTTGTTTATTCCCCAGAGGCTACCTGCATTTGTCTGAGTGAGGCCAGGCTCAAACCATCAGTCACCTAGGCAGGGCAGAGCTGACTCAGTGATTCTCAGTGGCAACAGAGGCATGGAACAGGGCAGGATGGCCTCAGAGTTGGGTGTCTGTCTCCCCAGAGTTCATCTAACACACTAGAGGAAACAGAGGCTCGGACATGGCCTAGTCTGTAAAGGGAGGGCATGAGATGGGATCCCCAGGTTTATCAGCACAGGCACGCAATCCCAGCCGTGGAGAGGCAGAGACAGAAGCCTGTAGCTTGCTTAGGCAAATCAGAATGCCCCAAGTTCAAAGAGAGGCCTTGTTTCAAAATATAGGGTGGAAAGAGATCGAGGGAAAGCAGCCAAATTCTCTTCCCAGGTCACACACGGAGGAAACCGATCCCTGTACCATACCCCTGCCTGGCTAAGTGTCATCTCTATGGGACTTCTCAGGGCCTTCAAAGCCACTTTTGTGAGTCTCCAGAGGGTGTGTGTGTGTGTGTGTGTGTGTGTGTGTGTGTGTGTGTTTAGCCCAAAGTAACCTCAGGATGCCTTCACAGAGCCTGCAACACTTCCCAGGTCCCATTAGATACTTCTCTGGGAAACTCTGGTTCAGTTGAAAGAGACCCCATGGTTACTCTGTCTCCAGAGCTACCAGGCAGGCAACACAGTAATGAGAGGAGGACTGAGAGGGAGAAGGGCAGGAGTGAGCGCAGATCCTGAGGCTGTAGAGTCTGGGACTCAAATCTACTCTCAGAGGCAAGGTTTGTAAGGGAGAGGGAGAGAGAAGAGGGGAAGGAGGAGGGAGAGTGAGGATAGAGAAGGGAAGAAGGAGAGAGAGGGAAGGGACAGAGGAGGGAGGGAGAAGGGAGAGTGAGAGGGAAGACAGAGAAGGGAAGAGGGTGAGGAAGGAGGAGGACAGAGAAGAAAGGAGGGAGGAGGGGGAAGGAGGAGGGAGAGAGGGAAGGAAGCAGCAAAGGAGGTGGGAGAAGGAGGAGGGAGAAGGAAGCAGATGACAGAGGAGGGAGGGAGGGAGGGAGGAGGGAGAGAGTATGCACACAAGCCGACAATGGCACAGCTATTGTCCCTGCGCACCGTGGGTTCAATTGCTATCAATTACCGTGACCTCCTGCATTTATTAATAACTGAGTTGTTCCTCCTTCCAACAATAGCTGAGCTGTTCCTGAATTACTCAACATTATGGGACTTATTTATAATGCCAGAGCATCTGGCTCCCACTGCCTCACACAGAGATTTACAATTCCGAAGCCCAGAGAAGACTGAGGCCACCTGCAGAGAGGAGATAAGCCAGGGCTGTGGCTCTGCCACAAGAAGGAGTTTGCTCTGGAGACAAAGCCGGCTGGTTCAAATCCCACCTCCACCACCACCTGGTGCCACGCAATGCCCTGAGAAGTGAGGCTGACTGTCTGACCCTCAATTGCCATCTTTCTCAAAATGAGGCCTGCAGAGATCAGAGGGGAGCATGTGTGGAGATGTAGCAAGGCTGTGGGCACCAGCTCCACACCCAAGCCATGACCTGCTCCTCACCTGAACCATCCACCCTCAGAAAAGAGGGATGGGGAGCAAAAGGTCAACCAAGGAAGCATCCGGGAACAAGGTCTCTGTCTAGAAGGGCACAGTGGGAAATGACCCCTCCCACACTCTTAAAGAGCTTCCTGCTCCACCCACAGGCAACATGGCCCTGCCCACCCACATGGCTCCCTCTGCCTTGAAGGAAGCAGGCACCAGCATCATCTCTGCTGTGCACACATCTGCACAGAGAACCATCTAGAAACTGCTGTGGAGTTACACATGCTGTTCTGGGAGGTGATGGTCCCGTGGGAAATCCAGGTGGGGTGACTTCAGACTGACCCCAGCAGGCTTGCTTTGGTGTAAGATTTCTCAGAGTCTCTAGTGTACCCTGTACACTGAGAATTCACAAGAGGAAGGAATAGTCCCTGGGGAGGTCTCCCAAAATGACACAACCAGGGGGTGATAGGTGACAGGGACCCTTCATGGCTCCCACAGGGAGATTGTGGGAAGAGCCAGAGGTCAGATGTCCTAAGACTGTTTCAGCCTAGCTGTGATATCTCAAACAATATCGCTTACTGGGCCTTGGTCTTTTCATCTGTAAAATGGGTTGGCTGCTTTTCCACTGGCCATTTAAGAGTGAAGGCAGACTCGTGAGGTAAAGCCTCACAGGGGACTCAGGGAGTCGTCAGCCAAAGGGTGTCATACAGGATGACAGCAAACCAACAGCAGAGCCTTGAGTGACCTGTCCCAGGTCACTCTGCTAGAAAAACGGACACCAGGAGGGACATCAAACTACCACCTTTCAACAGCCACATGCTCTTTGCAACAGCAGGCCGCCTAGGTCGCTCAATACATCCGTTAGAAACTACTTAATCAGCCACATCAAAGTTATGACCATTATTATAACCATCACTGCCATCAGCATCACCAGGACCCTGATTACCACCATCAGCACCACCTCACAACCATCAACACCACCATCAGTACCATCAGCAGCACTTTGCGTGGGAGTAAAATTGCTTAAGCAGCACTTCCCACCGGGCGACCACTAAGGGACATCAGCTTCCGCTATTATTCAGAGAAACAGAGTCTAAAAGCACAGGGCCTTCTCTGACACGCCGAACCCCAGAGCCCCCATGCTGCTGCCTCTCCACTCACCCCCGAGGTCTGGAGCTGCAGGGAGCTCTGCCTTCCAGCCCCAGCCACTTCGGGGAGTTCATTTTTCAGAAACTTCTAATTGTTTCCATCCCAGAACAGCCATCCCAGCTTAATGAATGAGTTCAATATGCTCAGAAAATGTAGAATAAATCCTTGCCTGTGGCCCAGAATAGGCCTACTGCACAGCTGCTGGGCCAGAAGCCAAGCCACCAGCTGGGACAGGGCGGACAGGCGCAGATTTGGCCTTAAGAAGCACATGGGAAGAGGGGGACAGGGAGGAACTGGGCCTCAGGAGCCCTGGGCCCGAGGACAGAGAGATGGAATTACCCCCTTCCCTAGTCACATGACAGCCCACAGCTGTCCATCTACCGTGCCAAGGAAGGGCTTTGGGTGGGAACTCAGACTTGGCGTCACACGGAGAAAGAGGATGAAACAGCTATGCGGACCCTGCTCATGACAACTCCACAGCCTGGAGCAGAGCTTCCTCTCTGCCTGCATCTGTTCTGTAGGTTTGGTGCCTGTAGGACCCCCCCGGGGGGAGGCAGCCCAAGGCTGTGCCAGCTTGGAACTCTCCTCCCCTGAATCATCTCTGAACACACCACCAGCAAAAGTGTAGTGTGGAGAGAATGAGGTGGTGTCCCCGGGCAGCTGGGGGCCTGACAGCCTGCAGACACAGAGGCTTGGAAGGAAGGGAGATAGGGAGTGGGGAGATGGCGCCCTATGTGATAGCACTTGCTGCTCTTGCAGAGGACCTGGGTTCAGTTCCCAGCACCTGTGTGGAGGCTCGCAGCTATCTATAACTCCAGTTTCAGAGCATCCCATGCCGTCTTCCAGCCCCCAAGGGTAGCAGGCATGCATGTGATGCAGGCATACACGCAGGCAAGACAGTCATACACATAAAATAACTGAAGCAACCAACAGAGCCAAACGAAGCAGCAATGGCAAAAGTGGTAAGAGAAAGGAGAGAGAGAAAGGAGGCTCGATGGGAGAAGAAGGGAGGAAGGGAGTCTAAGTTTCGCTTTGGGGATGTGACAAGTGCCATGACCAAACCCACTTAGGGGGGAGGAAAAGGTACTGTTCAAGACACTGTCTCCCTTGAGAGCAGCAGGGCACAGGAGGTGGAGGGCCTTTGCTCGTTGGTATGGAATCCCTTCGTACTGTTTCTGGTTCTCATAGACACTAATTGTGAGTGGACCCGAAGGGGTGAAAGAGCAGAGAGACAGACACCCTAACCGGAGTGGGGAAGGTGCTGCCTTTTACTCATGCTCCCTCCTGTGCTCAAGATGTCCCCAGCCTAGAGGGCCTCCATGCCTCCGCCTCTCCACCCCTCCGCCCCTCCACCCCTCTGCCCCTCCACCCTTCTGCCCTTCCACACCTCCACACCTCTGACCCTCCACACACCCCCAGGCCTCTGTGACTCCGCCCCTCGGCGCCTCCACACCTCCACACCTCCACGCTCCGACCCCTCCACGCCCCCATGCCTCTACCCCTCAACTGACCTCCCCCACTCCCACTCCCACTGATTCTGCCAGTGTCCGACAGAAGATGGGGTGCCAGGCCCTTGTCATTAGAAACCTCTGTGCAGAGACCCTCTAAGGGTCCCAAATTACAGCCCCATTCATTCAGGGCCTGGCATCTTTATGACGGTGGCGGTGGCGGTGGCGGGGAGGTTGGTGGTGGCCTTGCACTTCACTCTTCCCCACCACAGCCCTACTTGGGCTTATATACGACCGGACTATGCCATATATTAGGCAGTGGGTCAATGCCAAGCAGGCTGGTGAATTTAATGAAGAGCAAATAAATTAAACACACTACCAGCCTTCACAGAGGAAAGAGGCCAAGGCACCTAAGCCGTAGACATGAGTGTCCCCCAGCTTGGCTGACAGGCTGGATTCTAAATGCCACAGTCCTCTCTGTACAGCAATGAGGGTCAGCAGGCACAGTGACACATGGCTCCACTTTCTGTGGAAAGCGACGAGCCCACAGGGTTTGGGGAGCAGACTGATGACAGTCACAAGTTTCCTCACCAGGAAGGACTTCCTACTGATGACAGTCATATCTGGATTAAGGAGACCTGCGGGGCTGTAAATGGTCTGGTTAAACAGAGCCAGTCTCACAAATGTGCTGGCTTGGGCATTACTGTCACATTAGGCAGAGGACAACACTGAGTCCCCAAGGACAGAGAATCACCTTAACCAAGAAGGCAGACTGGTCCCAGGAACACCCACAGCCTCAACTTACAGTTATTCCCCATTCTGCTCAGGTGAACTCCCAAACAGTGTTGTTGGGGACATCAAAGGGTTGTTGGAACCAAGGAAAGACTCATACAAAAGAGTGGTTCTCCGAGCACCCAGAATGCACCTTGGCATGAGCACAGCCAGGCAAATGCAAGGGAACTGTAGAGACAGATCCCAAGGTCAACACCCCGGATGCTGTGGGGTTTGGCATCACAGAACAACCTCTCTGAGCCTTGGTATCTGGAGCTCGGGTCTCCATGGTCGCATGTCAATCACTTTGCCAACCGAGCCACCTCACAGCCCCAGCTCATTTTACTGAAAGAAAACCGAAGCTCTGAGCTTCCCCGCAGCGACCTCTGAACTCTCATGCATGGCACAATTTGCAGGGATCCAGTGGACGCCTCTCAGTTAAGAGCGTCAGTGAAAACTGTCACACTCAGTCACCCCACAAACTCCTCATGATGAGACCCACCTCCCCACTCCCCCGCATCTCCCCACCGGACCATGACCACTGGTTTCAGCTAGCAGGATCCAGCTTTCTGAAGCAGGTTGAGGAGGCAGTCGGGATCCTTGATTAATGAAAATGAGCCTAATATATTTCAGAGCGATCTGTTATGACACAAAGCAGAGACGTTTACACACGACTGTGGATTTTTAATAGCTGATTCTAGAACAACCCATTATGAAATCTTCCAAAGCAGAAAAATACAGTAAATCATGGGGCAGGGCTTCCGAGCAGACCAAGGCGGCTCTTCATAAAATAATGTGGAAGGTAGGGTAGGAGGGGGAGACAGAAGGAATTACTGCCCTAATCATGAGTTAATAAAATATTTATAGACATGGGTTTCTTTCTTATCATCCTGGGCATGTCCATGGGAGGGAAGCCCATGAATGCACATCGGAGGGGATCCCTACCTGTCCCAGGAGGAGAGGGAATTGCCCTGAGACCCTCTTAACCATGGCTTTACACATCAGGTCCTGGGGTCTCCTTTGCAGCTGGAGGCAAAGAGTACTCATTTGAGTTGGGAAGGAGAGGCAGGGTGTCTGCTGGACTGGTCCACAGCTGCCACTACTCATCATCATCATTATCAACAACAACATCATCTACCCCCTCAGCATCATCCCTACCTCCTCATCCTAATCTTCCTCCTCACACACCACCTTCTCCTCTTCCTACTGAATCTGTTCCAGACAGCCTGGAAATCTCCTTCTAACAGCCCTCCCCATTGAGTGCAGCCTGGAGCTGTCAGTCGAGGAGTTCTGGCCTATCAGAGCCAAGAGTTGGTCATGAACTCCAGGGTATTGCCTCTTCCACCAAGTCTACACTAAAGGGAAGACCATCTATGTTTGCCCAAGGACCAGTAGAAGCTATAGAAAAGGATTTGAGAACCCAGAAGGCGACCTACATGGAGGCAGAGAAGGGGACAAGATGACATCATCATGGGGATACCAGAGCCACAGAGTGGATGGGAAGGGGCTCCCTAGAGTCTTCATGGGATGTGGGTGCAGAAAGCCTGCTCAAGACTCCTGGCACCGAGTACTAAGAGGGGAGAGGTTGGGCTCCTATTATTTATATCATCAAGATGGTGGACATTTGTCACAGTGCCACAGCAATAGGAGACACAAGAAGCCGTTACAGCAGACCAAGCAGAAATGTGATCACAGTGAGGGCAGCGAGACCAGAGCATCTGCAAGGAGGAAAGGATGGGGCAAAGATGCCCAAGCCACAGAGACACCAGGGATGTGACGTGACCATCAAGCTGTCAATCATAAACCATGAACAAAACTGACAAGAGCCCAGCATGTATGGCAGGGAGAGCCGTCCAACACATGGGCAGCCTCTGCTCAGAGACTAGGGCTGCTCTGGCCAGCAGAAGCCACTGGCAACTCAAAGTTATTAAAATCACATTCAACCCAGGGATGGAGAGAAAGCTCGGTGTGCAAATGCCTGTTGCATTAGGACAAGGATCTGAGTTCAATCCTTGGCATGCGTGTGCATGAGCCAGGCATAGAAGCCTGCTGCTAACCCAGAGCTGCAGAGACAGGAGGGTCTTCAGGTGCCTCAGCCAGCCTACTATGACCCGGCAGCTTCATACCAGTAAGAGACCCTGTCTGAAAACCCAAGGGGGACAGAATCTGGGGAATCAATCCTAAGGTTTCCTTTGTCCTACACACACACATATATGAATCCACATACTACATACATACACATACTACGCACACATACATACACACATAAACATGCATACATGCACACATATACATACACACACACCACACACATGAACATGCATACATGCACACATATACTATACATACACACCACACACATAAACACTAAACAACTCACAGGTACACACATACATGAACAGCACACACTACATGTACATGCACACACACATGCATACATACACATACGAACACACGGCAAACTATACTCACATACATGCATATAATACACAGCAAACATATACATGCATACCATAGACACATTGCACAATACATATATACCACATACCACACACACATCACACAAATACATGCACACATGTACATGTATACTATACACAGAAGAACACAGATACATACATGCACATACACACATAGAAGTACACTACACACAACACACATATTACATATACACACAGGCACACATGAACATCACATACACCACACACACTACAACACATATATCACATACACATGGACACACATGCACACATTACATGCACACACATATACACATACACACATACCACATACAAATGTACACATACATACCACACACATACATGCACACATATGCATATGCACATGTGCTCATACACACACGCACGCACACATACACAATTACTAACAATTGTAAACTCAACCCCTCAGCCCTGGGCTACATTTCAGGTGCTCTATGGCCCTATGTACCTGGTGACCACTGTGACAGTGGGGATAACTGACAGGGTCCCATCAGTGTGACAGGTTCTCATGGACAGCATGGGTTCAAGGTCACTAAGGAACCCTGAGACACACACCACAGCAGACAGGGCAGGAGGGACCGTACCTTTGCACGCCCCTGCTGCACCCAGGTGGTAGATGGCCGCCAGCACCCGCCAGATGGCTTGCTGCTCACCCTCTGAGATGCCCAGCAGCTCCATGGCACCCCGGAGCTGGGAAAATGCAGCGGCCGCCTTCTGCTTGTCTTCAGGCTGGGGGAGGGGAGAGAAGAGAAAGGCCACGTCATGGTGGAGAGACTGGAATTCACAGCTCAGAGCCGAGGTCAGTCTGCCGGGCACATGGTCGGTTTATGACTGCAGTAAATTACCCACGGTTAAGCCAGGCTGACTTCCGGGAAGGTTGTAAATGTCGTTTGAGTCTGGTTTGGGGTGCAGGGCAGGTTTTATTCATTCTAGAAGGATTTATCGGGCTCCGATTTGCACCGAGCTCTGGTCTGGATGCCAAGATAAAGGAGCCTAGCGTGGCCCTGGAGCCTCTCCAGGCAGAAGGATGGCAACATAAAAGCAGTGGGGTGTGGAAACGACCCTGTGGCAGATCCCAGGTCTAAGCGGGGACACAGGAGATCACAGAGAAAGAGCAGAACCTGGGGCAAGAGCTTAAAAGGTAGATACAGAAACTGATCATGTGATCAGGGTAGAGGGTCTCACATGGGAGCAAGGTGACAGCCATGACTAACTAGCAGAGGTCACACATAGGGACGTGAAGGAGGAAGGCAGGTCAGACCCAAGACAGCCAGCGGTCAGCATAAGGAGCAACAGTTTCCCTCCTCGATGGTTAAGGACTGAGACATGATCCCACTTAGATGTCTGGATCCACAGCAGACATCAATAATCAATCAAGATCCCACTGCAAGCCAATGAATCCAGATTCACTTCAGAACACCACCACTGGCCACCACACCCAGGAGCCAGCATGGGGCTTGCTCGGCACCCTCTGTGGGACAAAGGGAAGTTGCTGGAGGATTTGAAGCAGGAAAGAATGGCCGACTGGGAGGTCCGTGGGTTACTGAGCTTCAAGTGTCTTTTATTTTTTCTCTTTTTTCAGATTAATAGCTCTAATTATATTTGTCTGAATATTAAAATTAATTTTGAAGACCCGCATATGAGCCATCTGGCTGAGGACGCACTGCCCAGAAGTCTGGAAGGCAGAGAAAGTGAGGCGGGAAGAAGAGCCCTTCTGTCAGTAACCCGACACAGCACATAATGAGAGACCAATTTGTACCTGGTCCAAATAGAGAATCTGGGTGACACAGGGCAGGGCAGCCTGTTAGAGCTGACAGGCCCTTGAATTCTGTAGAGTTCCATCACCCAGAGAGGGCATGGCATAGGCCGAAGGTCACACAGCATATTGACAGCAGGGAAGGCCGGAAGGCGTCCCCGATTCCCACCCATACCGATTCTTTTCAACTGAGACTCGAGAGCCTCCTCGGCCAATTGGAACAACATCAAAGCATGCAGTGACATTGAGAGATTCGCCTTGGAAGCGTTTCAATTAACAGCAGAAGCATGTCCCACCTCTCTGTCATATTTCTGGGCCACCACAGAACCACCAAGTCCCTAGCAACCAGGAGCTGAGCCTAGCAACCGCAGCTGCTCCACCACAGCAGAAAGAGGGGAGGAAGGCACCACCCAACAAAGGCTCGGTTATTTATGAGATTTCAAAGTAGCAGGAAAGGACGCACAGAGGACAGATGGTGAGATTATCCTGACTCCCAATGTCAGTGAGGAGCACTCGATTTTGAATAACAGGTAGAGCCCGTCACTGAGGGGAGACTCTCAGAAAGCCTCACTCTTGTCTCTCCTCTCCCAAGTCTCTTAGGAAACAGAGAACGTGGATTTAGAAGGAGATACGTTCCGTCAAACATGATGAGACCCAGGATGCTGGTTAGAGAGCCTGTTGTTCTGTAAGTAACTCTGAATAGTGCTCTGACCGATCTGCTCTTGGGTAAAGCTGTGAAACCAGAAGTAAGTCAGATGAGTGCATACATCACCCCCAAGGAAACTGGGGAGCAGAATGAGAAAGGCTACACAGGAGGGGGTGAATCCAGAGCCCGGGGCGGGAGTACTATACAGCAAGGGAAAAGAACAAGCGAATGCTATACTCACTCCAGTGTGAGGCTTCTAAAGCCAATACCAAGTCAAAGATGTCTGACCTGAAAGGTTGCTCTTTATCTGCCTTATGTCACTAGTTTAAAGTGTTTGAGGCTAGGAGAGTTCCATCCTAAACAAGCTGCTAAGCCCATGACCATGGCACACAGCATACACATGCACACACACACACACACACACACACACACATGTGGATGTCTTCCCTTGGGATGGCTGTCTGAGAAGTTCAGAGCACAGCATTGCACCCCATGGAGCCTGAGGCTGCACCCAGCAGAGCCAGCGCACAGTGGGGAGATAAAGCTGGCCAACTCAGGCCACCTTCTTCATATAAAGCCACCAATGCTGTCATGGGAGGAGCCTCAGAGTATCCCAAAGTCCCCACGCCAGACATAATGATTTTAAAGCAATTTTTTTCCTTCTTGCTCTGACCCAAAGATTTATTTATTATTATATGTAAGTACACTTTAACTGTCTTCAGACACACCAGAAGAGGGCATCAGATCCCACCACAGATGGTTGTGAGCCACCATGTGGTTGCTGGGATTTGAACTCAGGACCTCTGGAGAGTAGTCAGTGCTCCTAACCGCTGAGCTGTCTCTCCAACCCGACACTATGATTTTAAGGGTTAAGTCTCCAACACTCTGGGTCTGTTCACACCACAGCAAGCACACAGCTATGTGGGAAGCTCAGGCAGGGCACAGGGCTCTGTGGGTGGCTTAGAGGCACGCGTGTGCATGTGTGTATGTGTATGTGTGTGTGTGTAAGATGTGTGTGCCCAGCAGCTTGCTTAGGGTGGAAGTCACAGAGCCGCTTCCCTTCTCCACCTGCCTGAGCCACAGGGCCACACTAGAGACCTTCAGAGCTCTCAGAGTTGCAGGCAATACCAGCTCAGTCGCACACCCACTCAGAACTGGTAAGACTGGAGTAAAGTTTAAAACTTGGATAAAACTCATAATTGAGAATGGCAGGAGTTCACTGGCAGCCAACCAGATTGCTGTCCTGGACCACGTGACCACGACACCCGACTAGGAGGACCATGACAATTGGTCACCTTAGCCTCGAGCCCAGAGCTCTCCATGCTAATGAGGTATCTAGATAGGCCTCGAATGTCTAGCCAATGTGAGCTTCCCTTCCTAGGCATCCCTTCCTGAACAAGGTATTTAATCTTTGGTCCAACTTGACTAAGTCGTAGGCATCCTTTTCCACCATGAATAAACAGTTTGGACAAGCAAGGACTGTCTCCTTTATCAAGGACCATCATGGGGAGAAGCCTTGTCTCCCATAGAAGACCCCTCCACACTCCTGGCTCTCATTCTGAGCTAAGCCCTATGCCCTTCGCCCTGGGCTCATCTCAAGACCACCCAATCCCAACTCTTTGTGGTTCCCAGCAACGTCTGGGTGCCCAAGAACCACAGCCTCCATCCCAGCCCTGGAGAAAAGCCACTGGCTGGGGCCCCTATCTTAGACCATATTGAGCCTCCCCTGAGCAGCGTGTTGATGTCCCTTGAGCTCCGCACACCAATGGCGAGAAAGAAATGCAGACCCACACCACTTCAGTGGGAAAACTGAGGCACCAAGAGGGAGAGATGACAAGTAATACTAAAACAGAGGCACAGAACAAGATCTCACAAGGGCGGCCAGGTTAAAACTCCAGACTTGTTCATCTCTGGCTTTTCTGAGACCACAGCTGACCGTAGCAGGGGTTGGAGGAGGTGCACGGGTTCGGGGTTCATGGACAGCCAGCCACCAGGGCAGCAGGGGCTGCTGTCTGCTCACAACTGTAACAACAGCTGAGACGCAGCTCATCCACGGATGCTTCTCACGGAACTCCTGTGGCCCCAGCTCTGCTTCTAGTGTTACATTGTTACATCCATGATTTCATGTATCTATGCAAACATAGGCACCACATTGCAGGGACCACACGCTTCTCAGTTACGTTCACAGGCTTCTCGATGACATTAAGACGTTTCTCGATGACGTTAAGACGTTTCTCAATGACGTTCACACGCTTCTTCAATGACGTTGACGCTGGGATGCTTCTTGGCTTAATTCGAGTAACTCTCCCTCGCTCCCTTTTTCCTCAGCCGACAACCCCCTTCCCCTTTGCAGCTGTGTAGATCATGATGAACCTTACGTTTTCTTTATTCATCTCTGTTTGTGGACACCAGGTGGCTCCAGAACTTACTGCTGTGGTCTGTTGAATGTTGCTGTGTCGATGTCCCCGTGGTATGTTGACTAGGGGTCTCCAGGTCAATGCCCAGCTAAGCCCCTGGGTCACGTGAACTTTAGTTTCCAAAGGAGCCTCCATTCTGGCTTCCATGGTGACTGGACCCATTCACACTCCTTCCCACTACGGCGAGAGCGTTCCTGCCAGCGTTTGTATGGTTTGTTGTTGTTGTTGTTGTTGTTCGTGTTTTTTTTTTTTTTTATGACTGCCATTCTGACTGGGTCGTTTGTGTTTCCCCTCTTGAAAAGCATCTGTTCGTTTTATTAGTTCATTGTTAATGAGTATTTTGGTTTCTCATTTTTGGAGTTCTTTGTGTATTCTAGATACAAATTCTAGATAATCCTCTGCCAGCTCTTAACACTCTGTAAGCCATATTTTTCTTTTGTGTCCCGTGCTAGACAGAAGTTTTGTGGGTTTATTCTTTGATTTCTGTTTGTATGTCTCTTCCCTGGGGTCCCCTTTGCCAGTGTTGGTGTTGTTCCCTGGGTGACTGGAGTCCTACCAAGTGTTCCCCTCCTGCAGGTCTGGACCGTGAGCTTCACACCACCACACGATGGTCTGGGGTGCATCTGAACTTGGTGTTTTAGGAGTGAGTAGTGGGGTTTCATTCTGTACGTGGTCACCCAATTCTCCCAGATGATGTCTTTTCGCCATTGTGTGTTTTCTGTTGCAGGTACGCGGGCTCAGATCTGAGTATGTGATTCTATCTGTTAATCAACATGTCTGTCCTGTGATGTTTTTATTACTCTGAGTCTGCAGATGAACTAGAAATCAGATGTGCGACGCCTCCCTCCATCTTGCTTTTTCCCAGGATTGCTTGACTACCCCGGGGTCTCTCCTGCTCCTGTGTGAGTTTCAGGCTTGTCTCTCTGTCCCCGAGGATTGGCATTGGAACCTGGGTGGACACATCGAGCCTGTAGGTGGCCTCTTACAACATTAATCTGTCGATCCCTGAGCGTGGGAGGTCTTTCTGTCTTCTAATGACTCCTTCGATCTCTTCCTCCAGTGTCTTAACGGTTCACTGCCGAGGGCTCTCACCTCCTGGGTTACATTTATTGCGAGGTGTTTGCTGTGGTGAATGGGGCTGAAACCTTCATTTCTTTCTCAGACATTGGCCATTGGCTCACAAGAGGGCTCTGCCGTGTGTGTGTGTGTGTGTGTGTGTGTGTGTGTGTGTGTGTGGTTTGTGTCCTGCCTCTCTGCTGAGGGTATCTGCCCACTCTGAGATTCCTGCTGGGGTCCTACAGGTCACAGAAACACGCATCTGGAAGCAATAACTGGCTCCTTCCTTTCCTGCTGTCCCCTTCTGTCGGCTTCTGTTTCGCTGTCCTGTGAAGTCTCCCACTGCTGTGCTGAGTGGGGCAGAGAGTGGACACCTTGTCTTGGTCTTCACTTCAAGGGGAAGGCTTTGGGTTTTCCTGTTCAGTGGTGTGATGGACTCTAACCCCACAGCTCTAACCTCACAGTGCTGCCAAGACATACTTCTACCCCGAGCTCCTCAGAACTTTTATCATGCACGGATGTTGGGTTCTGTCAAAAGTCCTTCCAGCATCCGTGGAGAGGATTTTGTGACCTGTGACCTCGATTCCATTTATGTGATGTATTATATTTACTGACTCACATACACCAAGCCATGCCCGCATCCCTGGAGTGAAGACAACTTCTCATGATGATCTGTTTCGTGTGCTCCCAGATTTAACTGGCAAGTACCAGGTTCATAATCTGTGCATCTATGCTCAGCGTTGATGCTCTGTAATGCTCTTCTGTGGTAGTACCTTTATCTGGGTTGTCATCCCTCTACCTGGTAAACTCCTATGCATCCTTCAAAACCCAATGCCAACCAGGCCCAGTATTCCCTGGCTACGAAGCCTTCCCTGACTCAGGCCAAACATCTCTTTAATTTAATCACTCTCTGGTGCCCACAACCACACTCCTTCCTAGGTATTGTTCTCTCAAATACCTGCATTAATTTTCATGCCTGTCTTCCTCACTACAGTGAAACCTCAGATGAGTGCCAGAGTCCTGACCTTTAACCCCAGCCTCCTCACACCTGAATGAGAGCAAAGGAAGTCACGAGAGCAGCATTAGAAATGAGCAAAACTAACAGCCAACAAATGAACGGCCACCCCCTTTCAGGGAACCCTGGAGCAGCCAACCTCCAAGGCCCTTCCTTCTCCCACCCTTCCCCACTTCTCCCCTCCCCCACCCATCCTCCAACCTATCCCTTTCACACACACCCCCCACCTCTGCTCAGGACCATAAACAGCAACCAGCAGAGGGTGCCCACCTCTTCCCCATCAGCCTCCAGAGCGCCCCCTGCTGACAGACTCAGGCAGAACCATGCTAAGCTCTCAGGTCTTACTGGAGATAATCAGGGAGCCAGAGTTGAAGGGAGACACCAGTGCTTTAGGGTACACATCTCACCCTCTCCCACCACACCCTTCCTTGGTCAGGGACAAGCCTCCCTTCCTCACCAGCCCAGATCCTACCAAGAGGTCCTGTTACTCTCCTAGGGCTGCTGCCCCCACATGACCGCCATTGGCAACTACAGACCTGAGCAAAAGGAGACAGTGGGTCAGAGACCCTCCATCACTCCCTCCCTGGCCCTGGGATGGCAGTGCACCCTGGAGGCAGGCCACTTACCTTGGACCACAGGCCCATGCCGAAGGCACTGCTCTCTGCCATCTGATGCAGGTTCAGCTCTGTCCTGGAAGAGACGATTGTAGGAGTGAAGGTTCTGCCCCAGCCCAAGCAGCAGGAGGTGTCCTACTGCTGGATCACACATACCACATCACCTAGCTGCCCCAGGCCCCAGGCCTCCCTTCCCAATGACCCTATGCTCCAATCTCACACAGCGAAAGACTGGAGTTCAGAGCGGATGAAATGTAACCCAGCCTCAATGCAGTGCCCTGGCAACTGAGATCAGAGGCTGGGTCACTGGGTATCCCAGCCTCTCAGCTCTGGGTGGAGCTTCCCACTAGGCTTTCTTCATCCCCCTGCCTTAGTCACCCCAGCCTGTCCCACATACTCACCTGAGATCTACATCGAGCCCTGCCAGCAGCTGAGAGAAAACTTCAAAGTTCCCTTCCCCTTGCGGCTGCCGGGCCACACGGCTATTCTCCAGAAGCACTGTCTGTAAGGGGGGAATTGGGCAGTGTCATCCCCAGTCCTTCTCTCCAGACTTGGTTCCCAAAGGCCCTACTAGAGTGTCCCACCCCAACACTCCCCGAGGCCTCACCAAAGGGTGACACAAGGGCACCCACCGTTCAGAGCCCCACAGGCAGTCAGCCAAGCCATGGGCTCCCTCCGGCTCCCAGGAAAGCCCAGAGCACCTCCCTCACTGAAGCCTGCACCCAGTGGTGCCAGCGGAGCAAAGGCCTTAGTTGATACCTGATCTGGGCTGTCACCTGGTGCTGTGTGGTCATTCTCTCTAAAACCCTAATTTTTTTTTTTTCTGCTCAACTGGAATGTTGGAGAGGGGCCAGGCCACATGTGTTGCACAAGGGGACAGGATTCTGTGTGAATCTGTTACATTCAACAAGCCTCTAGATTCTGCTCCTACCCATCCCAGAGCCATGCCATGCTAGCTGCTTTTAACATTCCAGGGTGCCAACACTCTTGTCACCCCAGGGTCCTGACTGGAAATGTGGGTACAGGCTGGGGACACCACACCTTAAAGAGCCCTTGCCCATCCCTAAGCCTCACCTGGAGCTGAGCAGCTGTGACTCGGCCAGTGGCATTGAAGTCCAACGACATCACCATGGCAAAGCGGGTGGCCCTGCGGCTGTGGCCGGTGGACACACAGCCAAAGGCCCGGAGGACAGTGAAGGTGGCCCGGAGCTTCTCCACTGTCAGGAGACAGAGTAGAGATGTCACTTGTGCCTTAAGCAGGGCTACCATTCTCGAGACCCATCCTGGTCTTTGTTCTCTGAGGTGGGAGCTCTGGTGAGCAACAGCTCAGCTTCGAACTACAGTCACTCCATGAGTCCCAGCAGCTGCCTCAACCCCGACTTTTAAAGTCATGAGTAGAATAGAAACGATCTGAGTGATGTGTGTGTGTGTGTGTGTGTGTGTGTGTGTGTGTGTGTGATCCTTCTAACACTTGAAGGCCATGAGAGGGCCTGAAAGTTCTGGGATCTCCCCAAAGATATTCTCTGAGCACCCACAAGCCCTGTGTGCCATTCGAGACATCTGGGTACATCCTGTCTCCCACATTCTGGGTACATCCTGTCTCCCACATTCTGGGTACATCCTATCTCCCACATTCACATACACAGCAGAACCAGTCTGTGAGAGAGTCTAGACCAGCTCCCAGCCCTGTGCTTAGAGTGATCACAGAAAGGGGGAACAGCAGGTATAGCCTCTAAGAGAAGACCAAGGGGGCTCTGTCTTTTGCAAAGGGACAGTTATCTTCTTAACAATTCAGGAGGACCCTCCCTGGAGTGGCAACTGTGTTTCTGGCAGAGCTCTGAAAGGTTGATCAGCTTAACAATGCTCGGTGCTTAGAAAGCACCCGTGGTCTGCAATGATAGTATAGCCGGTGTCATCTGGTGCAGCACTGTGTGGGTCCTGGGGAACAGTGTCCCCAGGATGGACAGATTCTATTATTGGAGAGTGTGAAAATGATGCTCATCTAGAGTATACATGCATGCACACACCTGTGCACACGTATGCTTTCTAGATAAACATGTATGTGTGTGTGGGGGGTGGAGGGGGTGGAGGAGGAGAAAGAGGAAAAGGAGCAGAGACATGTCTATGAAGGCTCCATGGAGACATTACAGTGTGACTGAGAACCCTAAACCTCTCCAGTTTTCAATACCTTTATGTATAAATCTCAAATCATAATCGCTATCCCACCAGTGTCCTGTTATAATCCCTATCCTCCCCCACCCCCATCCTATTCAAACCACAGAGCTCTTGTGGTTGTTTGGAAGCGGGCCCAGCACAGGGTCCCTGGAGATGGCCACACCGATGGCTGTGACCACGGTCATCATTATCCATGCTATTCACGGACGGTCTTTAAGGCCCACTGCACCCCTCCTGTGTTCTTGCCCGGCCTCTCCCCCAGTCAGCACAGGAGCACTCTCTAGAGCATCCTAGCCTTCTGTAGCTCCGTCTCCCCTCCGGCTCTCAGCTCTGCTTTCATCTTTGCTTCTCGGTCTCTCTGTACAGTGGAGTGGGCTATAGACTGTTCAAGGACACACACTCCCAAGAAACGCTCCATCTGTCTGACACGGGATGACTCCCAGCAGGTGGCAGCCAAGCTTCCCAGTGTGTGACCACTGTAAGGGCCACCAGTGTCATGAGAGAGATGCACTGTTATCTTGGCAGGGGTATATAAAGGAGCACTAGTTTTCTGGGTCAGTAGCCAACACAGGGCCCTTACTTATCTGTGCTTAGTGAATGACAGCTAGACAGGAGTAGTGAAGAGCCATCCAGGATCTACCCCCCCAGCCACCCAGGACCCCCACATCTCCCCTCCCTGTTCCCTTCCAGCTGTCACCCGTGGGCCACCATACCTGACACCCTGCCGTCCACGCTGCCTGCCATACCCACCAGGTGTTCCAGAACCTGCTCACAGCAGGTGGTCTTCCCAGCTCCACTCCGGCCCAGGGCCACAATGCTCTGGTCTCTCCGCTGGCTAAGCAGTGCCCAGTACGCACGCTGGGCCAGGGACGTTACATGGGCAGGCAAGCCATCCTGCCGACCACGGGGTACCTGCCACAAGATGACAGGTGTCAGTCTCCGGGCAAGTGTCATCTACAGCTAGATCACTAGGAGTCCTGAGCGACCGATCTACTCATTAAAGGCTCAACCAGAAGGGGTTCATTGTGTCAGTTAGTTAAATCATTGGGTACGATTCACCTGCAATGAGGTAGCCGGGGAAATTGGCACAGTTGATTAGTAATATTGAACATGGGAACTGGGAATGGCTATCAATTAGTGATGTCTGCCGTGAAAACAAACTGAGCCATCTCCCTGGCCAAGAAACTAACTGAGCAGTCACTGCTGGGTTCCAATGAAGACATGGCGCAAGCAAAAACCCTCAGACAATTTAAGTAGGTGCTGAATGCGCTGACTGGAGCTTCCTCCACAGAAAGCTGTGCACACATCACATGGCCCACACACTGCTCCAGGGACACGCCCCAGAGAAGGGAAGATGTGGTCACAGAGATCCTTACATCACAGGTCACACTGAACATAACAGAAAACATATCTAGGAGTTCTGAGGAAAGTCAGTGGGTGAGACCGATCACACACACACACACACACACACACACACAGAGAGAGAGAGAGAGAGAGAGAGAGAGAGAGAGAGAGAGAGAGCGCCCAGAAATCTAAGTGATGGCTATCCTGTGCAGGCCCATGGCAAGCACCGCACACCACACAGTCACAAGAAAGGGTCCCAGAGAAAGCTGGATTGAACTGGGTACAAGTCGTGCTTCCTCAATCTGGGTTTTAAAGAGACAAAGAGCTGGATATAGAGGCCTAAGCCTGTGATTGCAGCTCCTCAAGAGGCTGAGGCAGGAGAATTGCAAACTTGGGGCCTGCCTGGGTTGTAGAGGGGTTCATAGCCTGGGCAACCCAATGGGACCATCTCAGAGTTTTAAAAGAGAGGGTCACACTGGGGTGTGACTCAGTGGTACAGTGCTTGCCTAGGTATGTGAGAGACCCTGGGTTCCATATCCAATACTCCTAACCCTGAGACAGACAGACAGACAGACAGACAGAGACAGGGAGAGGGAAGGAAAGGGAGACAGAAAGGAAGGGAGGGAAGGAGGAAGGGAGAGAGAGGGAGGAAGGGAGGGAGGAAGGGGGAAAGAGGGAGGGAGGGAGGGAGGAAGGGAGGGAGGGAGGGAGGGAGGGAGGGAGGGAGGGAGGGAGGGAGGGAGGGAAGAAGGGAGGGAGGGAGGGAGGGAGGGAGGGAAGGAGGGAGGAAGGAAGGGAGGGAGGGAGGGAGGGAGGGAGGAAGGAAGGAAGGGAGGGAGGGAGGAAGGAAGGAAGGAAGGGTGAGCAACTTACTCTCTCTGGTGTATAAAGCATTCCCAAAGTCCCAGAGGAGCCTGGGTGTTAAAGGACCAGGGGAAGACAAAAGTGGCCCTGAAGCCCAGAAGGGGCTGAGCAAGATCTTCCATGCTGCCCAGGGTTAAGAAGAAGGAGTGGCCTTGGCCATGTCAGGTGACCTTAACAGTCTACACAGAAACACCCTTGGAGACAGGAGAGGTCAAGGACGCCCAGGCATATGGGAATCCTAGAAAAGACAGGAGTGGAAACCCAAGGCCACTAGACCTCATAGTTACTGTGGGGTCCAGCCTAGCCCTGCCTTTTCTCCCTAAGTCGGGGAGGGACCAGGATACACACCCAGAAGGTCCTCCTCATAGCTCAGACCTGTCGTTTGGGGAACCAGGACCAGAGTGGCTTCACCTCACCTTTTATCCCAAACCACTTGGAACCAGTGCTAGGTAAGCTCTTAAAGTGGGAGCCACGGAACAAGGTCTGCCTTCCTGGAGGTAGCCTCAGAGCCTGGAGCATCCAAAGATCCTAGGGTCTGAGCCTGGAGCTGCAGTTACCCTGAAGACTCATGTCCATGAGCAAGTCAGTTCCTGGCCCACGCTGTGAAGAAAATGGATGCTGCATACCTGACACCCGTGGGCACCCCCAGGCTTACACGTGATGCCTTGGACCTCTTTGCAGAGTGCACAGCTGCACCCCACATCCACATGTGTGCTCACATGACCCTTCAACATGTTCCAACCCCAAGAGACATGTCCTTCACTGTGTCCTGACCATACTCAAGCTGTTCCTAGTCCCAGGCCAATGCGGGTCTGATGGCTGTTTGGGGACCAGAAGCTGACTGGGCCAAGCTGGCTTCCTACGAGAATTGAGAGGCAGGAAGACTTGGAGAAGGAAGGAGATTAGAGCCCAGTGACCCTCACAGGGAGAGCCAGGGAAGCGTCACTCAGGATCCTCCCCGTGCCTGCGTTTGCATGTGCATTTGATCAATCTACAATACCCAGTCTGAGAAGAGAGACCCGGAGTGGACATTACCTCCATGGGTCTCAGTGTGGCTTCACAGCCCTAAGTGACAGATGGGGGCCACCGTTAGGGACTATCTACTGCACTTTCCTCCATGCCCCTGTCCATCTGTTTGCAGCCCAGGGTCCTGTGAGTCTGTCCCTACACAAGTCACACCCAGGACCTGTGACACGTGCCCCGCCCCCACTGGCTTCTTCCAGCCCCATCCTTGCCCACAGGTGTCCAGTCCATTTCAGCCACCGTGGGCTTTACCATCTGTGGCCTCTCCTGTCTCCCCTCCCTGGAAGCCCACAGGGCAGCAGGGTTGGCGTTTCCTCAGAGCCCACCAGTCACCAGCAAACAGCTGCGAGGGACAGACTGACTCAGAGGACACCGGTGTAGTCCATGACTCTCCACCAGGTGGCGCCACGAACCTTTGCTTTCAGTATTAATCCCAAACATAACTGCCCTTATGTCCTTTCAAGAGATAATAAGTAAATACCAGGGTGAGCAGAGCTTCTATCTCCACATGAATGGATGTATGAGACTTCAGAGAATCTAGCTCACGTTAGGACTCTGAGAAGCTGCAGCTTGAACTTGGCCCCAGCTCCTCTGCGTGTCCATGAAATGGCTTTCCAGGTGGGTGTCATGGCTAGTTTAAAGTGTCACACCTTGGCTTTGGACCAGAGCTCACCATCCCCCTCTAGGGAGCAGGGGGTCACTGGTGCTTGCCAAATCCAAGATTCCCATCATGAGCATATCTGAGGGTTTCCAGGGTGCTGACAGTCAGTTCTCCCCTATAATACCCAGGCGAGGAGTCTTCCACTTGTCTCTGCCCCCAGCCATCATCCCACCTCACCTTCCCTGAAGAGGGCACTGTGGTTGTCTGTGGCTGCAGGGCGATCAGATCAGGCCCCGAGCAGGTGTGTGGCAGCCGGGCCCGGTAGCGCTGTAGAAGCGTGTTCATGACGCTTGACTCGTTGACGCTGACCAGAGAAGCCAGGTCCTCAGCTTGGTCCAGCTCAGAGGGGTTGGCCTAAAGAACTCACAAAGGATCTCCTCTAGATTCCTTGGCCCTACTCCACCAGCACCAGCACACATACACAGATATGTGCGTGGACAAATGCTTGCCTACACACCCTCATGCATACATGTGCCCCACACACTGCTTGGCCTTGTCATGTAAAGGGCATGCGACAAAGACCAGTGCACAAAGGGAAGTGACAGGCTCTCTCCTTGGCCTGTCTATCTCCTTTGCTTTGTCTCCACATCCTGGGTGCACTGCTCTGTGAGGCTGCTGTCTCGAAGACAGGTCAAGTAAAACCCCAAGTGTACCATGTTTGGCTTGCTAAGGGTACATGCCTCTTCACATCATCTGCTTTTTAAGTCCTAGAGAGGAACATTCAACATGCCCTGTGACACCCAGGGGTGGAAGCCAGTGGCCAACCACCTCCTTTACCAAAGCTCACTGTGCCTTGGTCCCTTAGAGGTATGCACAGCCCCCTAAGAGAAAGGTTGATGCCCAAAATATGCACCATTGGAATCTATGCTTCAGTGGCAACCTGCCCACTTAGCTGAGTTCCCTAGCATCCAGGGTGAAAACAGAAACATGTCTATAGAAAGGTTTTCACAAAATGAAAAGTAATCTCTTGCTCAGATCAGTCAGAGCCGCGGCAACAGGAGCCAGCAGGCTTGTCTTCACAAAGAGCTAAAAGATACAGTGAACGATCCCATGATGGAGCCCCAGCAGCAGAGCCCTGAGTACTATGGGGGGTAGGGACAGAGAGGACAGAGCAGCAGTGAGGAGGAGGGGACACTCACCGGGTGGACCTGTTCCTCATCCACTTCAATGACAGTCCTGTCTGCATCGATACAGAGCCGCACCCTTCCAGCAGGCGGGTCAGCTGTTCCCTCGTCTGGTTTAAGCACCGTTGCTGCGTGGACAGCCAGAGACAGGAGGGGAAAGAAAGGTGGGTAGGAGGGCAGGGGCAGGGAGGGGAAAGGAGAGGAGGCAATAGAAAGGGAAGGGAGGGGAAGGGAGGGGAGAGGGGGGAGGGTTAGGAGAGAAGGGGAAGGGAGGGGAGGGGATTGAAGGGGAGAGGGGGAGAAGAGAGGGGAGGGGAAGGGAAGGGAAGAGGAGAAGGGAGGGAAGGGGAGGGGAAGGGAGAGAAGGAGGAGGGGAAGACAAGAGAGGGGAGGGGAGAAAAAGGAGGGGAAGGGAGGGCAGGAAATGGGAGAAGAGGGGAAGGGAGAGGAAGGGAGGGAAGGGTAGAGTCTCTGAGCCAGTCCAGGAAGCTGGAGACTGAACTTGGGACAGGCTGAAAGGTTCTATTCACATAAAGAACCTGAACTGCCACCCCTAAGCCAGTAGTTCTCTGTGGGTCATGATCCCTTTAGGGTCATATGACCCTTTCCACTGGGGTTGCCCAAGACCATCGGAACGTTACTATTTGTAACAGTAGCAAAATCACAGTTATGAAGTCGCAATGAAAATAACTTTATGGTTGGGGGGGTCACCACAACACAGGGAACGGTGTTAAAGGGTCGGGGCATTAGGAAAGTTGAGAACCACTGCTCCAAGCCCTTTTGAGACAAAGGCTAGCACTGAGCAGGCCCCTCAGAGGGTGAAATCCACCGACCTGTTCCACACCCCTAGGTCAGATCAGGATGATAATGGGCAGACAGTACGAATGGAACACAGAATCACTTCTCAGAACACACCCTTCAGTCTCCACTGGCCAACAAGAATGGACTCGGGATGGGGACTCTCTGACCCATAGCAGCTACTGGTCCCATCCTCATCTCAGCCTCTCCCCTACCTCCTTGCTTGCCTCGAGAATGAAGTAAAACTGGCTGAGAGCTGGTGGCGGGAAAGACATGAGAAACGAGTGGGACTCCCCTCCCTAAACCCCAGGCCAGCCTGAGCCCACTTACCAAGCATGAACCCATCCTTCTGCACCAGCCAGACTTTCTGTGCCTCGTACCATCTATCCTCATAAGCCTGGGAGCAAAAAGAAGGTCGCCTAACCAGCACAACCCACCAGCCCAGGGTTGATGTAGGGACCCCTAACCTCTCCCGCAGGACCTTTCAAGGAGCCACCAGGGCACGGCCTGAGAATCTAAACGTGGTGCCGGCGCCGAGAATTGTGGGTAACAAGGGACAGGGTAACCACTAAGTAGTAATAGGCAAGTCTAGCCTGGGGAGGGACCGTGTGGGGCCTAGGGACCTAGCTCTTCAGGAGTATACTCCTGGGGTGTGCTGCGCTGTGGTTAGCCCTATGTCCACCCCGTAGCCTCCCCTATCCCATCCTTAGGGTCCACAGCCCATCACCTGGTCCGAGTCTCCACTCTGGCCCCCTCTATCCGGGTCCTGCAGGATCTGCTTCTCCTCCATAGGCCTCAACGTAGAAAGCCTTTCCGTGCCAACCTCAGGAACGAACTCTACGTGACCTTCTGCCTGAGGCTTCACCATATCCACTTCTTCCTCTGTGCACACATGGGGCTCCCCGGCTCCCTGCACCCTGCTCTCTGGCTGGCCGTCCCTCTTTGCAGCCTCTGCTGATATCCCCGTTGTAGGAATCCTATCCGGGGCCTTGCAGCTTTCCTCAGGATTCTGAGTCTTCGCTGCCACCCCAGGGAGCTCTCGGGGTTTCCTTGGTGTCACCAGCTTTTTCTGAGGTTTCCCCACCTTTCCTTCCATCTTCACTGGAGCCTCCTGCTGCTGTCCCGTGGGCCCTGCTGGCTGTCCCGTGGGCCCTGCTGGCTGCTCCGTGGAGTCCGATGGCTGCCCCGTAGGCCCCGATGGCTGCCCTGTGGGCTCTGCTAGCTGCCCACAGCTCCTGTCTACCGCTGGGTTTTGCAAGTCGCCAGTCTTCTCATCCTTATGATGTGACTCTGTTATTCTGTCCTTGCTCTGAGGACTGTCCCACTTGCTTCTCCGACCCAAGAAACCTCCCCACTTCCTTAGCGGGACTGGGGGCTCCACAGGTCTGACTTCAGCCCCTGCAACCTTGGGTCCATCCTCTTTTACCATCTTCTTTGGGGGACCCCCTCCTTCTTTCTTAGCTGTTCCCAGTTGCTCCTTGTTTCCTGCCTCCTGAGCTTGGGACCTGGTCCCTTGCTCCTCTGTGCTCTGAGACTCACCTTCTTTTTGCCTGTTGGTCTGGGGGTCCCGGCTCCCCTTTCCCTCTGTGCCCTGACATTTCCCACCCTTTGTGCTTTGGCCTGTATCTCCAACTCCCCTAGTCCTGGTCTTCTCAGACATAGAAGGCTGGGGGGCAGAGGAAGTCCCCGTGGTCACCCCTTTCTTTGTCCCTCCAGAATCTTTGGCTGGAGTTGGGGTCTTGTCCATGGGGACATCATGAAGTTGGACCTTCTGCTCTGCCTTGGCCAACTCTGGATCCAGCTTGGCCACCATCAGCAGCACATCGCCCCTCCTCACGCCCCTCTTGAAGGGCAGTGTCCTTTTGGCGGGTGTTCCTGTGGGACCTGACTCCTGAGGTCTCTCCCCACTGGTGCTGGTCACAGGTGTGGAGTCCTTGTCACCAGCCCCTGGGGGCTCCTTTCCTGGAATGTCTGTGCTGTTCTGAGTGGTGGATGAGCTGTCCTGGGAAGTCTGCTGGCTTTCAGGCTTGGGGACATTGTTGGTCTTGTTGGTTTGGTTAGTGGTAACTGCTGGGATCTAGGAGAGAGACCATAATGGGCTGAGTTGCTGCATGACTGACCAACAGCCAAATCATTCCCAGTTTCACCCACACAAAGAAACCCAAGCCCTTCTGACATCCTCAGAATCTGTGCCTGACAGTGAGCTTCAGTCTAGATAGCGGCTGAGGGTCCACAGAATCATGGGGAGGAAGGTAGACTCGGGAATCCAACAGAAGGGAGTTTAATGCCACCTCTGCCTCTTTTCATTGTGTGGTATTGGGTACCTCCTTCTCCTCCTCTCTGTGCCAATTTCTTAACAATAACACAAGGACCATAAAGACCTGCCATGCACGGTGGATATAAGGATTGGTGGTGGCCCAGCACTTGGTCAGTCCTCAGTAGCCGCTGTTACATTTCCATCTTGTAACTAGCTGGTTTTCTGTGTCAACTTGACCCAAGCTGGAGTTATCACAGAGAAATGAACCTCCCTTAAGGAAGTGCCTCCATGAGATTCAACAGTAAGGCATTTCCTCAATTAGTAGGTGGGAGGGCCCATGTGGGTGGTGCCATCCCTAGGCTGGTGGTCCTGGGTTCTATAAGAAAGCAAACTGAACAAGCCAGGGGAAACAAACCAACAAGTAGCACCCCTCTATGGCCTCTGCATCAGCTCCTGCCCTGCTTGAATTTCAGTCCTGACTTCCTTCGGTGATGAACAGCAATGTGGAAGTGTAAGCTGAATAAACCCTTCCCTCCCCAACTTGCTTCTTGGTGGTGTTGTTTGTGCAGGAATAGAAACCCTGACTAAGACACATCTCAACCCTGATGAGATCACAGTAGGGATACGCATTCCCATCTCAGTGCAGGTGTGGGGCAACTTCGGCCAATTGTCTCCTATCTTCTGTGAGCCCCTCCATAACAGAAGCGTGCTGTGTGGAGTTTTGCAAGCTTGAGTGTGAAAAGCTCTTCTGTGATCTCAAGAGGAGGAGATGGGAGGAGGGGGCACAGCTTCCACTCCAGTAGTCCAGGTTCTCAAACGGACTGCCTGTTCCATCCAACCTCCCAATCATTTGTCACCCATCAGCCAACTGTCCTTTTACAACTGATCAAGACACTGGTGGCCACTGATCAGGGCACTGGTGGCCACCCCAAGTCTACTAAAAGTCCATGAACACACCCTCGGTTCCTCCAAGCCTTTTCAGGGTCTGTCTGTCTCCACTCGCCTCACTCTCTGGCCACACTGGATACCTCCTAGTTCTGGCCCACCCACCCATTCCCTACACCCTCGTGTTTGTTCATGCTGGTCCTGATGGCCAGCAGGCATACCTTTTCTCCACCCGTCCTGTCCACTCTGTTTCCTGTACCTCACCTACCTGCTCTCCCAGGCAGCCCCAGAAAGAGAGCTTTACATAGCATGGCTCTGCCTCTACCTGGCCTGGTGAGCTTGAGGAAAGTGTCTTGACCTCTCTGTGCTTCAGTCTCCACCTCTGAGAAGCAGGTGTGACTTCCGTCCCCATTACTGTTTTAAACAGGGCCACAATCACTAAGTGAACATTGGCGATAGACAGGAACATTTTACAGGACCGCTTGCTATCCGAGATTTAAGTGTGGCCTCTGTTTACTCCTTAAGTCAGACAGGAGCAGGCACAGGGCCCAGCCACCCTGTCGGTCTCTTCCATGAGACCCAACTGCTGTCCCCACAGCTGCTTCCAGTCAGTTGTGAGTGGCTTGCTGACACAGAGAAGCCCCTGTCATTAAACAGGTGCAAGCACGTGTAGTGTAAATGGGCCAAGGAGGAGGAGGGAGCCAGGGTGACACTCCGGATTTAGGCCAACACCTGGTTTTTAAAATCCCTGGTCCTCTCAGCCCAACTCTGCCATAACTCTCTTTGCCTCAAGAGGGCAGTATAGAGGCAGCAGGAACTGGTGCCCTATCTGCCTAACACAGGGATACTCCCATGATACACTGTACTCCAAGCCTGCCTTTCTGATGTCCAGCCTTGGTATCCTGCCCAGGCTTTGGAGGTCTCCATATGAAGGTTTAGATGAAATCAGGGGTATGACACTGGTCCTTCTATGGACTAGTTTTGGCTGATGATGCCCATCAATACCAGTCAGAAGGAATAGCAGATGGAGCAAGCATCCAAGATCTACAACCTAGCTGGGATAAACCCTTCAGTTGTTGGATAGTGGATGTTCCAAGAGACTTAGAAGGGGCTGAGAGACCTGCAGCTGGAGGACACTGGTGTGTGGGACCACCAGCTCATGTGTCCGACCCAGAAGGATGCCAATGCTTCAACATCAGGCTCTCCGAGGAAGGGACATGCCAGCATCTTTTCCACTTTAATGAATGAACAGAGACAAGCCAGTGGCCAGGCCTATAACCATGGCCACTCAGGAGACTGAATGGAATGGAATAGAAGTTCCAGGCTGGCCTGGGACAAGGAACTAATTCAGAGCATGAGGGCTACTTTCAGGGCACAGCTGAGCGGAAGGCAGCTGCTGCTGTTTAGAAATTCATAGCTGAATAAGTCATGCGATTAAATGAGCTCTGCGTGGTCTCAAGAAAAGCAACCATGGGGGAGTTAAGAAAGGTAGAGCAATGTGAGACCCTCCAGATGTCAGCAATTGGAGATGGGCTTTTCAGTTTGCATAGGAGCTCAACAGAGAGTGGAAGAATATGGCAGGGCAGAGAGCAAAGATAAGAGTGACTGACTCAGGACAATATGGAGGATATGAATGGGAAGGCACCTGCTCCACCCCACCCTGCCTGCCCCGCCCCATCACTCTCTGCCCCCACACAGCAATTCACCTCTACTTCTGGGGCGGTGAATGCCGCCGCCTTCCTCCTCCTGGCTTCTTTGGACTCTTTCTCTGTCTCTCGAACCAGCTGCTTGATGAAGCCCCCAGGGATGACGGAGAACAAGGGAGGCGGGGAGGATGGAGGAGGACTCTTGTCCTCTTCTCGAATCTGTGTGTGGAAGCGAGGAGAGAAGTGAGAGTGAGCCTGCAGGGCCAGGGCTCCCCCCAGATGGTGTGTGATGCCCGGTGGATCTGAGGGGAAAAGCATGAGAGAAAAGCAGAAAGGCTCTGAGAGACACCAGGAAGCCAGGAGGTGTGGGGACAGAATGGACCAGTGTGAACATTAGAGGTTGTACGGGAGAGGTGGCTTCGGCCTGGAGAGTCTCCTCCTGAGAAGAACCCAAACCACCTCTCAGAGCAGCTTCTGAGATGCCAGGAGGGGTGGCTTGCACACCAGGCTCCTCTGTCCTCATGCTTCTGGCCCCAGGGGGCCACTGGAGAAACCCCAGGAGAAAATGCTCTTCCCACCTAAGACAGGGATACTCCCAGGATGCACTGCACTCCAAGCTTGTCTCTGTGGTACCTCCCAGCTTCTTGAAGAAGCCTTCTGGGGACTTGAAGTAATAGATAGTAATAATCGATTATTCCTGTGTGCTGGGAAGACTCATAACCATGGCCTATGACACCCATTTTCTTCGCTGTGGGTTCTGTATCCCTGGAACCAACCATGGACAAAAATTCTTATTTTTTTATTTTTAAATAATAGTGTCTATACAGCCAGGTGATGGTGGCACAGGTCTTTAATCCCAGCACTTGGGAGGCAGAGGCAGAGGCAGAGGCAGAGGCAGGTGGATTTCTGAGTTTGAGACCAGTCAGGTCTGCAAAGTGAGTTCCAGGACAGTCAGGGCTATACAGAGAAACACTGTCTCAAAAAAAAAAAAAATAGTGTCTATACAAAGGGAAGAAAAAGAATAGGAGGAAAGGAGAGGAGAAAGAGGGAGGGGAAAGTATCAGAGGCTAAGGAGCCCTTAAGGAATCCTATGGATAATATCAATGTGAAGGAAGGATAGCCAGGTTAGGTAAAAGCCATTGTCCAGGTCTCTGTAGTGACCAGAGGTAGATTCACAGAAACCCTCTAGCACTAGACCGGCAGCCAACAGTCCACCTCTGCACCCCCTCTACTGTCTCCTCCCCCCTGCTTCAGCCCTCCATCAGGCTGCCGTGGGCTATAGATAGGGCAGCTGCACTACGCCCATTCCCAGACTCCTGCTAAGGGATGGGAAGGAGTCAACAGATCCAGACTGGGCAGGCACAGAGACAGAAGACCATCATCATTCCCTGCCTGCGGTGCGTGGGTGTGTGGGTGTGAGTTGGGTCACGCAGGCCACAGCCTCTCTTGCCAGGGTAGAGTCTGGCCCTGTGACCACAGCCCCCCAAAACACAACTTTCCTTCTGCTCCCACAGGGCAAGGCGTGACGAAATGGCCATGGTGACACAGGTAGCTGGACTCGGGCGATGACGTTGTGATTCTGAGTACTCCTGGCGGGCGAGGAGTGAAGCCTTACAGACACATGGAGAGCATGAGGTGAGTGGACACAAGCCAGACACACTGAATAGGAGAGAGAGAAGAGAGAGACTGGTTAGCACCAGGCTTGGCTCTGCTCCCATCACATCATGAAGGAAACGATGCTACTCCATCTTCTGCTGAGACCGTCATCCGTTCCCATGACAGTGGGCCAGCCATAAGGCCGCTAGTCACTGAGCAGACAGTGTGTGAGGCGCTCCTCCTCTCAACCCTGTGCCGTAAGGTCACATCTCGGGAGAGACATACATGGTCTTGTGTGTGTCGCTCCAAGGCGCTTGCACAAAGACGATGCCTGCCTAAGCAGTGTGGAGATCAAGTTCCAGAAGATTCAACATGACTCAGTCCAGTGGAGATGAGGGGCGTTTCAGCCAAGGAACTGGACTCCTACCAGAAAAGGCACTTTCTGGAAGGAATGTGCGTGTGCTGGCTGGTTTTGGGTGTCATCTTGACACAAGCTGGAGTTATCACAGAGAAAGGATCCTCCCTTGAGGAAATGCCTCCGTGAGATCCAACTGTAACGCATTTTCTCAATTAGTGATCAATGGGGGAGGCTCCAGTCCATGGTGGGTGGAGCCATCACTGAGCTGGTAGTCCTAGGTTGAAAGCAGGCTGAGCAAGCGAGGGGGAACAAGCCAGTAAGCAGCACACCTCCATGGCTTCTGCATCAGCTCCTGCCTCCAAGTTCCTGCCCTGCTTGAGTTCCTGCCCTGCTTGAATTCCTGCCCTGACATCCTTTGGTGATGAACAGCAATGTGGAAGTGTAAGCTGAATAAACTCTTTCCTCCCCAGCTTGTTGTTTTGTTTTGTTTATCATGATGTTTTGCACAGAATAGAAACCCTGTCTAAGATAGTGCAGATTATCCTGACCCAAATGTGTGAAATCCATCCCACAGAACCATGAAGATGGTCATTTGTGGGGCCATGAAAGGTTGCCTGTTTCCCAGTTGAACTAAGGCTAGAGGCCCCAGTGACCCTAAAGGGACGATAGGTGCTACGCCTGATTCCTGGGCACCAGGCCCCTGTCACTAGCTGTAGCCCTCCATAGATTTGTGGCCATCAGTCACATAAGGGCAATGCCCCAAACCCGTCCACAGGTAGAGGACATGACTTGTGGTCACATAGGCTCAAGACAGATCTCCATTTTAATGTTACCTAAAGGCCTGAAGACTTAGCTAATCAGCTTTCCTTCCCAGACACTCCTTCCTGCAAAAGGTATTTAATCTCAGGCCCGCCCTGAGAAGTGGGGTACGGTTTTACTCATCCACTTTCCGCCATGAAAATAAATGTCTTAAAAGCATGGACTGCCTCTTTTCACCAGGGTCCACCATGGAGATCCATGGAGAAGGCCTTTGCCTATAGAGCCTCTGTCTAATCTCCATAGACGGCCCCTCTGTGCCCCAAGTCACAGCTGCCAACAAAACCAAGCCAAAATCAAGCCAAGGACTCTCTTCCCAAGGGACCAGCCAGAGCTTTCCCCCTTTCTCCCTGGCCTCAGGCTAGATCCAGCCTGTGGGGCCCCCACTGCATTCTCAGCTCTTCCTCGGATCCCAGTGGCACCAGGATGTTTGAGAGCCCGAGAACCAGATGGCCTCAGCCTCCTTGCAAGCCCAGGGACCCCTGAGCCAGCTCTGTGTACCCCCCACCTCAGACTGTGCTTCCCCACCGCGGGAGTGGTGTCCCAAGGCTTCCCTACAGCCCAACGTCTGCCCTGCAAAGTTGTGGGGTAAGGGCAGTCAACTTCCCTAGTAGTGCCTCCCTGAGTGGCTATGCTCTCTGGCAGAGTAGACTCAGGGACCCCACAACCCTACGGTCATTTGCATCAAAATCCCAACACAATTCTACACACACCCACACACCACCACCACCACCACCACCAACAACAACAACAAAACAACCACACTCTTCAGCTTTATATTGAAATCAAGGACAGCTGAAACCATCCTGAATATCAAGAACTGCTGGAGGGCTCAGCATCCCCAGTTTCAATCTGAACTTCAGAACTGTGCTAATTAAAACAGCATGGCACTGACACAGAGACAGGCATGCTGATCAATAATCAATAGACTCAAACTAAAGACTTGGGCATAAGTCCACACACCTATGGACACCTGAATTTTGACACAGAGTCAAAAAATGAACACTAGAAAATAGACAGTGTCTTCAATAAATGTGGTCAAACAGGATGTCTGCATGCAGAAGAATGCAAATAGATCCATACTTATCATCCCGTACAAAGTCCAACTCCAGATGGATCAAGGACCTCAACATAAGGCTGATACACTGAGTCTGACAGAAAAGAAAGTGGGGAATAATCCTGAACCCATGGACACAGGAAAGAACAGAATACCTGAACAGAATACCATTAGCATAGGCACTAAGATCAACAATTAATAAATGGGACCTCACGAAGCTGACAAGATCTTGTAAGGCAAAGGACACAGTATTCGGGCAAAGTGGCAGGCTACAGAATGAGAAAAGGCTTTTTACTAACTACACATTTAATAGAGGGCTTATATCCAAAATGTAATAAACAACAACAACAACAACACAAAACCTAATATCAAGAAAACAAATAACTCAAGTAAAAGTGAGGAACAGAACTAAGCAAAATTCTCTAAAGAGGAAACATGAGTGACTGAGAAACAGTTAAAGACATGTTCAACATCCTTGGTCATCAAGGAAATGCAAATAAAACTACTTTTAGATTTCAGCTTTCACCTGTCAGAATGGCCAAGATCAATAAAACATGTAGCCACTCATGCTGAGGAGGATATGGGGACAGGGGACACTCATTCCTTGCTGTGGGAGTCCGAACTCGTACAGACGCTATGGAGATCTTTGTGGTATTTCCTTGGGAAGCTGGAAATCAATCCACTTTAAGACCCAGCTATACCACTCTGGGGCACAAACCCAAAAAACACTCCATCCTCCCCCAGAGACGCTTGCTCAATCATCTTCACTGCTGCTCCATTCACAATAGCCAGAAATTAGAAACAGCCTAGATGTCCATCAAGTGATAAGCAGATCATTAAAATGTAGCACATTCACACAATAAAATATAATTCAGCTGTTAGGAAAAATGAAACTGAAATTTGTAAGTAAATGGATGAAGCTAAAAAATATGTATATATGTGTGTGTGTGTGTGTGTGTGTGTCTGTGTATGTGTATATATATATATATATATATATATATATATATATATATATATATATATCATCCTGAATGAGGTAACCCAGACCTAAGAAGACGAATATTGTATGTGTCCTCTCATGTATGGATGCTAGATTTTCAGCATTCAGTATGCCCAACTACAATTCAAATAACCACAGGGGTTGGCAACCTAGTAGCCATTGTCTATGGCAATGGTTCTCAACCTTCCTGATGCTACATTGTCTCAATTTGTGGGTCATGACCCCTTTGGGCCAATTTGTTTTTTTTGTTTTTTTTTTTTTTTTTTTTTTTTGTTTTTTTTTTTTTCTTTTTTTTATTTTATTTTATTTTTTTTTAATATTTTTATTACATATTTTCCTCAAATACATTTCCAATACTATCCCAAAAGTCCCCCATAGCGCCCCCCACTTCCCTACCCACCCATTCCCATTCTTTTGGCCCTGGCATTCCCCTATATTGGGGCATATAAAGTTTGCAAGTCCAATGGGCCTCTCTTTCCATTGATGGCCGACTAGGCCATCTTTCGATACATATGCAGCTAGAGACAAGAGCTCCAGGGTTCTGGTTAGTACATCATGTTGTTCCAACAATAGGGTTGCAGATCCCTTTAGCTCCTTGGGTACTTTCTCTAGCTTCTCCATTGGGAGCCCTGTGATACATCCAATAGCTGACTGTGAACATCCACTCCTGTGTTTGCTAGGCCCCGGCATCGTCTCACAAGAGACAGCTATATTTGGGTCCTTTCAGCAAGATCTTACTAGTGTATGCAATGGTGTCAGCGTTTAGAAGCTGATTGGGGCCAATTTGTAACAATGGAAATATATCCAGCATCTCATATATGTGTAATTCACAACAGTAGTAAAATTACAGTTATGAAGTAACAACAAAATACTTTTTATGGTTGGGGGGGGGTTGTCACAACACGAGGAGCTGTATTAAAGGGTCACAGGTTAGGAAGGTTGAGAAGGAGGCGAGGAAAGGATATCCCAAGGAAGGGAAAATAGAATTCAGCGTGGTGAGGAGACTAGGAGAGAGAGTAAATGGGGAGGGTTAGATGGGGAGAGGGGTGGGGGGACAGACTGAAAGGAGGAAATAAGAGAAGAGACGACTAACACCAAAGGCCATTTGAAAAATCATATGGGAACCCACAGCTATAGAAGCTTCCTAAAATATACACATAGATGAAAGGAATCTAAACAGAGTCATGACATATGGGGTAGACAATGCCCCAAGTAGAGATTTTATGCTACCCAGTAAAGCTTCCATTTCCAGGAATGGGTTCCATCCTGTTGAGTTGTTGGCCAAAGGGAGTCCCATGGAAACCCCCAAACATCGCAGGCTGTTGTCAAGGATATTGGTTGCCCTTGACAACCTGGTGGTTAAGACCCTCTTCTAAGAAAACACCATCCACATCATCAAACATAGAGAAGTCAAACTGGTGCCCACCTGGAGGCTTTGCTCCCTACTGACTAGCATTCATTGTACCGGAATGGATTCTGTATGCTACCAGAGATGAAAGCCACTCGTCAATATGACCCAGCTATAAACCCTGAGAGCTATGGTGGTGACCTGCCTGCAAGATATAAACCACATTTGTTTTTTAAACTGGACTTAAGACCCACATCATGAGATGCAACCCGGAGCTGATACTATTAAAGTAGCCAAGAATCTAAGACTGGATTGGTCATGAGCCTATGACAAAAACTTAATGCTGTTAGCCTGCAAAATAAAAGTAGCAATACAATGACTCCCAATGACATTCCACTACACTCATAGATCAGTGCCTTGCTCAGCCATCATCAGCAAAGCTTCCTCTTGCAGTAGACAGGAACTAACACAGAGAGCCTGTGATGGTTTGTATATGCTTGGGCCAGGGAGTGGCACTTTTAGGAGGTGTGGCCTTGTTGGAATAGGTGCAACCTTCTTAGAGGAAGTGTGTCACTCTGGGGGTGGGCTTTAAGGTCTCCTATGCTCAGGCTATGCCCAGAGTCACTACCTGCTGTGTCTTCTGCTGTCTTCAGATCAAGATGTAGAACTCTCAATTCCTTCTCTAGCACTATATCTGCCTGAATGCTGCCATGCTTCCCACCATGATGATAATGGACTAAATTTCTGAAATTGTAAGCCAGCCCCAGTTAAATGTTTTTCTTTATAAGAGTTGCCTTGGGGGGGCTGGTGAGATGGCTCAGTGGGTAAGAGCACCCGACTGCTCTTCCGAAGGTCCAGAGTTCAAATCCCAGCAACCACATGGTGGCTCACAACCATCCGTAACAAGATCTGGCCCCCTCTTCTGGAGTGTCTGAAGACAGCTACAGTGTACTTACATATAATAAATAAATAAATCAAAAAAAAAAAAAGAATAAGTTTAAAAAAAAAAAAAGAGTTGCCTTGGTCATGACATCTCTCTATAGCAATGAAACTCTATGACAACAGGACAGGTCCCATGCCCAAGAGTAGTTGGCCAAGACCAAAGGAACTCAATGGATTTTTGTTGATTTGTTTCATTTTGCTTTTCTTTTTCTTTCTTTCCTTTTTCTTTTCTTTTTCTTTTTCTTTTTGTCTTACTGGACTTGTCTTTGTTTTGATATTCAACATTTGGAGCATTGTTAATTTTTGTTGTAGATATTTGGTTTTTGTTTGTTTGTTTTCAGAGAGAGAACAAAAGGGGGACTGGCATGTGAGGCAGGGAGATCTGGGACAGAAATATGATCAAATGTGATCAAATATGATCTAATTATATAAAACATTTTAATTAAAAAATAAAAGATGAGGCATTTGACTGTAGGGAAATCAGGCCTCAGCTAAGATGGTGGGAACGTACAGCCTCTATGGGAACTGGGGGTAGAGGGTCCTCTAAACACTAAAATGGAGTACCATACCAGCCAGCCACATGTGTCCTAGAAATGTGCCCTGGGGATTCACATCTACACATCAGACATGTTAGCATCCCCAGGTTCACTACTACTCTAGTTTCAGACCCCACTCGTGAGGAATGAGGTAAGAAATGTGGTCCCTATGCACAGGGCAGCTGTGTGCATCCATGCATGAGGACAGAAGAAGGGATGGACACAGGTGGAGATCTACATGCAGAAGGCCCAGAAAGACAGCTCACATCTGCTCTTATTCCTGGGTCCTGTACTTTATGCCGATACGTAAAATCACACATAGAAAGGATAGCAGAAGGGAGTGAAGCTAGAGGTATATGCTCATATGTGTGCACACATGCACATGTGTCCTGGAGATCTTTATCTCCTCCCATTCATGGAGGTTTTGTGTGTGTGTGTGTGTGCTTTTTTTTTTTAACTTTTCACTTGGGCCACTAGTCGAAATCTCATCTTTTCTCAGCTCTATGAGTTATGTTTGTTCAGAGTGCATTATGTTGTACAATAAATAAATAAATAAATAAATAAATAAATAAATAAATAAGAGGCTGGAGAGATGGCTCAATTGTTAGGAGAATTGACTGCTCTTCCAGAGGTCCTGAGTTCAATTCCGAGCAACCACATGGTGGCTCACAACCATCTGTCATGGGATCTGATGCCCTCTTCTGGTGTGTCTGAAGTGACAGTGTACTGTACTCATATACATAAAATAAATAAATTCTAATAAATAAATCGATAATAAATAAATAAAAGAGGGGATATGTTTCTCTCTCTCCCTCTGTTTCTCCCTCTCCCTGTCTCTCTGTCTCTCTCTCTTTCACATACACACACACACACACACACACACTGTGGTTGATAAGAAAATGGATGTTCCCATGGAATCCAAGAGGAAGAAACAGCCACAGGGCTTTGGGGAGGCCCCTGAGTGGAGGTACATGACCTGGGCCTGACCTTAGAATTATGTTCTTTCAGAGCCGTCCCAACCCCCACCCCCAGGACAAAATCCTGTGTAGTCAAGTACACATGCATGTGCACATGCAAAAGCACAAGCACACACACTCACACACAGATGCACATACACTCACACATACAAGCACACACACACACACACACAAGCAAGCACACAGGCACACAAACTCACACAGGCACACATACTCACATACACTCACTCACAGGCACACACAAGCACATACATAGGCACACATAAGCACACACAGGTACACAAAATCACACACACAGGCATACACACAAGCATACATACTCACACACAGAAGCATGCACAGACACACACAAGCAAGCACACAGGCACACACAAGCACACATAAGCACACACAGGCACACACACTCACACAGGCACACATACTCACATACACTCACACACAGGCACACACAAGCACACACAGGTACACAAAATCACACTCACACACAAGCACACATACTCACACACAGGCATTCACAAGTACACACAGACACACCAGCACACAGGCACATAGAAGCATACAGGCACACACACTCTCACACAGGCACACACAAACACACATACTCACACACAGGCACACACGCACACAGGTACACACAAACACATGTGCACACACACACAAACACACATGCACACCACTAAAGCCTTCTTTGGTCACAGGCCTGGAGCTTGGCTGTGAGAACTGCATGGAGTCTGCATCCCATAGCCACAGGCACGGCAGAACATGGGGACCCCAGGATCGCCTTTCAGTCTCTTTTCACATCTCTTTCTAACTCAGCTCCCAGCGATGCCTGATGAGAGGCCCGACCTCAGCCTCAGAAGGCCTGACCCCAGGCACTGGCAGCTGCCACACACTGGGCTTGGGTGCCGGGAGCTGGCTGTCCAGCTGTCACCAGGGAGTGACTGGCTAGGCGCCCAGCTTCCTCCATGGCTGGGTAAGGAAGAGACACACAGCTCAAAGAGCCAAGAAGGGACATTCAGGTCTGATGAGACCACATGCCATGGGGGAGGCTAGGAATTTACCACATGCATGTGACCAGAGCAGCCAGGTCTGTGCCTATGGAAAAGTCCCCAATGCATGAGCTCCGTGTGCAGCAGGCACGTACAGGAGGACACCTCTTTCCCCATAGTGGCTTCCTTGGGACACACTGGGGAATGTCCTAGTGACTCATAAGCCCTGAACTGATGAGCTGAGCTGGGGATATGAATAGGCCTGGCTTGACGCTGGCTGTCGTGGCCACTGTGCCCTCTTCATCCTTGGCCAGGACCCTGTGCTGAAATCACTCTCTGTCTGGCGGCTCAAGAACACTGGCTGTGACAGCCCTGAGCTGCCAGCTCTCCCCCGCCTGGGTCCCAACCACTGTTCCTGGTGTCCAGTGCCCTGACTCCACCCAAGGGTTCTGGGTCAGCCTCTCTGACTAGAGTCCATTGTACTTCAGGACTCTGTCTTGCCTTGATTGACATACGCTCTCATGTTTCTGTCCCTTCCAGGCCAGACCAGAGCATGCTGTCACATGCCAATTTAAGCAGCTCCCAGTGCTGTGTCTGGAATCTGGAAACCCTCTCTCCAGTCTCCTCTGGGAGGAGGGCTGGTGAGAGGAGTCCCAAGCCCTAGATCTGTAAGTGGCCTGGGATATTGTCCATGTTCAGGCGGGAGCTGAGTAGCTCACCATGGCTCTCTGATCTCCTTCTTCCACCACAGCGTGTCCAGTCTCCAAAAGGTAGCCAGAGTTTACCTGCCTCCTAAAGTAAATGGAGGACCAAAAGGGTCACTCATGACCCCTGTCTGACAGCTCCCCCAATCCCAAGGCAGTTAAAGTAAGTCCTGGGTATACCCTTCAGGTACCTGCTCACCTCAGGCCCTTGGCGATGCTCTTCTGCCTACATACCTAAATCTCCACTCTCCTGGGATCTCTGCTGAAAGTCACCATTCTCAAAGAAGCAACAGAACCACCTTATTCCGTTGTACTCCCCTGTGGCCTGGTTCCCTTCTGTGTACTATGAATGTTTGTTGAATGAATCAGAGAAGGAAGAAGGTGCAAAGGGACCCCAGGGACAGTCTACCCCAGGGCTTCTGCTGTCCCATTCACAGCGGGGTGTCCCCAGTTCACATCCTAGGAGATCTGGGGAGCCACACTTAAAACAATCTGGGTTTGTCTCTTGACTCAATCGCCAAAGCCACCTTCTCCCACAGTTAAGAACTGACCCTGTGCCTGGCTCTGAGGTCCTCACAGTGAAATCTCCCCAACCCTGCTGGACCTGACATGAAATTGCATTAAAATCGAAGCTAGTACTTATTGCAAGTGTCGCTCTGCTCACCAACAGAGCTGGCAGCTACTCAGAGAGGGTGAGGCCTTGCCTGAGGTCACCCAGCAAAAGTCTGAGGAAATTCCTGACACAAGGATGTCTATATTCTCTCTCACCACAGTCCACACGAGTTTTCGGAAGGTCAACACAAGGGTACCACGTCGAGGCGTCCCATATCTGATGCCAAGTTGTGGAACCCCTAGAAGATGGCCAAAGTGTCTCTGTTAAGGGGGAGAATTGGGTTGGGGAGGGGTGCCTGTCATAGGGCTAAAAGTGCTGGTGTCTGGGAATCAGAGAGGTTGAGTGTTGGTACATGGTCACACAGCAGGGAACAGCCATGGTCTGGATCGCTACATCCATAGTCTCTGAACTCAGGCTCCTCCTCCTCTGCGATATAGCACAGAGCACAGCTTTGATAGCACCATCTTTGGAAGCCATTACATTCCAAAGTCTTCCAGTCTTGGCCGGGTTTTTTAGAGAGTAATTCCAGTCTGGGACCCTCCCCTCAGGCAAAGGAGGGGGAGGCTCTGTGACCCATTCAGGCAGTAGAGCAGTTTCTCAACTCAGATAAGCCAATGGTCCCCCAGAACATAGTGGCCTCCCCAGGCCCCACCCGCGGCTCACTCTCCATGGCGCATGCCAGCTTCCCCACGGCTAAATCGGTCCTGCCTCTTGATCATCCTGAGCTGCTCTGGGCCTCCTTCCTCACACAGGCAAGTAGAGGGTTCAGTCACATGCTAAACTCTTCCACACAACCAAGAGGCTTTTGGAAGACCGAGTAGCCTATTACCTGGCTCTCTGACGGTCCCAGAAAGGTCAGGCACTCAGGAGAACGGGCACCCTGAGAGAACGGAAGTAACCCCTTCAGCCCCTGGCTCCGTCTTTGCATCACGCAATAAACAGTCTTCCTCCGCTCTCCTAAAGCTGTGGCAGGAATTGCTTGTGTGGTGGACCTTTGTTTTCCACCCTGTGAAGAAGAGCCTGGGTCGAGAGGAGTCCCCAGCTCAGCGGCAGGTGTCAAGGGGCATCTCTCCCCGCCTAGTCAGTAGGGATCCCTCTATCAAAGCCTCTTTCCTCGGACCAGTCACTCTTCCTGCTTCCATCAAAAGGTCCTGGTTCACTCTGGGTCCAGGAGGCATCTTGTTAGCTCCAGAGCACAGCACTCATTGTGCCTGGGAAGGAGTGGGTAGTTTTCTCTGTATGTAAGGATCTATGCATCTGTCTGAACCCCTCCCTGCTTTGCAAAAGGCAGCCTCATGCATGTGCAAATAAGCAGGCCTGCGTTTTAAGGGCAGGTTTGTTTGTTTTGTTTTGGAGTCTCACTGTGGTGCCCTGGTTGTCTGGAGCCCACTGTATAGACTCAGGCTCCTCTTGAACTCACAAAGATCCACCTGCCTCTGCCTCCCAAGCATGGGGATCAAAAAGTGTGTGCCACTGTGCCCTGCTTAAATGGAGAGTTTAAAACCAGGCAGAGACTCAGAGGGTCAACAGGGCCCATGAATGCCATTTTCTGACCCTGTCTCCACAGTCAGATCACATCCGGTTCTCACTTTCCTCATACAAAACAGCCACCATGACCCAACTGCTCTCTTCAAGGACCCAGCCAGGCAGCAGCCCTGCCCTGGGCAAAGAACCCCTGAAAGATGAAGCCAGGGAGGAAAGGGCTGTGGCTCCAACATCTGCGTGACCCATGGGCTGAGCAAAGACCATGGTGCTTATCTATAGCCTCAGGACCTTAAGGAGCCCTCATCCCCCCATCCCTCATCCCACCATCCTTCATCCCTCCATCGCTCATCCTTCCATCCTCTCATCCCTCCATCCCTCATCCCTCCATACCCTCATCCCTCCATCCCTCATCCCTCCATCCTCTCATCTCTCTATCCCCTCATCCCTCTACCCCTCTGTGCCCTCATCCCCCATCCCTTCATCCTCCATCCCACTGTCTTTTGCCCTTCCTGTTCTCCTCCCTCTGTACCCAACCCCATGAGGCCCCTACACTCCAGAGCTTCCCTGGTCCCTGTGTCCCTAACCCCAGCACTCATACCTTGGGTGAGTTCCTTCACTCACCAGTCCCTCCATAAATCTCACTGACTGTACTGGCTATTTTTGTGTCAACTTGACACAGCTGGAGTTATCACAGAGAAAGGAGCTTCAGTTGAGGAAATGCCTCCATGAGATCCAACTGTAAGGCATTTTCTCAATTAGTGATCAAGGGGGAAAGGCCCCTTGTGGGTGGGACCATCCCTGGGCTGGTAGTCTTGGGTTCTATAAGAGAGTAGGCTGAGCAAGCCAGGGGAGGCAAGCCAGTAAAGAACATCCCTCCATGGCCTCTGCATCGGCTCCTGCTTTCTGACCTGCTTGAGTTCCAGTCCTGACTTCCTTTGGTGATGAACAACAGTATGGAAGTGTAAGCCGAATAAACCCTTTCCTCCCCAACTTGCTTCTTGGTCATGATGTTTGTGCAGGAATAGAAACCCTGACTAAGACTGTACGAGAAGAATTTGAACACAGTGTCCAGGCCAATTTGGTTCCAATACCCAGACTGATTCTAAGAAGTGGGGCGTGGTTACTTAGACTGTTAGGAAGAACTCAGAGCTGTGTCTGTACTTGGGGGCAAAAGAGTCCTCTGGTTGGTGATTAATGTCTGCCCTAGACATGGAAGGAGTGAGTGGAGCACCTGCTGGGAAGAGTGGGTAGAGCACCTGCTGAGAGGAGTGGATGGAGCACCTGTTAGGAGTGGGTAGAGCACCTGCTGGGAGGAATGGATGGAGCACCTGATGTTAAGAGTGGGTAAAGCACCTGCTGGGAGGAGTGGGTAAAGCACCTGATGGGAGGAGTTGATGGAGCACTTTCTGGGAGGAGCAGATGGAACACTTTCTGGGAGGAGCAGATGGAGCACTTGCTGGGAGGAGCAGATGGAGCACTTGCTGGGAGGAGCAGATGGAGCACCTGCTGGGAGGAGTGGGTAGAGCACCTGCTGGGAGGAGTGGGTAGAGCACCTGCTGGGAGGAGTGGATGGAGCACCTGCTGGGAGGAGTGGGTAGAGCACCTGCTGGGAGGAGTGGGTAGAGCACCTGCTGGGAGGAGCAGATGGAGTATCTGTGCATTGGCAGTCTATTGGCTAAATGACCAAAGGATACTGTTGTGGTCCATTCACAGTGCAGGGGCTAGCTCACTCTGGCCTTGAGCTAAAGCATACAGAAAGGAAGAAAACCCTTCTCTTCATTAGTGCTGGGGAAGGCTGCAGCCATCCTCAGCAAGGGCTGCAGCTGTGTCTATAGCACTGTGCCCTACTTAGAACTGGAAAGAGTACAGGGAATGAGCCAGGTGTGGTGGTGCACACTTGGAATCCCAGATGTGGGAAGCTAAGGCAGGTGGCTCTTGAGTTCAAGGCAAGCCTGGACTATGTATTGAGACTCTATCTCAAAAACCCCTGAAAGCACAGAGGATAAGGGCTGGAAGTTTGATGGAGAGATGGCATGCTGTGCTGGGTGAGTTATATCCAGGGAAGGGAGTCTTGATGGAGAAAATGCCTCCATCAAACTGGCCTGTAGGCAAGCCTGTAGAGTTTATTCTTAATTAGAGATTGATGGGGGAGGGGCCCACCCCGCCATTGTGGGTGGGGCCAGCTCGTTGTGGGTGTGGCCAGCCCGTTGTGGGCAGGGCCATCCCTGGGCTGGTGGTCCTGGGTTCTATAAAAAAGCAGGCTGAGCAAGTCATGAGGAGCAAGCCAGTAAGCAGCACCCCTCCATGGCCTCTGCATCAGCTCCTGCCTCCACGTTCCTGCCTTGCTTTGAGTTCCTGTCCTGACTGCCCTCTGCGGAAGGGCTGTTGCCTGGAAGTATAAAAATGAAATAAGCCATTTTCTCCCAAAGTTTGTTTTGGTTGTGGTGTTTATCACAGCAAAAGAATCCGTAAGACAGACAGTAGGAAGGAATGTGGGCAGAGAGGAAGGGAGGAAGGCGATGAGAGCAGCCAACTAAGATGTGGGGGGTGGGGGGAAGTTGGGGGCTTATGGGGAGGAGGCTAGAGGAGGGAGAGAGGATCATGGGGAGGGGAGGTGAAGGCATGGAGAGTAGCAAGAGAAAATATGTCACAAAGAAGGGACTCATGGGAGGGGTGTCACAGGAGGAAGGTCACAGGAGGAGGGGGTTCATTGTGGAGGGAGGGTCACAGGGGCTGTCAGTCACACTGAACAGGGATTATTAATGTGGAAGAGGAATCACACATTAAAGAGAATGTCACAGGTGAGGGGGAGGGGTCTTAGCAAAGGAGTCAACAGGGAGGGAAGGTCACAAAGGAAGGGGTTATGGGGAGGTGACAAGGAAGAGAATGTCATATAGGGAAGAGGAGGTCATGGAAGCATGATGTCATAGGGTGGGAGGGAGGGTCATGGGAAGGGCAGCCAGAAGACCTGAGGGCAACACAGAAGTGTAGGCTCCAGGTGCCTGTCTACAGCGCTGTAAAGTCCTGGTGATCGCCCCTGGGTCCCCTCCAGTGCCAGGAAGCTTTGGAAAGAATGCTGAAACCCACAAGCCCCTTCCTGCCCTTGCCTCTAGGGTCCAGGAGAGAGCAGAGGTCTGTAGGCCTGCAGACACCAAATCCCAAGCCCAGGGCTTCCAAAACACATGCTTCCTCTACAAGTAGGTATGTTGCCATGGCAACTACACACAGCCCCCCCCCCCAGCACTGTTTTCTTGATCAAGTCCCTTTCCCACAGGTCCCTTGTACACTCACACTCCCATGTGGCTCCTGTATACACATACATACACATACACACACACACACACACACACACACACACACACACACCAGGTCCTCATCTGGAGCCCCAACTGTTCTTCAGACAGAAGGAAGTGGCTGTGTCCTGTATGGTCATCTCCCTTCATGGGAAGTGGACCAGGGCCAAGGCTGTCCTTCCTTTCCCTGGGGACACTGACATCAACCACCCTGGGAACCTCCGACCTCACCTGAGGCCATGCTCAGGGGTTTGTAGTTCTGCTTTATCTGTCAGATGGGGTGTTGAACTCATTTGGTCTAAGTATTAGCCCAGCAGCTCCTTACTAAGGCTGAGGACTTATCTGTTTGTATCTGCCATGTCTTCTAACATTCTCAGGTGTTTAAAGTCCCAACCACAGGGCACTATCAGCAGCTAAGCCAATAGCCCCTCCTCCCCTTCCATCCCTAAATTATACAGCAGGTCATATGTCTCTTATCAGCCACCTTCTTCCTTGCAGGTGGGCCTGATGACCTACTGAGAGGCAGCCAATGAAGTTTCACCCATAGCTAGTTAGCTGCCTGGGCTATGTCTGCTCTGACAAGGCAGTGTGCTGGGATTGACTATTCATGTCTGCCATGGGTGCAGCAGTGGGTCGTAGGCTACATTAGTGAAGCTCATCAAGTGGTGAGTGTACCTGCCTGGCTATATCTGATCTGAGAAGGCAACGTGCTGGGATTGACTATTCATGTCTGCCATGGGTGTAGCAATGGGTCTTAGGCTACATAGTGAGTCTCATGAAGTGGTGAGTGTGCCTGCCCATGGATGCATGGGGACAGTTGCAGATGCCACACTGGAAAGGTGGTACTGTGTGAGTCTCATGGGACAAAGCCAGAGATGCCACTAGACACCCTTCAGGAGCCAACAGCCAGAAAGAGAGTTATCACACCCAAATTCAGTGCAGTCTAGACTAGCATCCATTCAGGGCCCGGAATAGAAGGATCATGGTAAGATGAAGGGAGCATGAACAGAAGTGGAGGCAGATGTGTCTTTGCTTCAAAGAGAAAAAAGATGTGCCGGGAAAGCAAGGAGAAAATGAGCTGCGTATTTTTTGATGACAGGAAAACATGAGGAAAAGACAGTCGTCCCAGACAGCCAGTTCCAGCGGGATGACCTAGAGTGGCCTTTGCACGTTGAAACGTCACGGGATTTGATATCTCAACCAGAGTCACTAAACCGATCATACCAGGACGGCTGCCAGAAAAGCACCTAGCCTGCAGGTCATTTGTCTGTGTGACCTTGGGTTTCTGAAGCTGTGAAATGGGTTCATCCATCTTGCCAGAACTTGGGGAATGTTAAGGGTGAGTGAAATAAACGTTTGAACCCAAAGAACAGTTTCTCAATTCTGGGGCTTTTCCAGATGCCTTCGATGAAACTCAACACCGGCTGGCTCCTGAAAACAGCTGAAAATGAGCCCAGGTTGTTGAGTAAAGAGGAACACTCAAAACTCCAATCTCCAATGTCCTTGCCCAGCTGATAAACATGTGGTCCTGGCAGATCACAAGGCTCTGATCTCTGCTGCCAGACACCCACAGACACACCTACACATAATACCACAGACATACATACATGTCATTCTAAAATACATAAGATTACACATTCTCCTTCCAGTCTCAGATGATGGTGATGGTGGGGGTGGGGGGATGGGCATACAGTAGACCAGGTTATTCCTTCTAACAGGCTTGCCTGGATCTAAGCCCAGTCCTGTCACTTTAGAGCTGTGTGTCCCTAGGCAAGTTGCCCCTCCTCTCTGTGCCTTAGCACACAGGGAGTATTAGACAGCACCCCATAGACTTCATTTGTCTCAAACCATTCTTCCCACTGTTCAATGCCGTTATTGCTTCCAGTACATCCAAGTAAGTAAGGGACAGTCTGCTTAGCCCAGGCCCTACGGACATATGCACAGCATGCATGCACACCACACAGCTTTGTGGTCCAACCTTTGGTCTCTGGCTGGCCCTAAACACTACACACAGAGTCTGAGGTGAGCCTGGATTATGCATTCCAGAGCCCTTCCCAGGCCATCTTGAGGGAGGCACCAAGATCTGAGGCAGGACAGAGTCCCTGGTAGCTAAGTCCTGGAGGACAGGGCAGAGCGCCCCCCACACCCTCCCCTTCCTCTGATGTTAGAAGAAAAACCAAAATACTTACCAGGAAAGTCATGGTCAAGGTCACAGGGTCAGTAGCACAAGGCCCTGTAACTCAAGGTGACTAGGCCAACATGCAGGAAGAACAAAAAACTTGATTGTCACCAAAAGACCCTCAGAAGAGATCCTGGCCTGCCACCCACTCCAGTCTCCCTCCCTCTCCTTCCCCCTCCCCCTCACTTTCCCCTTCCTTCTCTCAGGCAGCTGCCTCTTCCCTTCTTCCCCATCTCTCCTCCCCCTCCTATTCCTCTTTCTCTCCCTCCCCTTCCCTTCTCCTCTCCAGCCCCTATTGTTCCCTAGAACACACCCCTCTCCTGACTCCACCTGTCTCCCAGCGGAGGGAGGAGGCAGCTTAGAGACCCTGAGTTCTCAGCTGCAGGAGCAGGTGTCCCAATCGGAACAGTCTTCTAGGAGGGTCAGAAAGTCAATTAACAGCCTAAAGCTTCCAGCCCTGAGTGTGGGGCCAGGCCAGGCTGGCACTAGGACAATCCTGGGAAGGTCTGGGCGCTCCCCAGTCTGCTCTAGGGAGGCGGCTGCCTGAGCCTGCAACTTTGAGGCCTCTGAAGTACAGGCAGATTATTGTGGGTGAAGTTTCCACCCTCCCTGGGGCCACTGGGACCTGTGGATCTTTTCCACTCAACAAGGAACTGGGTATCGATCAGCATGCCAGAGCACCCCCCACACACACACACACACACAAGATCGCCTTGCGAAACACTGAATCCTCCAACCCCTCCCCCACCACACACATAGGCTTCATTTGAAACAAAATCCCACAGACGCTCAGGCTAAGGTTCAGCAGGGTGAGCACTCTGGAGGGGAAAAGCTGGGGCCTCGGGACCAAGGCAGAAAACTAGCATAGCTGAAGTTAATAAAAGTCAAAACGTCTAGACACATACATGCATTTACATATATGTCACACACATACATACACACATCTACTACACATATGAAAACACATATGAACCATACATACACCGCACACATATACATATATACAACACATACACATATACACCACATGACACACAGACATACATACCACACACACACACACGAATACACGTTAAGGAAGAACTCAACACATTTTTTATTTTAAAACAAAGACTGGCAGTGGGCTAGTGAGAGGGCTCAGCAGCTAAAGGAGATTGCAGCCAAAGCCTGATGTCCTGAGCTCAATCCCAGGGACCCACATGATGGGAAGAGAGAGCTCACTGCCAAAAGTTGCTCTCTGACCTCCACAGGTGTGCCGTGGCATGCCTGCCTCCAATCTAAAATAATTGTTTTGTTTTGTTTTGTTTTAATGCTTGGCAAACAAACAAACTCAGAAGTTTTATCGGTGTCCCCACGGCCTAGGGTAACATTCTCACACTGGATAGTTTGGTGTTGGAGCAATTGCTACAAGTCCACAGCAAGAGAAAGGCCTACCAAGCACTCACCACCAGGAAGGCCTAAAATAGACCGCATGTCCCCCGGCCTCACACCAGCCCTCCCAATACTGAACACACGGAACATAGAGACTTGCTACCGGCTTGCAGGGTGCCGGCTCAAAGCCCAACCCGACAGTACCTGGTGGCCAAGGGTCTCTGGAACTACTCTGGTCCAAAAGAGTCTCCCCGAGTGGTCACAAAGGGACCCCAGTGAGTGTGGAGAGCCAGGCAGGGCGAGGGAAGAGTGTCAGGAGCAGCCTCTGCACAGACCAGCACATCCCCGTGCCTCCTCCCCCAGCTACTGAGATAGCAGCAGCTGGGCCACAGTCATTTCCAAAATTAGCCCGTGAGCCCCAGGTCTGGCCAGGAGACACAGGCGGGGTGGTGGCCGTTGAACCAGCTGGGGACAGCATGCACATATATGGTGGCGGGAGGGGACAGCTCTGGACAAGCATGTTCTCAGCCTTCATCTTGTCCTAGGGCGGGTCACACGGCTTCTGCCAAGGGAAGGAGCAGCAGAGGAGTCATGGGGGACTCCCTACACCAGCCAGGCTGGGTGGCAGTCACTGAAGCACATTGGTGACTCCTTGTGAATCTGTGTGAATAAGCTAAGGCAGACAACAGTCTCCCACAGTGAGCTTCCTGCCAAGGGCTCTAATTCACTCTAATTCAGCACTGGGGTCTCTCTCTCTCTCTCTCTCTCTCTCTCTCTCTCTCTCTCACCTCCATTCCAAGGTGGAAACTGAAGTACAAAAGTTAACCACTTGGGACTGGTGAGATGGCTCAGTGAGTAGAAAAGGCTTGCTGCCAAGCCTGTCCCCAGGGGTTCTGCAAATCGTCCTCTGACCTCCACCCACCCATGTCCCTAGTGTGTACACACATGGAAATAAAGACATGCAATTTAAAACTGGTTTTAGCTTAACAGGCTTGTCTGAAGCATTGGAAAGCCAACTCTTGAACCAGGTAATATTCACCTTCCCCACCCCCCACCCCCATTATCTGATTGTAAACACCAGGCTAAACCAGCCTCTGCCAAAGTGTTTGGTCCCCTGCAGGGTGGAACACAACATAGGGCCAGTGCTTAGCCTGTCTTAGAGTTTTACTGCTGTGAGCAGACACCATGACCAAGGCAACTCTTATAAGGACAACATTTAATTGTGGCTGGTTTTCGGGTTCAGAGGTTCAGTCCATTATCATCAAGGTGGAAACAGGGCAGCATCCAGGCAGGCATGGTGCAGGAGGAGCTGAGAGTTCTACATCTTCATCTGAAGGCTGCTAGCTCTAGACAGCTAGGATGAAGGTCTTAAAGCCCACATCCACAGTGACACACCTCCTCCAACAAGGCCACACCTCCTCCAACAAGGCCACACCTACTCCAACAGGACCACACTTTCTAATAGTGCCACTCCCTGGATCAAGCATATACAACCCATGACAACAGGGCCTAAGCATCAGCTACAGGGTGTGTCAGGAAACCACTTCAGTACATAGCATGCCTGAGGGTGCACAGATCCACACAGCCAGCAAGGAATCTGGGCAGAACTCAAATCCAGGACTCTAATGATTTAAGCACATGTTTTCGCTCTCCTGTGTGTCAGTGCATGTAGGTGCATGCGTGTGCATGTATGTGCGTTTTCATGCACCTGTGTGTGGGTACATGCTGTTTTGTGTGGAGGATAAAGGTTAACTTGGGCTACCCTTCCTCAGGATGCGGTCCATGGTATTATTGAGATAAGGCCTGAGATGGCTGCCCAGTAAGCCCCTCATTTTACGATTACGAGCACCCAGTCACCATGTCTGGTTTTTTTACTTAGGTGATGGGAGTGAAATTGGGTCCTGGGGCTTGGCCAGCAGGCGGTTAATCTCACAAAGGGTGCATCTCTCCCTCTTCGGGTTGCTATTGCTGTGATGAAACGCCACGACCAAAAGCAACGTGAGGATGACGGGGTTAGTTTGGCTTACACTTCCATATTGGTCTCTGCATCTAAGGAAGTTGGACAGGAACTCGAGCAGGGCAGGAACCTGGAGGCAGGAGCTGATAGCGAGGCCATAGAGGGATGCTGCTTACATGGCTTGCTCCTCATGGCTTGCTCAGCCTGCTTGCTTATAGAACGCAAGGCCACTAGCCTAGGGATGGCTCCACCCACAGTGGGCTGGCCCTATCCACAATGGACAGGGCCCTCCCCCATCAATCCCTAATTAAGAAAAGGCCCTACATCTTATGGAGACATATACTCAATTGAGGTTGCCCCCTTTCACACACTAGCCAGCACAACTGACCCCTTGTCAATTTCTCACGCCAACAATCATCCTTCAACTTCAAACTTTCCTTTCTCATTTATCCCCTTTATCCACTTGATGATGCACCAATATTCGTGTCACAATATGAGATATAAATGACTTTAAAAGTCCTACTGTCCTTACAAATTTCAGCATATTAAAAGTTCAACCTTTGAAAAATATCCAGTCTCTTTACCTTTAAAAGTTCAAACTCTCTCAAAGCCTCAAAGTCTCCTGTCAAGTCAAAAACAAATTAGGTACTTTCTTATTTCAGGAGGGAAGAACCAGGGTGCAGTCACAACCTGAGCAAAGCAACACCAACCTCCAGAAGTGTAAATAACTCAATGTCCAGCTATCTGGGATTCACTTATGATGATCTTCTGGGCTCCTCCAAAGGGCTTGGGTCACTTCTCTGGCTCTGCCCTCTGTAGCACACACAGCTTGTCTTCTAGGTTCCAGTTGGCTCCACTCCATGGCTGCTGCTGTTCTTGGTGGTCAGCCCACGGGTACTGGCATCTCCAAAACGCTGGGTCTTCTGCTGCGACTGGGCTCTACCTCCATCAACAACCTCTCCTGGGCTCTCTTCGGGGACTCCAGCCCTGTCACACAGTGCCAAGCCTCATCTGCCTTCAAAACCTGGACCGCCTGGATGACTCTTACATTTCCAGTAAAAGGTAGAATTTTGGCTACTTCTAGAACACACACCTCTTGTAGATGAGGACTTTCCAGAAGATTTCACACACACACACACACACACGCACACGCACACACACACACACACCTGTTAAATTCCCTGGTATCTGCAGTAGGTGTGTGTGTGTGTGTGTGCGTGTGTGTTGTGATTACAGGACATGCTGTGACTCAGCCTGGAGCTGGTAAGCAGATGCGGTATCCACCAAGCCTCTCCCTCCCAGCCTCCAGGCTTCTTTCCCAGGTGGGAAGAGAGGAATAAAAAAAAAAAAAAATGAGTGCCCTGGGGCTGCCATGCTTGGCTACCACAGCCACTGTCACCAGGAGAGGGGATGGCAGTGATATTTGATGCCATGGATCCATTAGAGCAGAGTCTAGGGAGGTCACCACACCCCTGCTAGGCTCAGGGACCTCCATAGGGACTTGGCATCTTCGGACAGTGAGTTCTGGGTCCACAACATGAAGAAAAGATTGTGTGTTGTTTTGGGCCCTGGTCTCAGTCTCCTGTGTAAGCTCATGGTGACATCTGCTGTTTCCCCCACAGGACTATCACTCTATTGGTCACCTCCAGCCTTTCCCATCTGGTCACTCACTAGGGTGTGTGTTCAAGAACATGTGGCGGGGGGGCACACAACATGTGTGTGTTTTGTGTGTTTGTGCACAAACATGTGTGTGAGGGCAAGAATATATGTGTGTTTTATGTGTTTTTGCATGGTTTGTGTGTGTGTGTGTGAGGGCATGGATATGTGTGTGTTCGTATGTTTTGCATGTGTGTATGTTTTGTGTGTGTGTTGTGTGTGTGTTGTATGTGGTGGTGGAACATGAATGTGTGTTTGTGTGTTTTGTGTGTGTTTGTGTGTTGTGAGTGTGTGCATGAACATGTGGGGGGCACAAACGAGTATGTGTTTGTGTATTTTGTGTGTGTGGATTTTTATATGTATATTGTATGTAGTGTGTGTGTGTTGTGTGTGGTGGTGGAGTATGAATGTGTGTGTGTGTGTGTAGTCTGTGTAGTGTGTGTAGCGTGTGTGTGCCTCAGAGGGAGAAGTGACATCACCTGACTTCTATCATGATGTGCTGTTCTCATTAATGTCGGGACGCATATGTGAGTGCATAGGTATCTGTGTGCACATATTATGTGCATCATATGTATGTGTGCGCACAAGCATGCACAACACATTTAAATAAACAAAGAGTCCCACTCACATATATGCTATGACTTCAGAGGCCAGGATTCTGTGTCACCGCATCAAGGAGGGGAACTGCCTCTCTGAGTCAGACTCACTCAGAGTGGCACATGACCCATGGTAGGGATTCAGCGGGTGTTCGGTGAATGACTGTATAATCCAAAGCACACAGCAAGTGCTCAGTAAGTGTTTACAGAAGGAACTGACTACATGGAATCTGAGCCCTGGCAGGCATCTACAGACCTAGTTTCTTATTAAGCTTTCTCTAGCTGCCTGTCTGTCTGTCCATTGCCAGCCTGTAGTCTCTCTGTAGTCCGCTTGTGGTTCTGTATTTACTGAGCAGAATCATAAATGAGATAAAACAAAAATGTAGAGGAAGAGAAAATAGGAAATCCCCAGAAGGCAATGAGTCTGTAATGAGCTCTGGGCATGGGCACAGGCTTTGAAATGAACCCACTCCTGGTTGTGTGCCTCTGGAAAGTGGCCTCAGGGCTCCCAACTGTGAAATGGGATTCTTACTCCACTGCTGTTGTAGTCTATGGTGGATGCTTAGTGGATGTTTGTTAAATGACTCAACAAATCAAAGTCAGCCTATAAAGGTTCTTCCTACCGTCGGTGCTTCCTGCAGAGAGCGCCACCATGAACTTCTTGGTGGTTGGTAGTGGTTTTGCCCTGTTCCCTGGTGGCCTTGGAGTATTCTCTCATTCCTGACTGGGAGCTAGTCTTGATTAGCTTATCTGGGAAGGAGATGATTTACTTAGCTTCCAGGAAACAATGATCTTTGTGGGAAGTTGAGGCAGAAACTGTGGAGGAAAGCTGTTTGCAGGCTCATGCTTAGCTGGCATTCTTATGCAGCCCAGGTCTACCTGCCTAGGGTTGTTGCTGCCCACAGTGGACTGGGCTTTCCTGAATCAATTAACAATCAAAACAACTCACCACAGATATGCCCAGGAGCCAACCAGACCAGGGGAGATACTCAATCCAGGTTCTCCTGTCAGAAGATTCAAGGCTGTATCCAGTCAACAGCAAAAGCTACCGAGGGTGCTCTCCTCACTCAGCCCACCCTCCCTCTCCTCTCCAGTGTTCTTGCTTTCTCTCCGCTCCTGCCAATCACTGCCCATCAGGTCTTCATCTCCATGGCAGGGCCACAGCTTCTTCTTGGAACTGGCTGAGTCCCATCATGGCCAAGCACTCAGCCCTAGTGATGGCTGTCCTAGTTAGATGGGAGGGAGACTGATGGCACCTGTGTGCTGCCTTATCATCCCTCAAGCAAGAGGATACTGCTGTGGGACTGAACTACACAAAGAAGTTCATAGCCCTGGGCCACTGGCACTCTATTGCTGAGGCATCCCCAAAGAGATGACAGCTGAGACTTTCAATGCCAGTATCCCAAGCCACAGGGTCAATTAAGTCTTCCTATGAAAGAAGATCTGATTGGCCCAGAACAGTGGTCAAGGTCACCCAGGAGGTACCAGGGTGGGTGGTATACACATATCTATTATCTACACCATTGCTTCTGCTCAGTGCCCAGGTGACCATAGATGACCCTGGTAGCCTGACAGGCACGGCACTGTGGAAACTGTGAGCTCACCATGCACTGAAGGGAAAGCACGGAGTTGCCTGTACCTGCCCTACTGTGTCCTGTGACTCTGACCTGTGTGAGAGACTCTGGGCAGGCCCCCTTTGGCCAGTCTAATGGCCACAGGTCCTCCACTTTGGGCTCAGGGTGATGTGGTCTCCAGTAGTCAGGTGCCATGCATATTTTCTGGCCCAGTGATTAGGCCACTGCAACCATGCGGGCTCATACCATCTCAGGGAAGTCAGGTCCCAGGACACTAAACCTAGCCTCAACACTCACTCTAGGAGCCCTGCCTAGTCCTAACCCCAACTTTGCAAAACAAACAAACAAACAAACAAACAAAAAAACATTCTCTAGTAAGCTGGTGGCTTTGCAGGAGTATGGGCTTAGATTATTTTCTAAACCTATTTTATTTAGGGTTCTTGAATGCTTCAACCTCCCTTCTAACCCACCGACTGGAGGTTGAGGAGAAAGAAGGTTTATAGGAAAAGGGCGTTGGGACCTGTTTAGAAGTCGTTCTTAGTGGGTGGTTCAGCTCTTTGTTGGCAGGATGCCAGCATTACAGACTAATAGCAAACTCCAAACACAAATTAGTAGTAGCAGCAGCTCAATCCAGCAGAAACCAAAAATTAGCTGGAATACCACAAGAAGTTCTTTGAAGTGTTTCTCTCTACAAAGTGAAGACCAGTGAAGACCAGCTAAGAAGTTGAGACCAGTGAAGCGTTCCATGGCCAGCAAAGACCAGCAAAGCATCGCACTTGTCCCAAGGCAAGAGCTTCCTCTCACTGTTTGTGGGGTTCCACTTATACTCTTTCCAAACATCACACACCGTCTCAAGCATTGCTCCAGCAAAAACATCCTCTCCTGAGACAGCTTCCAAAACAACATAACAAGGTACAACTGAGTTTCAAAAACAAAAAACAGCCGGGCGGTGGTGGCACACGCCTTTAATCCCAGCACTCGGGAGGCAGAGGCAGACGGATTTCTGAGTTCAAGGCCAGCCTGGTCTACAGAGTGAGTTCCAGGACAGCCAGGACTGTAAAGAGAAACCCTGTCTCAAAAAACCAAAACCAACCAACCAAACAAACAAAACCCAGAAATTTCCACTTCACCAGAGCCCCACCTTGCAGGAAGGGTCCTTTCACTGGTTGGGTTTTGTCAACTTGACACGTGCTAGAGTCATCTAGGAAAAAGGAACCACAATTGAGAAAATGTTCCCTTTAAACTGGCCTATAGACAAGTATATGGGGCATTTTCCTGATTAGTGATTGTTATGGGAGGACCCAGCCCACTGTGGGCTGTGCCATGCCTAGGCAGGTGGTCTTGGATGTATAAAAAAGCAGGCTGAGAAAGCTATGGATATCAAGCCAGTAAACAGGATTCCTCCATAGCCTTTGCTTCAGCTCCTGCATCCAGGTTCCTGCCCTAAGTGATACACTATGATACATCGTGACACACTGTGATACATTGTGATCTGAGAAATAAGCCCTCTCCTTCCCAGCCTGCTTTCAGTCACGATGTTGATCAGCAATAGGAAGCTACTAGGACAGGTGTCCTGGGCATGACACCAGAAACTTAAGCAGAAGGGGTTCTCAAATTGTTCACCATGCAGAGAGGATAAAAGGGTCTATGGACAGACAGTCACAGAAGCACTTTGGAAATTGACAAGAAGAGTGGAAAGCTGAGGGGTTGGAGGCAGGACCAGCCACTCAGGCTGAAATGGGGAAGGCAGGGAAGCCATGTAGAGAGGAGTGAGGTTGCGAGCTGAAGGGACAGCTGCCCCAAGGCTACTATGGGGAAGAGACATCATGCCAACTTCCTGCTTCTCCTACACAAAGGCCACCTGAGCAGACTCCTTTTTGAGCGGGTCCCCAGGCAGTCTCTGAGGAGCCTATTGGTCCAGCCATGTGAGAGGTTCCTGGGTCTCATGAGAGTAACCCATAATGTACACTGGGCAGCTGGAGGAAAGCAAACGGCTCAGGTTACGTGACTGTTGCTGTGGGTGACCGGACCCGCCACAGCTGTGCTTGACATGTGTACATGTTTTCCAGACTTGAACCCCCATGGTGGGGACACCATCCCAAGCGGTGATATCTTACGAAAGCCTCTCCACATTGATCTTCTAGGCTCTAGCCAGCCTGATGAAAACTATCCTCCAGGTGCCATACATGAATTCTCCCATAGTAAAAACAAGTTAGTCCAAGACATCATACACACACACTCACACACACACACACACACACACACACACACACAGAGAGAGAGAGAGAGAGAGAGAGAGAGAGAGAGAGAGAGAGATGGACTCTGTTATTCAAAGTGATATGGGTCCAGGTTATTTAAAGTGACTGGCTGGGGATGAGTTGAGTGTCCTTGGAGGGAAGCCAGTTCCCTTTCGTGTCATTACCTAAGGGCTGATGGGATTTCTGTGGCATTCCAGAGGACTAGGAGCTCTTCAGCTTTCGTCACAGACATGTCAGCTCACACAAGGCAGAGCTTCCTGCCCACAGGACAGCTATACAAACCAGACTAGGGTCTCCTGCCAGCTACTGGCTGAAAAGTTTTAAAGTCAGCACTAAGACACTCCAGTGGTGGCCAGGCCAGTGGTGACTTCCTTTCTTCCCTAATTAGCAAGAGACAGGGCTTTTCCTGTCCAGCTCAAAGACAGGAAATACCTAGCTGACCCCTGACTGTGGATCCTAGCAGCAGAGGCTTGGAGCTCTGGCTTAAAGGGGCGTGCATCAGAAGAGCCACTTAGCACAACTCTGGGGAGCAGGGGCAGTATGCAAGGAAGGAGTTCTCTATCCAGGAAGAGAACCCAAGTCATCTTGTAAGCTGATTGGGGTATGTGCCATGGTTTTCCACATGCAGCAGGCAAGATGAACCTCTTCATATGGGCCTAGACTCCATTTTGAAAGGTTTGGGAGGCTCCAAAACCCTGAAGCCTGGGCAAACAGCTGTACTATGAGACCAACGGAATCAGCAGCCATGCCTGTCTACTCCTTCAGTATCACGGAATCATCCCGTATCAATTTCACCCAAAGTCAGCATCCTTTAAATTGAGTCACCAATACTGTAGCAACTTGGTGCAGTCTTCAATGGCAGACAGGGTCCACATGTCTGATTAGGCATTCTTTATACAGATCCCTGTCCGTTGGGGTTGATATGAGCAATTTTCCAGCATAGAAAACCAGTCAGAGTGCTCCAGAATGGAATGACTGTGGTACCTACCACTCCCAGAGCCAGGGATTGGTGATGTGGACCAATCATAGTATCACACGCAGGGTTGGTGATGATTAATACAGACTGACTGTGATACTCTACCCAGCACCAATGAACAGAGAGTTGGAGCAGCATATGATCACATGTGGGAACTGCTTCAACTGCTCCTGAGATGTTATCAGGGGGCTGTAATGGCTACTGATGGTCGTCAACTTGACTATATCTGGAATGAACTACATTCCAGAATTGGAGGGCTCACCTGTGATCCAGTTCTTGAGGATGAAAGACACACATTTCTGTCTGATCGTTTTTGTTTGTTTGTTTGTTTGGTTGGTTGGTTTGGTTTGGTTTTTCGAGACAGGGTTTCTCTGTATAGCCCTGGATGTCCTGGAGCTCACTCTGTAGACCAGGCTAGCCTCTAACTCAGAAATCCACCTGCCTCTGCCTACCAAGTGCTGAGATTAAAGGCTTGTGCCACCACTGCCCAACTCTGTCCTGGTCTTGGCATGGAGATATTGAGGCATAGTGGCCATGAAAAGCTTAGACCCAGGGAAGATACTACATGTCTTTAATCCCAGGAGACTGAGTTCCAGGTCAGCCTGGGACAAAGTAAGTCCCAGATCCAGGCATGGTGGTATACACCTTTAATCTGGGCCACACCTTTGCTGGAGACCTACATAAGGACATTGAAAGAAGGAAGATTCGCTCTTCTTCACCTGCTTGCACTTACTAGCCAGCACATCTGATGGAACCTACTTCTGCAGAAGCCCAGCTGAAACACCCAGCCTCGTGAGACTGAGCAATTACTGGATTCTTGGACTTTCAATTCACAGCTGACCATTGTTGGCATAAATGGAGCCTAGAGGGTCCCCTTCAAATAAGAAACAGCACCAGTGAGGGTTATTCCTAGGTGTGAGTGTTTGCCACTATGATCCAGTTTTCCAAACTGTTCTGAATAGAAAGGAGTAAGAAGGCACATTTAAATCAGCCTTTTCTCGGAGTAGTTTTAAAACACAGTTTGTCATGGATAAAAGAAAGGGAGAGAGGGCTGAGCTGGCATGGTTACTGGATGTGAAGACCAGTAAGACTGAAGGAGGATAGCATAGATGGAAAATGCCAAGGCTCGCTGAGCAACCCTGGTTCCCACAAGGCCATGCTGGCTAGAGAAAGGTTCTATTTGACCTGCTCACAGGGCCCCCTGGACAAGGCTGGCTTTAAAAACTAGATCAGCATCCTGAATGACGGACTCTGGAGGTCATTCTCCAAAGTGCGTGGGGGTGCAGCACCCTTGATGGCTGTCGAAGTTGTAGAAGAGATCAATTTCCAGCAACCCACCTGCAACGCCTTATGAACCCCACATGCGTGTCTCGGTTGGGGAGTCCACGTCAGGGAAATGAGATGTCAGCCTCAAGCCACTGCTTGTAGGAGCTTGGTTTTATTGTTTCAGCAACACAAAAGGCTGCCATCTCTCTTTAAATAACAAACTATACAGATCACAAGAAGCAGAAATACAGATGGTTTCCATGGGAACGCACATACGGATTCAATAAATAATATAAAATGCTTTTGTGCTAAAATAGAACTCTTGTCTCCTAGTTACAGGTCCATCCATCTCTGTTACCAGAAGCAGCCAGATCTGCTATTACTTAGAACATAGAAAAATATAATTTAATAACAGAACTAAAAAAAAGCCAGTGTTGAATTTATAAACCACATATAATACATATAACCACAGGGCAGGTGAAAATCCAAGGAAATGGAGGGAAAAAAAAATCACAGTTGATAATCAGAATGATGGCTCCACTCCCAAGCTGCTGTCAAAGATGTTTTACATTTAGGGCAAAATAAAAAGGGATGCATAGGCATCTGTCTCCTGGAAGGACTCAGACTATTAGAAGCCGAGACCTAACTCTACGCTATGGATTTGAATTAGCTATAACAACATCTGTCCTTCATGAAAGGCGAACACTTCGAACCAAGTCTCTGCGGCTGCTTTTCAATTGAAGGCCATTTAAAGTGCGTGGTTTCCCATTTTGGGAACATGGCACCTTCAGGTGGCTTGTAGGAGCGTTCACACCTGTGTCAGGAAACAACTCCGTCTGTTAGTTTATTTGTTCCTAAGGCAGGGTTTCCCCCGTAGCCCAGGACGTCCCAGGACTTATCATTCTCCTGTCTCAGTGTCCTGAATCCTGGGGCTGCCAGTCTGAGGTGCTGTGCTGTGTTCTCTCTTATTTGTCTAAGTTGACAAAAGCAACCAACAGAGAAAATGCTAATGTCCACCAAGAATGGAGGAGAAGAGGCTTTGGGCTCATCCTTCTTCATTCCCATAGCAACAAACAAAGGAAAAGAGGCCTGAACCAACCAATGAAGTTAAAGCAAGAGGTCCTATTAACATGAATGTGAGCAACTGAGACTTTCGAGTAAACCTCACTTAGGAAGAGAAAAGTTTGTTTGTTTGTTTGTTTATTTAAATTATGGAAGTTCCAAGTAGAAGTGGAGTCAAACATGTAGGAAGGCTGTGATGCCATTCTGGGGTTCACCGCATCTAAGTTGGGCACGCACCCCTCCACAGCCCATTCATGGACAGTGACTAGGTCACAGCCTCACACTGCCTGAGCGACACAGCCACAGTCTCAGGTGACAGGCTCAGTGTCCGGGGATGTACCACTGATGAGGGACCTTCCTGGGAATGTCCATCGAAGAATACACGGGGGCACCTTCATGACGGGGGCAACTTGGCCTCAGGAAGGAAGCAAGCAAGTCTTGCAAAAATCCTTGGGGGATTCTGAGGGCGTGTCCCTTGAGCTCCCCTCATTCCCTCCCCTCATGCCAAGTGTGTGGCTTCCATCAGCCAACCAAGCCTTCTCCCTCTGTCCTTACCCTACCACTGAAACAGTGAGTTCTTGTACCGAGTTGCTCTGCCTCTCTGTCACGCTGACCACTGGTGAACAATCCTGGCTTAGGGGGCCTCAGAACAGCTGCTTCTCACAGACACATAGCCAAGGTCAAGGCGGCCACTAGAGCTAAATCTTATTAGTTGGCTAACAGTCTGCTGCCCAATGTCCACCCCCTCTGGGGATTAAACCCAGAACCTTGGAGATGTAAGGCAAGACCTTGGCCCAGAGCTACTGCCATAGCCCTTGGTGTTCTGGAGGCAGAGACTTGCTATGTAGGCCAGGCTAGCCTCAAACGCATAAGCCTCCTGCCTCTGCCAATCAAGGCTGGGCTTGTGAACCTGCAGTGTCTTTCCCCTGTAGGCCACCATCCATCCTTCACTGCTGGTTTTACATGGACAGTCTGTAATGTCAGCCAATAGGCCTTTCAATGTGCACACTCGAGTATCAGTAGCAAGACAGGTTCCTCTGTCAATCACTACAGTGTGACAATTTCCACAGGCTTTGTTTAAAAAACACACACACACACATTTAATTATGACCCAGAGGAAAAGTAGGGAGCCCCAAGGACAAGAGGGTACTTTAGATTAAAATAAATAATAAACAAACTGGGGCTTGCCAAAGGTTTTAATTTGGTGTGTGTCACATAGCGGCTCTAAAATTATCTGATATTCTTGGACTTTGTGCATTGATTCTTGCCTTATGAAACCACGCCTACGTAGAGTATAGCTGTGTAAAAACGGCAATACGTGGAACATCCTCCATCATGTTAAGTGCTCCAGGCCAGAAATCCAAGTCACTAGTATGCATGGCTCGTCCTGTTAATAGTCTGAGTACAAGAGGCATCTAGGGACTTGCCTGCATGATGGGAACTCTCAAACAGCCGTGTATCATCAACCCATCTGGCTCCTCCTCCCACCCTATGGATCCAGGACACACCCTAGCCATATGCCAGGGTAGAAAGATGGTCTTTAAGATGGCGCTAGCAGATTCATCACCAGCCCATACGAATCTTTAGGACTATGCCAGAGGCCATCTGCACTCTCTCTCGTTCCTGTCCCCGAGGGAAATGGGGTTGAGGGCAGGAGACCCCACCATACACACCTACACACACCTACACACACCTACACACACCTACACACACCTACACACACTTCTTTTTCTAAAAGGAAAGGGGCCTTAAAATTAACTTGGCCAATAACAACACATGACATCTGTGCCAGTCTGGCGTGATTTAGTGCAGGTGCAGGATCCCACGATCCTATGCCATCTTGAAAGACTTTGGTATAGCTATAACCCCGATAAGAGACTGTTACAGCTAGCCCAGCACCTGCTAGGGTCAAGCTCCCTCCCAATGTGGAAGGGGTGGGGGGAGGTCTCTATATGCGCTAAAGAGGCCAGAGATAGAGCTCCTACCCCTCCCTGCAGGTCTGACTGAGCATGTGTGAGCTGTCCATACTAACCATGCCTACACAGTAACCACAACGCTTAAGTGTGTGTGTGTGTGTGTGTGTGTGTGTGTGTGTGAGTAGTAGTAGTAGTAGTAGTAGTAGTAGTAGTAGTAGTAGTAGAATCTGAATATTAGTCTTTTAAGCAAGCAAGGTGTCCCTGCCAGGTGATGCCACATTCCCACCCTGGAGGCAGTGAACAGCGGCCCTGTGTGTGATCGTGAACCCAGAATGCATGTGCGGTGAGGCAGGCCCTGAGTCTCACAGGTCCCTCATGCACCTGCCGAGTAATGGACCCTCTCAGTAAATTATCTTCCAAACTCTCAAAAGGTAATTGCAATTAAAAAAAAACATAGATATCAATAAATAAACACCTCATTTTCCCCAGCACAAGAACATAATACACACTGGGGACTGTCAGGAAGATCCAGGACAGAACACGAAGAATTCTGCTGTCAGGTTATATGCTCGGGAGTTCGTCTAGAGACCCAGTAACACTACCAGACCGCCCCTGCCCCCAAGGCCTCAGGAATAGGACAAGTCCACCGAGACCTTGCAGGAATTCTCATTGTGGTGACATGGGGCCAGGCAGCAGCAGAGAAAACCACCTTTAAGGGGAAGGGGGCTGGGCAAACTGCTGCCCCCGTCAGAATAACCCAGCGCACAGTGCATTAGTGACAGAGGGTGTGGGGCATGCCAGGGCGCACAGGGGACTGACCACTGGACATTGTCACCCACCAGTGTGAGATCATTATAAGCTATACTGAAAGACAAGGCAGCAACTCTTGTCTATCTTGGCCACATCCTCAGATGCTCCCCAGGTCAAACCGGGGGATCAGGAGGACTCTGTCAGAGACCTAACCATCGATGGTGACCCCAAGTTTATGCACGCCATGCGTTGGGGACACTGTCTGGTGAGTTACCTAGATCCTGCTGGAAGTCTGTGCCCACCAGAAATGGCTGTGATGGATGCTGCGAAGTTTCCTCGAGGGGCCATCCTACCTCTTCCCTCTGACTGGCATCTCTGGAAAGAAGTCATCAGAGGAAGGAAGTGCACATGATGCTCAGGGTTACCTCATCGCCTCGGGGACAGCAAGGAGTCAGCCCTGACCTACAGAGACCCTCCTCCAGTGTCTGGAGCCTCAACCCCTACACCTCAGGCAGGCACTCGGTTACAGCAATGCCTAGAACAGGCCACCATAGTCCCAGAGACTGTGCTTCCACCCAAGATATGCTCCCTGCCAGACATAAAAGCTTGAGAAGTAAGGACCATTTTACGTTCTGGGTCCCTGGATACCAAAGTGAGAGAGTTGCACAGCAGAATGCCTCTGCTTCTTCAGTAATTTCGAGTGTGGATAGGACAGCCCCGAGGATGTCCCAGCTCCCAGAGGGCTGCCCTGGTGTCATGAGCCTCCTCGGCCTGGAGCAGCCCCGTCAGTGCTCAGAAACACTGTGTCTTAGCCCCACACGGTTCCCCGTGGCTTTGTTCCACTCCTGGGCTGAAGAGCTGGGGCCCCTCCTTCAGGCCCCACTGCTCTGTGGTTCAGAGGCCGCTGCTATTTCTGTGACACAGTGGTGGCTTGGAGAACTCCAAGATGGCGGCCCGTGGTTTGTTGAGGAATTTGGGGGCGCGGCGCAGCAGTCTCTGGGCCTCATTGAAGGCACAGGTCAGCTCCTTCAGCCACTGTGCAAACTCGGGGTCACTCTGCATGGAGATGTAGGTGAGAATTGGAATGTGTCTACTCATCTGCCAACAGGATCTACAAATGGAGCCTGACACTGGACACATGCTACCTGCAGGGAATGAAGCCTGACCCCTCCCTACCTTCAAGTCCCCAGGAACCTGGTGAGACAAGGAAAGCCAGCAGTGAGCTCTTCCTGTGGGCTTCCTGCACACAGTATCTACTGCCTTAATCTAGTTGGGGATTTTTCTGTGGGTCCTAAAACCACAGCCTATAGAATAAAAGTTGGGGGAGGGGACCTGATACTTTAAAAATGACTGATCACAGGTCTAAAATAATTTACAGTTACTTAAGGAGGGTCTAAGGGAGTTTACAGTTACTTAAGGAGGGTGTCAGCCCAGGGGAAGCTGAGCCAGGAGAGACCAGAGTTCCCAGCCATCCTGAGTCCACAGTAAGACTCTATATTAACAACAGGCTAAAAGGCAACCTTGTTCTACGGGCTTCTCTGAAAGCCTCTGATCTGAAAACACGCCTCAGTACACCGGGGCTGTCCAGTGATGAAACTCAAAGAGTAGAACAAAGACAGCACCCCTGGAAAAGCCCTTTTGGAATCCCAAAGATAAGAGAGTTATGTTATCGGTTAAGATCAGGCTCCAGGTCCTCCCCCACCCCCACCCCCGCCCCCCATCCCAATCTCCAGACTCAATCACCAACTCATTGCACTTCCTCCTCTGCTAGCATTTTGATGTGACTTAATTTACCTGAAACTTCACACTCCTAAATCTGTGAGAGACAAGGGGAACCTGGGGACAATGGCCAGAGCCATTGTTTCCATTCCAGAGGGATGTCAATAAAAACTTACCTTATGTAATCCTGCAGAGACTCGATGTACCAGAGTGGGGGAGAGGGGTACCCTCTCAGAAGTGGAGGGGTGAAAGGATGTGGGGAGGAACCCTGTGAAGGGGATGGGGGGCAGCATTTGGGATGTAAATTAATTAAAAAAAAAAAACTCTTACCTCACATTGCAAGACAAATTGCTTCCCTCCCTTTATCCTGAGTAAGATGCACTTTCTGTCTTTAATCTGGGTCTCCTCCACAGACATGATCTGTTCCATGGTCAGTAGACTTTGCTAAATGCAAATAGTTAACGATTACTTTGGTATTTGGTGATCTCTTGGGATAAATCAAAGAGTGCGTTTTCAAAAGCAAAGGGCATTACTTTCTCTTTCTTGGCTGATCATCTAGAAATAAGGAGAATGGTCACAGTGACATAAACAACAACAAAAAAAGTTCAAACTGAAACACCAGGAAAGCCATGCTTATGTGAGGGTCCATGGCCCAGCACTGTGGATGGCAGTGGTGGTCTGTGAGGGCCTATGGGCACGCTTTGTGGATAAGTGTCAGTCTGGGTATCCGTGACAGGACCACATCCCATGTCACAGGAGCATCTGCCACTGTCCAGCCATTATCAGAACAGTGAGCATGGTAGGTGACAGCTGGGACGGGGAGATGGGCCAAGACATTATAGCTATCTTGATTGGTGTCCAAAAGACCTAAATGCAAGTGGCGTTCTTATAGGATCCTCACAGGAGATCTAGTGTGACGGTTTCGGCAGGAGGCCACCACACAGTGACTTCCTCATCTGGGGTGTTGTTTGTTTGTTTATATTTCAGATAAATTCTACAAAAATCTGGAGTGAATAAGCATGAGAACCTCCCATGCTTTCTATGCCTCTGTTCATTCTGACAGATCTACCTCAGGGACTGCCCAGCTTCACACAGAACACTGAATGGAGCAAGAGAGGGGGAGACAAAGAGAGACAGAGGCAGAGAGACAAAAACAGACATAGATGCAGAGAGAGACAGAGACAAAGACAGAGAGACAGAAACAGACAAAGAGAGAGACAGAGACAGATAGAGACAAACAGGCAAAGGCAGAGAGAGACAGGGACAGAGAGACAGACAGAAAGACAGAGAGATAGCATACAGAGACAGTGAGAAAGCACAGAGAGACAGAAAGGGAAAGAGAGAGAGAGAGAGAGAGAGAGAGAGAGAGAGAGAGAGAGAAAGACTGAGACTCCTTTACAGCTCAGACAGTTTGTTGTGCCCTCCTCCGTGAGGCTTGTAAGAAGACTGTCTGACCAGGCTCCAGGAAAACACCTCAACACCCGCCAGCACAGAGCTGCATCTTGGGGCACCCATAAGACACCCGACTTGGGCTGGTGAGATGGCTCAGTGGGTAAGAGCACCCGACTGCTCTTCCGAAGGTCCAGAGTTCAAATCCCAGCAACCACATGGTGGCTCACAACCATCCGCAACGAGATCTGGCGCCCTCTTCTGGAGTGTCTGAAGACAGCTACAGTGTACTTACATATAATAAATAAATCTTTAAAAAAAAAAAAAAAGACACCTGACTTGAGTGCGTCAAGTCTTACCGACTTTAATTTCAAAGGGCCTCCTGGCACAGCACCGAGGTGACCACAGGCCATTGCCACCATTCATAATTACCCTAGACGTCACCAGCAGTTATCAAAAACCATGGCTCTGAGTCAGGATAAAGGAGTTGAGCTTGGCCTCATGGACTCCGGACTCTCCGGCATTGCTGAGCCTCAGTCCTGCCTCCTAATACACAAAACCATGTCCTGACCCTGGGACGAAACCAAGCCTGCACTCCCAGAGCTGAGCCCTGTCCTGCCTTCCTGCACCGTCCTCCCAGGGGACTCCTCCTCAGGCCTCTCACTTGGTGGGTGTTTAATAAAACAGGTGACTTGTCCCTTTGCTAACGGTAACTAGTAACTCTTTGCTACTAAGTAACTAGTAACTGGAGAAAGGCTCTGAGGTACTGTGAAATTTGCCTACAGATTCCCAGCAGGGTGCAGACAGCATGGGTTGCCTTACTATCCCAGCCACTCCTGTGTAAAGCCCACTGGTAACACTTGGTGCAATCTGACCTGGGGAGAGACCTAGCGAGCACAGGCTGACCTGAGTCAGTCAGCATCCCTCCCCACCCACAGTGAGCTGGCTGTGCCCTTGGTTGCCCTGGATTCCTCTCAGAAAATCCAGAGTTGGATGCTGGAAACCACTAACCAGTGAGTTTGTTTACAGCCCCTAGCCTTGGGTAAGCTTGCAGTAATCACGGGAGCTCTGAGGTTTTCTGTGTCTCCAGCTTCATAGGCAGGAAACTGAGGCCTGGAGAGGCACCTTGGGGTGTCCTCAGTCCTGAGAGCAATGAGCTGGGATGGCCCTCTTCCTGCTTTGCTCTTCTCCCAGCCCACCCATTCCCCCCCACCTCCAGCCTTCATTTGCCCCCACCCCCACCCCCAAGGCTGCTGGACTTGGACTCAGTCTTTCAGATGACACCTGCATCTTATTCCAAGAAGGGACTCCACTTGGACACTTAAAAGTTACTTGGACGAGAGCAACCCTTGTTTTCTGTGACACTAAGAGGCATTGGATATAAAGCAGTATGTTGTACCCCAAGGCTGCGCAGGGCCCACCACGGGACTCACCCGAGACTCGCCCTCTCCTCTCCACTCCAGTCTGTTGGGGAACAGGTAAAAATAGCGTCTTTGCCACTGTGTGAGAAAGGGGTTCCCCAGCTTCAGCATGTACCCGTGCATGATGCAGTCCTTCCCCATGGCATAATCTGAGGGTAAAGACACAATGTTACCCTAGCACTGCTAAAACAGGCTCTGGGGCTGGAGAACCTGCACAGGGCTCTACAAAGTAACTCATCGGAATACCATGATCTCGGGTTTTGGACACACAGGAGCTGGGAGCCCAGAAGGTCCCAGGCTCTTGGCATTGAACCCACAGTACCTACTGAGAACTCTGACAGGGCAAAGGTTTGCTCCCAACTCATCTTTTTTTTTTTTAAACCTGTATATATAATAATGACTACAAAATAATAGAGACTGTTTAATTGTGAAATCTCTCCAAAGTCCCACTGCCACTGGAGGGGCCTTTCCCTTAATCCACTTTCATCCTGTGAGTCGTTTTCTGAAGCCAGGCCTTTTCTCTCTCCAAGGTTAAGGTGGCAGCCACAGAAGACTCATCCTCAGTCCACTGAAGTGCCTCAGACCCATGCAGGGCACTGACTGCGGCTCTAAGTTGGTGCATTATTTAAGGAAAACTGGGGATGTTTCAAAACATTCCCCAGAGCCTTGGCAGTTGTGTTAAAATCACTCACTCATCCATCAGTGTGCCCACGATGCCACGGGGGCTAGGCATGAGGCTTATGCTTTGTGGGTGCCAGGAATAACAAATGAAAAGAGATAAACTCCACCCTTGGGAGCTTACTCTCTGAAGAGAGTCCGATCACCCTCAAAAGGTTGACACTCCTATGTCCCCCGAGATGGGGAGAAAGCAAGCTCTGAGACAGAGGAGACAGGCAAGGATTGGAGTCTACAGAGCTGCCCTTCTGACACAGGCTTGCATTTCTGAGCAGACTTAAAATGCATTTTCGAGGTACACTCCTGTCACAGAGACTTTCGGAATCTCCAAGGGCCTGTGCATGACTCTGAGATGCTCCATCTCCCAGGACTGAATTTTCAAGCCTGCTTCCCAAAGTTCCAGGGGTGGGGGTACTCCAGAACTGAGACAGCACTGTCTCCCCTCAGTGGGCACCTCCATCCACCTGGTGACTCCAATCCACGTAAAACCCAAGTCGGGTGTGCTCTTTCCTCTAATGATGGCAAGCGGTTTGTTTACCTTCCTCTTGACCAAGTTGCTTATTTTTAGCCTTCTTCCTGGCCTCGATTTTATCAGTATCAGCATTGACGGCGTCGTAGATGGTCTCCACCACTTCTTGCTGCCAGCGCTCAGAGATCACCAGCGGGAAGTTCTTATAGAGGTCCTGGTCGCAGTCCAACAGCTGGGTGTGTAAGGAAAGAAGAGGCTGTGCTCCATCACCTTCCCAGATGCAGAGCAGCCAGCATCATGGCCGTGGGACCCCACCATGACCACATTCAGGGAGGGCTTCACCATGGCTCCCAGCCATGCGCCCTTGGCCTGGCCATCAATAGCATCAGGTATTTTTTGCCAAAGAAAATGAACATATGTTGATATTTTTAAAATTATTTTTTAAAAAAATTTTGTTTGTATGTGCATGTGGTACATCTATTCCTGTGTATGTAAATGTGTATGAAGTATATACGTGTATGTGCATATATATGTATGTGTGTATGTGCATGAGAATTGTATGTGTGGGCATGAATGTGTGTGTGTGTGTGTATATGTGTGAGAATGTGTGTATGAAATATATATGTATATGTATGTGCATGTGAGTGTATTATGTATGTGCATGTGTACATGTGCGTGAGAATGTGTTTATGTGTGCATGCACATGTGTGTGTATGTGTGTATATGTGTGAGAATGTGTGTATGCAATATATATTATGTGTGTGCATGTATGTGTGCAAGTGTGTGCATGTACAAGTGTGTGCATGTCCATGTGTGTGCATGTGAGTATATTGTGTACGTGTAAGAATGTGTGTATATGTGCATGCACATGAGTGTGTGTGTGTGTGTGTGTGTAGGCCAGAGGTTGGTATTGGTGTCTTCCATATTTATTTACTTATTTGTATGTAGAGAACAGAGTCTCTCACTAAATCTGGGTGAGTAGCTACTGTGTAAACCAGCTGATTAGCAAGACCCAGGCTTCCTCTTGTCTCCGCCTCCTCCTCACTCCCCAGAGCTGGGTTGTGAGTGTGTGCCACCACACCAAAGTCTTATACATGTGCCACAGCTCTGAACTCAGATGCTCATGCACACCAAGCACTTTACTGACTGCGTATCTTCCCAGCCTCACATACTGGGTTTGCTTTTCAGTTGTGGGTGCTGTATTTGTAAAAGTGGGGACATGGGTCTACATAGCGTTTAGAATCTGATAAAAGAGAAAAGCCAGACTGGCTGACCAGCCTCCCTCAAACAATCTGAAAAGGGGGGAAAGCTTGCTGCAGGATGGGTCTGCCAGTATCTCACAAAGACTCATTCATCCACCACCATGAATGAGTGTTTAAATACAAGTGTCATGGAGTGCAGGCACCGGGCCTCTGAGAGCTGCAGTCACTCAAATGTCTCTGTCCCACCCTCTGAGGTAGGCTTCACCAGGAAGCCAGGAGAATGAGGTGACTTTGCTCAAACCTGGGTAGTGGGAGCTGCACCTGTTGGAGCAACCTCTCTGTGACCAGTCCTCCTCTTGCCTCTGGGAGACAGAAGAGTGACCGGGACAGCAGCAGGTGAGCTGTTTAGAAGGCAAAGGGGAGGCTGAGCCCTTGAAGGGAGCAGAACTCACCCCACATCCATTCAAATGTCCAAATTAAGCCCAGACTGGAGGTCCTCAGTTGTTCTGAGTGTGACAAAAGGCATGCATATTTATGTGTGTGCACATGCAAATGTGTGTGCATCCATGTATACCTGTTTGTGTGTGCATGCATGTATGTATACATGTGCCTATGTATATTTGTGTGTGCATGTATACATGTTTATGGGAATACAAGTATGTGTGTGTATACCTGTTTGTGTGTACATGCATGTATTTATACACGTGCATGTGTATATTTGTGTGTGTGCGTGTATACATGTTTATGGAAAAACATGTATATGTACATATATGTATGTATACATGTTTGTGTGTGCATGCACGTATGTGTACACATGCATGTGTATATTTGTGTGTGTGTGTCCATGTATACATGTTTATGGAAACACATGTACGTGTGTGTGTATATATATAGATAGATATAGATATAGATATAGATATCTGTTTGTGTATGTACATGCATGTATGTACACACGTGCCTGTGTATATTTGTATGTGTGTGCATGTATACATGTTTATGAGAACACATGTGTATATACATATATATGTGTGTGTATATACATATGTATATACATATATGTATATATATATGCACACATCTGTTTGTGTGTTCATGCATGTATGTGTGCTTGGCTGTGTATATGTTTGTGTGTATGTATGTGCAGAGCCTAGGAGGTCCCTGGCCAGAATGGACACACACTCTGCATTCCTAAAACCACCACCACTGTTTACAGAAACATGACCTTGCCTCCTGGAATTTTTGAAAGTTCATGTGTGTACTTTGCCCAGTCAGTTAATAATGAACTAGACCAGCAGGGCAGGGCAACCTGTGATTGAAGCAAGGATGGATTTCTCATTCAAGGCCCAGCCTGGGCTACATGCCAAGTTTAATGCCCGCTTGGAATATATATCAGAAACTCATCTCAAATAAAAAAATAAAAAAAAACCTGAGGAAGAAATAAATTAGGAGAGGGGAATTTATGTTGCTATGAGATCATGAAAAATTTCTTTTTAAGAAGAAAAAAAAAAAACCAACCAAAAATGAACAACCACATCTTTCCAGCTGTTTTAAACCATTAAGTACGGAGGAGTTCTTTCCAGCTCCCTCCCTGACCATGGCCCTGTCGTCCCTACTTCATGCTGGCCACAGAGGCTGTCACCCCACCCCTCTCTGCCCCCAACCACAATGCTCTTTCCAAAGCCACAGTATAGAAGATCCTAGCTGGTTAAGCCCTGACTGTATGCCTGGGGATTTAACCACCATCTATAACACAGGTCGGGAGATCGAGGCTCACACTCATCAACTGCGAAGCATCATCTTAGAGCCCAGTCTTGCCCCTAGTGCCTTTGACAGGCAGCCTTGCGTCTGATGGGAAAAACGTTTGGGTGCATCTGGAAGTGGACTGACCTTACGGCAGCACCACTATGTGCGTGTGGTACCTGTACACCCAGGCGCCAGGTGTGAGATGCTCAGAGGAGCCTGCTGCCCTCCAGCCGCCCCAGGTCACTGATCCAAACCTCATAAAAGTGGATCTGAGTCGGTCACCAATGTTGCTGTGGGTTCTTTGCCCAACACAGGCTCCATACTGGGGATCACATGGTAACACCCCATAGTCTTCCTGGGGTCAGCCTCCTCCCTAGGAGCCTCTGGCTCTGCCCGGTTGCCCCTGTGCATAGCTGCTTCCATCTCACATCTGCTTCTGTCCCCTGCCTCATTTCCATCCAGCTGGCACCTTCACCCTGCCCCCACACTCCTGCTCTGGGAGTCCCTGAGACAGCAGCCTGTCAGACTCCGCCATGGCACCCGCTGTTCTCTCTCTAGGTACCAGGTGTGAGTTTGACACTCAGAACCATGGCCTGCTGCTGGAGGGGACTCTTTCAGGTGGAAAAGTAACTGTGCTTGTGGGGATACACTCAAGCAGCAGAGAAGAGCCCCACCCGGGGATAAGCCACCAGAGTCAGGGGCAGATGACAGGCTGGTTGGCAGGCAGGCAGGCGGTGACCTGCTGACTTGGGATTTTTGAAGATGGTAATTTTCCCTCATGACTCACTCCCCATGAGTATGTCTTGTCTCCACTTGGAAAACTAGAGTCACGCACCAGTGTCTGGTGAATGTAGGGGATGATGCTAAGCTCACAGTCAATTCGCCCTTGATTGACAAGGGCAAAGATTCCTGCTGTCTGCATAGTCTCTCCTGACACAGGGAGACCCTAGACGTGGAAGCACGAAAGCCACTCACTCCGAAGTTGGATTTCAACTGCAAATGCCACATGTCAGTCATAGTGACAGTAGTGCCCCCTCTGCCGCTCAGCAGTGTAAAATGATTGGAACGGAGGAAGCTGCCAAGGCTTTGCTGGTAAAACTAAAGCCATCGCTAAGTTTAATGGATTCTTTTCTCCTTAAGCCAGGAAGGATGGGTGGACTGTTACCCCAGCATTGGGAAGGCTGAGGAGAACCTAGGGTCCAAGGCCCACTAGGCTACAGAGTGAGTTCAGAGGCCAGGGATGTAGCTCCATCCTACTAGAGTGCTTGCCGAGCAGGTGCGAGGGCTAGTCCCTAGCCAACTCTACACACAGCCATTCTTAGCAGAAACCCCATACTCAGGAGAGTGTGTACCTTAATGCCTTTGGTGTCTTCCTCATCGAAGGAGCCGATATCAAAGGCATCTGCAGCGTTGACCTCTCCCCGAGGAGGGATTAGGGGTGGCGGGTACTACAAGATCCAACAAGTAGGTAAGGCCCAGTTATCAGCTGACCTGTATACCCCAAGACAGCAGTCTATAAAAAGAACACAGCCCGCCCTTCAGAAAGCGCATGCGCAGAAAGCACGTGCCCAGAATGCGCATGCCCAGAACGCGCATGCCCACCCAGAGCTCCACACTACCAGCCCTCATCAGTGCTGGCTGTCCGGGTAATTGGAGCATGGCAGGATAGGCAGCCAGACACCTCTCCCTGTAGAAACAGCTATTACTCTGCAGCAGGCTTCACACAGAAACACACTTTTAAAAATTCAACCATTCCAGAGGTCCTGAGTTCAAGTCCAAGCAACCACATGGTGGCTCACAACCATCTGTAATGGGATCCAATGCCCTCTTCTGGTGTGTCTGAAGACAGTGACATTGTACTCATATAAATAAAATCAATAATTAAAAAAAAAAAAATTCAACCAGGGTGTTCCCTGTACCAAAGAGAATACAGTAAAGCTTAAAACAAGGGAAGGAGGGAGGGGGGTGTGGCTCCAAGGGAAAGGATGTGCTTCCTGGGTTACAGCTCCAGAAAAAAAAAAAAAAAAGAAAGAAACGAAACGAAAACGAACAAACAACCCAACCCATAAAATGAAGTTTTAAAAATTAGGAAGGGGTGGTATGGAGTCACAAAACATCCACGTTCAAGTCAGATGTTCCTTGCATGTGTCTGATTCTACACACATCTCAGTTAGCTGGAGAACTGCTATGCTGTATCTTCTATTATTTGTTGAGAGGAGGTCGCCAAAATTTTTATATGGTCACCCCTCAGCCCCTGCAGAGGACCTGTCCAGGCCATGGCTTGCCTATGAGGTCCACTGGCAAGCAGAGAGGATTTTCATGGAGCCTGCACACAACCTCTGTAGATATTAATCTCTGGGTGAATGTGTAAATGCCCTGTGGATAGTGCTCAGTCTGTGCCATTGTGACGCTGATGACTGGGGCAGAGTTGGTGTGTGCTCAGCACATCTGTGATTTTTTTTTCCCCTGAATATTTTCCATCTGTAGCTGGCTGAACCACAGATGCAAAACTAAGGCACATGTGGTCTGTATGAAGAAAATGAGGAAGAGGAAGAGGAGCCTTCCCGTGGGAGTCCCCTACCCCCTATGGCTGTCCCCTGTGTGGCAATAAGTTCAGGCAGGACATGTGGACATGGCAGGACTGGTGTGGGTGGGGACTCTGGAGGGACAGGGTCAGGAAGCCAGCAACAAAGAGACACAGAGAGCGGGCTCAGAGGGTCTGGAGGGATACCTTCCGTAAGTACACATGCTGCCAGTCAATGCCCTTGAAGAAGATGTGCTCCTTCAACTCTCGTGCCCTGGGAAAGAGGAGAGAGAGTGAGTCCTGAGGACAGGTGCTGTACCAAACTGTCTCCCCATAAGAACTACAGGAATGTTCCATCTCATTCAGAAACCAAGAGCAGGCTGGAAAATGGCTCAGGAGGGAAAGTGCTTACAGTGTCAGCATGGGAACCTGACCAGGATCCCTGGCTCCTGTGTAAATGTCACACTGGCATGGTAGCAAGAGGCAGAGACCGGGGATGCCCCAGGGCATTCAGCTAGCTAGACCCAATCAGGAAGCTTTGGGTTCTAGGGAGAGACCTGCCTCAGTATACAAGGTACAGATCCATCAAAGAAGACACCCATCAATCTTGGGTACACACACACATGCACACACACACAGTCACATGCACATGTACACATACAGAGAGAGTCACATGTACATGTACACACACACAAAGTCACATGTACACATACACAGAGAGAGTCACATGTACACACACAGAGAATCACATGCACATTTACACAGATAGAGAATTGCATGCACATGTTCACATACACATATGCACAGTATGTGTGTTTGCATGTGTGTATGTGCTCATGTGCATGAAACTCTGTGTGTCAGTGCAGGTGTGTGTATTTGCAAATGTGTGTGTGTGTGTGTACACGTGCATGGAACTCTGTGTATATGTGTATATATGTGAATGCAACACTGTGTGTATGAGTGTGTGTGTGTGTACTTGAGCATGTGTGTGTACATGTGCATATGTATATATGTACATGTGCATTGAACTCTGTGTGTGAGTGTGTGTATTCACACATGTGTGTACATGTGCATGTATGTACATGTGCATGGAACTCTGTGTGTGCATGTGTGTACATGTGTACTCAACTGTGTGTGTGTGCGGTCCTTGAGAAACCATAGACGGCACTGCAGTGATCAACACTGGGCCTGGGAAGATGTCCTGTTTGTCCAGATGTATACTGCAGCTTAAGACACCCTGGAAGTTCCCACAGATACACACATGTACATCTGTACTGTGTAGTTGCATGCAACAACATAGTTTGAAGAGTGATGAAAGAGGATAATGTTAAAGATTCTCCACAAATGTCAATCAGCCATGATGGACAGAATTACAGAAAAAGGATGGGACCATGAAGACTCTGGCACTGACTTAGATGGAAACTCCACAGTACATGTACCCCCATGGTTGAATAAACAAACTCCTTAAAGGTCAGGGTCAAGGCTGAGGTCACACAGCAGAGGTCACATGTTGAGTCCAGGTCTCCCTGCACTAGCAATGGCTGCTATGGGCTGGTCCTTAGCAGTGCCCTGACCCAAGCACCCAGCCCCAGATCTTGCAGTTTTGAGGACTCACTCAGAATGCCACTCAGAGCTGTTCTTCCCCCACCTTTACTCCACCATGAAAGACTCCAAGTCTGCCCTCCTTAGCCACAGCAGCATGGACCCCCCCCCTTCCAAGCCCTCCCTCCCTCTGAGGCCCCTTACATGCAATGCTCAAACCTGGGACTACCTTTCTTCACAGGCTGGGGCTCGGTGTACTGCCTCCAGCACACTGCTGTGTCTGTTTCCCTCACAGCTCCTCCCAGACCTGAATCATTAACAAGAGCTCGGAGCCAAGTCCTGAGCTGATGAAGGATCCCAGGCAAGGCTGGTACCCATGTCCTCAGCAGCAACATTTGAGGGGCCTTGTCTGGGTCCCGCCTGCACCCTCTGCTGTCTATACACAGCAGGCTGAACGTGTGACAGGCAAACCAGCAAGGTTGCTGGAGTCTAGACTGGCTTCTTCACTGCCATGATGTCACAGGAAATGCTGGGTGAAGCACAGAGACACATGCCCATCAGAGAGGCAAGCAAGAGGGGCTGTGCAGAGGTAGATGGGAGTGACAGGGGAATCTGCAATGCCAGCAGGTAGCAGAGCAACTGCCCTGGGATGAATGCAATGTGTACTGACCTCCAGACTTGTGTGTGTACACATGTGTGCATGTGTATGCATGCATGTACATGTGTATGGGTGACCATGTATGCATGCATGTCTGCATGTGTGTGCATATGTGTGTATGCATGTGTGCATGCATGTGTGTGTGCATGTGTGTATGCATGTGTATGTGCATGTGTGTATGTGTACACATCAGGGCTGGAATTCTTCAAGGAGACACACATACCACACACACACATACACATGCATGTACACTCACCCTCACACCAAACCTTGTCCCCACCCCTGAATTCTCAAGTCCCCACAACTAGCTGTGTATTCAAATAGGAGGGAAAGCCCTAGAAGGTTTGACATTTAAGAAACCAATATTGCCAAAAAAACTTTAAAAAAAATCAATAGATGAGTTAGGGATCTAAATGCTCAGAGAGTAAAACAAGGAATCAAAGGGAAGAGACAGCTGACAGGAGATCAGGAGCATGGAGGACAAAGGAACATTCTGCCAATCATAATGGGAATGGTGGGGGGTGGAGGGAGATGGCACGACTTGTCTCCTGAGCTGAGGAACACCAGCCTTGGACGAGCCCCAGGCATCCAGAGCAGCGTTGACAGCATAAAGCCACATCCTCCAGCTTCAGATGCCTCTGCATAACTGCAACATTAGGCTGGATTGAGGGGGGGTTCACCCCTTAGCCCCTCTCTAAGGAGCGGCTACTTGGGAACACATTGCAGCTAAAAGACAGGGCCCAGGAAAGAAAAGGGCTCGGGGTCAGGTAAATAGCAGACTCAGGAGACCCAAGAGATACAGGGATGGTATCTCTTGGATACAAGGAAGAGACAGAGAATGTGCCCAGTTCTCACAGAATGTGGAAGGAAAATTGAACCCCGCCTCTGTCTCCCTCTCTCTCTCTCTCTCCTCCTCTTCCCTCCCTCTCTCTTCATCTCCCTCTCTCTCCCCCTCTTCTCTCTCTCCCTCCCCCTCTTTCTCCCTTTCTCCCTCCCTCTTTCCTCTCCTTCCTCTATCCCCCTCTCTCCTCTCCCTGTTCCCCTTCTCCCCTCCTCTCCCTGTTCCCACACACCCCCCTCCCATCTTCCTCCCTCTCTTCACCAGCTGTTTGAACACTGGTCTCCCAGCTGGCAATACTGGGGGTGGGGGTGGAGTCTTTAGCAAGTAGGGCTTGGCTCTAAGAAGAGATTTACTTTGAAGAAAATCCTCCAGTTCCCCATCTCTGCTTCCTGCTCTACTGAGGTACAAGCCCCGCCCACGCAGCCCCCTGAGGACTGGCCCTGTACTTTGACTCCAGACCCCTCTGAAACCCAGGAATAGAAGCAAACTGATGTTGTACGGGCAACAGGGCAACAGAATGGCCAACCAACCAGCTCCCCCGCCCCCCCACCCCACCCAGTGAAAGATGAGGGCTCCTAGTGATGACTTGATACAAGAGACCAGCCTTTTCCTTTGGAGTGGAGACTCTGAAAGATGGCCCACCCTCCTCCTCCGCAGCCCAGCCGCTGGCTCACGTCCCGCTGGAGCAAACCCTCCAAGAGGGACCTCAGCTCAGGGGAGAAGGCATCTGGAAGCTGCACGTTCTAGGGAGAGAAGAAACAAACTTCAAAGGTCCATCCTAAGGCAGTGGCTTCATACCCAACCCAAGTCAAGGCTGTCCCTTAGGAAAGGGACAAGCCAAATTCACAACAGAGTAGCATTAAGCCTTCAAATGGTTACTGATTGGTTTGGGCAGGTCTAAAGAGCCTACAGCCCGGACCTCTTCTGTATGGGGGTCACCTCTTCATTTATCTGGCGGCTATGTCTGCTCCCCACCATCCGCATCTTACTTTGTTCATTTGCAACTCTCACCTTTTGCCCTGGTGTGTATTTCGGCTTGTTTCTTTTTTTTTTCTCTTTCAAAATTTCCACTAGGGATGGTTATCTTCATTTATTATTTTCACGATGTGATTCTCATATAGTGTACATACTATTTTACATATGTTGCATAATATATTTCATGTTTTATATGTGTTATATCATATATTGTTTTATAATATTTTATATATTATATGTTACATGGTTTTGTATCTGTCTTTATTGTTATTTTGTATCCATATCTATGAATCAACAAACATTGGGTGTTCAAATAAGTGTGGGTACATGTGCACCACAGGGCCCACATGGAGTTGGAGGGCAGCCTTGGGTGACTAACCCTGTCTTCCATCTGGTGTCTTTGTTGGCTTTTTGCTGTGCTCATCCCATGACCTCTGAGGATTTCTCTACCCTCACCAGACATTTCACAGCCCTATTGCTATTACAAATGTAGCAACTGTATCTGGATTTCGTGGGGGTTCTGGGAATCAGAACACAGGGCCCAGGTCTGTGCAGCAAGCTCTTTTTCCTCAGGGCCATCTCTCCAGCCCTGTTGTATATTCCACTATTCTATGGCACACTTATGGGACTCAGAAGGACTCTCCATAATGGTCTTACCACGGTCAGGGTCATTCGGTCTATCTCATGCTTGTCTTTGGTTTTATGCTGCCTGAAGGGGCTGTGGCTGTAGAGATAAGAGACAGTTCTATTAGAGCACTGCTTTGAGACCAGTATTTGGGTAAAATAAGATACATCTACGTTCAGAGATGGCAAACACTCGCGACTTCTGGAAACAAAGCCTAGCCACAGAACAAACAGACTGGGCCTTGAATGAGCCAGACAAGTCCTTGATCCTCGCTGCAGCAACAGTGTCATTGTGGCAGTGAGATAGGCTTCTTCTACTAAAATCACCAGCAGAACACAAGCCCCAGGCAGCCATGTGCAGGAGGGGTGAGAGCTGCCATAGCTACAGTGCAGACTTCTGCAGTCTGGCTCCTAAAACAGCCTGGATTCCCCCCACCCACCCACCCACAAGAGTCCCCAGGTAAGTGTGGATTGGCCTAGAAGCCCAGGTGCCTACCACAAACACAGCCTTGGTGACAAAGGACCACAGCAGCTGGCCCAGATGTGTTTCACCCAGGAGGAGTCAGGAAAGCTGGGGTCAGCTGTGGCCTGACCACACAAAGCCTTCCATAACCACAGCCACCTACGGACAGCGGCTCGGGATGCATGCCTCACACAGTGTGAGGAACCAAGTCCGTGGCAGTAGACAGCAGGTGCCAAATATGGCAGTCGGTTGTCAAGTAAGAGCCCAGTCCAGCTTGGTAAGCCTGGAAAAGGACTCCTCTTTGCTGTGTTATTTATATTTCTTTCTCTTACCTTTTAAAGCTATTATTCTCATACAGAGTCTCACCAGGCTGTTTTCAGGCATGTACATCATGTTGCCCTGCGCCCTGCTTCTCCCTTCTCCCCTCTCCTCCCCGCTCTGTTCCCCTTCTCCCCCATTCCCTCTTCTCTCTCCCCATTCCCACCAATGTCTCCATGTATCCCCTTTCTCCCCTCTGCTCCCCAGCTTCAATTCTTTCCTGTAATTCACACATATATGATTTTTATGACTCTCTAAAGTCTGAGACCACAGTGACAAGACACACATAATGTTTGTCTTTCTGGGACGGACTCAGTTTGCTGTGATTAGCACCAGAGCAGCCATTTCACTACAAACAGCTGAACTTCATTTTCCGTCATGGCTGAAAACAATTCTGTATTGTCTTCATCTCTGCCTCTGCTGACAGACACCTGGGCTGCTTCTATAGCCTAGCTGAGGGTGAGCCTGGCTCCATGTGTCTGTGATGTGCTCAATGTGAAGTTTTGCATAAATATATGGGGGTGCTATATAGTCGCATAGCACACATACACACATATGTATACATTCATATACACCCAGACATAAAAACACACATATACATTCATACATATACATTCATACACACATGCGTGCATACACATATGCATACAGGCAAATATGTATGTACACACATACATATACACATAACACATACATACATACATACCACATGTGAGTGAACTGAAACATAGACACACACACACATACATACATATACATTCATACACACACGTGTGCATACACACACATACACACATGCATACATACACATATGTACATGCACACACATGCATACATATATGTACATACACATGTGCACACACATACATACACATATGAACATATACATACATACACACATGCATATAACACACACATGCACATACACTTCACATGAGAGTGGACAGACACACATACAGACACATATGCATACATATATACATACACACAGACACACACACACTGGGAGGGGGTCTCTATATAGCCCAGGCTGTCCTCAAACTCACTTCAGTCCTCCCGCCTTAGCTTCCAGTGTGCTGGCATTTCAAGTGTGAGCCACACCTTTTGTGTCTTTGAAATTCTGCAGACAGAAGTGAGCTTTGAAGGGAAATTTTATTGCTAACCAGTATTTTCAATTTGCAAGTTAGAACACACGGCCTATCGATGTATTTGAAATTGATGAAGGGCCAGCTAGGGCTGGGGCTTCCTTACAGAAGGGCACACTTATGCAGTGACCCTGCCCCTTTACAAGGTACATAAGATATAAGGCAAAGCAAGATCCTGTGGAAACCATTCTGAGGCTGACTTCCCAGAGTGCAGCAGTGCATGGTATCCACAATTGAGGCCACTCTAAAGGAATGAGTCCCAGTCACATGTGCTCCAGGCTGCCTCCTCCTGCTGCAGGCAAGGAGTGGCAGGCTCCTTCTTCCTCCCTCTGTGTGAGAGAGGGCGCTCCAGTGTCTCAGCAGAGCTGCCAAGTAATCACCAGTTCCCAAAAGCCCTGATCTGAACAAAAAACCCCAACAAGGCAAAGTGGCACTCGCCGAGGATGTGCTATAATCTTTAAATAGATTTGATTGGAAATATTCTTTTCGCCTTGTTTCCAAGGAGAAAAATGTGCAATTACTGTGCTCAAAAAAGGAAATGGAGAGTCCGATGTGGTGGTGCATGCCAGCAAGGGAGGTGTGAGAGGCAGAAGCATCCAGGGTTCAAGGCCACCCTCAGCTATGCGGGCACTCCAGTCAAGCACAGACTGCTGGAGACACCATCAAACATAAAATAATAACGACTGAGCACACAGAAGACAGCCTTCTCTTGTTCCTGGCAACACCCCGCTTGGAATCAGTACACCTCACACTCGGACGCTCTCTTTTGTATAAATCCTCAGAAATGTCATTGCGTTGAGGTCCGGAGAGAGGGATGCCAAGCCACACTGCCAGTCTGTCTGTCTGTTGCCCTGCTGTCTCAACCCCATGGTGTTTCTCACAGTGTGAGCGACTGCTGAGGACCTTGAACTTAAATGTATGCTCGTGGCTGTGAGTGCAAAGCCTTGGCCTCTGACACGGTGCAAAAGTCATCCCAAAATCCTGCTGAAATGTATCAGTCATGTGAGAAGGTGGGATCTTTCAAAGTCCAGGTCAGGAGGGGGCTGCAGCCCCAGGAAGGGATTGAGTTAGAGAGGTGAATCTGGCTTCCAGGACTGTCCTCACTCCCCTCTCCTGCTCTCTCACACGGTACCCTGGCCAGAGTCTTTAATGGTGGTATAGAAGGTCCCTCAAGTTGCTGGCTAAATGCTCTTTCAGGAGCATGAGCCCAAATAAATCCTGTCCACTATAATTCTGTTATGATTCTGTTTCAGTTGCACAAAACAGTCAGAGTCAGAGAAAGCCCCAGGTCCTTCCTATGCCAACCCTCCTGCCCATCCCTAGATCCACAGGTCCCTTTTATAAGTTCAGCAAGTTCACATCTGAGCCAGCAAACATCATGGGAAGCTGGGTCTCCAGCTCTTCACCCTTGTGCTGCCTGATGGGTAACACTTGAGTGTTCTCGTCCAGCTCCTCGCACATGTGCTGCCAATACAGTCTTGATTACTCTTTGTGAACCAAGTCTGGGATTTGGCTTTCTATTTCTAAAAATGTTAAAGGGGGGGCTACCCTCAGATAGTAACATCTCCATTTTGAGAAGGAGTGGCACTCGCAGACCACGGATGGCAGCCGTTCCCTGATACAGGCTCTGTAAATAGGTGTCCTGCACCAGGCTGTCATCAGCACTGAGTGCAGGAAACACTCCCCAGCACCAGGCGGCTTCTGATCACAGCGGAGAAACACAGGGGAGAGAAAGAGTCCAGACCCCAGCACAAGCACAGAGCTCTTAATTAGATACCGCTGCGCTGAGCACACACCACCTACACCTGCCAGGAGGCCCACACACTCCTACCATGGATGCTTCAAACCCACAGGGTTGACACTGAGCCCAAACCAATATGACATTATGATTAAACACTCCCACAATTCAATTTCAGAAGGCAAGAGAGACTGTGTGTCACATCAAATATGCCTTTTGGAGTTTAAGCCAATAACAGTGAAACAGCTACAAATGGTCCCATCTCCCCTATGGAAGAAAGTCAGTAATTTCAGGGGCACTTAACCCCGCCCCAGGCCACAGCCCAGCCAGATGGAAGACACATGCGGGGGAGGAGCCTTCCCCAGAGGGAGAGTTCTTGGTTCCCACAATTCTGCTGGGGCCAGGGACTCTCCTGTGCACTTGGGTACTTGAGTAGTGCCCATGCATCCAAGCTATGACAACCAAAACTGTCCCCAGGGAGTGCAGAGCATCCCTGGAGATTGAAGCCGAGTGTTGCTGGTTGTCTGGCTGTGGCTGTCCTAAGATGGGCTAGGAAAGGAACAGGCTGCCCCAGGCGAGCAGCATCCCACCAGGCCAAGCTCTATCCACTCAGTGTCCTGCTCCAGACATTGTTTAAGCCAATGAGGGCTCAGAGCCGATGAGGGCAGCTTTGGGGCCTCTTGTGCAAGATGCAGAACAGTGCCGAGCCTCCCTGAGTGCAGATTCATGGGTGGTGTTTCCTGTCATTTACAGCTGGGGTAAGAAAGGCTCCCAGCCTAGTTCCTCCTCCTTTAAGATTTCTTTGTGTTTGTACTTTATGTGCAAGTGTGCTTTATGTTCACATGCACTGTATGTGCACATGTACTGTATGTGCATGTGTACTGTATGTGCATGTATGCTTCATGTATATGTGTAAGTTATGTGCATGTATACTTTATGTTTGCTTGTATGCATCTATGCACCATGTGCCCATAGGGCCAGCTGTGGCCAGAGAAATGAGCCAGGGTCCCTGGAACTGCAGTGACAGGTGGCCATGGGCAGATAGGTGGGTGCTGGGAATCAAACTGGAGTCCTCTGTCAGAACAGTGAGTGCCCCTCACCCCTGAGCCATCTCTCCAGCCTCAGGTCCTCCTTCTGCAAACACACCATACAGCCATGCGCAGGAAAGGTCCCTGTGAGCATTGGTTCAGCTTGAAGCATGCCCCTCCGAGAGAAAAACCCATCCTGTACCTGGAATGGTTGTCCCTGCACTGTCTGCACAGACTCTATAATGTTGTTGTGTCCCTCCAATCCTCTGCCACTGAGGCTCAGGTGCATGGTGCCTTTCTGTGGGCCTCTTGCTTCTGTCTCTGTCCCTCTGACACTATATACAGTATCTCAGAGTTTTACTGCTGTGGACAGACACCATGACCAAGGCAAGTCTTATAAGGGACAACATTTAATTGGGGCTGGCTTACAGGATCAGAGGTTCAGTCCATTGTTATCATCAAGATGGAAGCATGGCAGCATCCAGGCAGGCATGGTGCAGGAGGAGCTCAGAGTTCTACATTTTCATCTGAAGTTGCTAGCAAAATACTCACTTCCAGCCAGCGAGAATGAGGGTCTGCGGGTCTTAAGCCCACACCCACAGTGACACACCTACTCCAATAAGGCCATACCTACTCCAACAAGGCCACACCTCCTAATAGTATCACTCCCTGGGCCAAGCATATATAAACCATCACATGGGACTTCCAGGATCATCTTTCTGCAGATCGCGTGGCTCTGTCATCCTTTTAAAAACTCTCAGTACCCACCACCAGGAAACAAGGCCACCATGCTCCATAGCACACCGTGCTCCATAGCACACAAATGCTCTCTGGGGTCTTCCTTGCTTCCTCTAACACTCCCTATCTGAGACAGCAATTACCACTCACTGGATCCCAATGGTGAGCTGCACCTGTCCCTGAAACATCTTCTCCAGCTTGAGAGCACCATCTCCCACAGTCACCCTACTTGGTCAGAATGGGTCTCCCATTTCTGAGCTTCTGAGCTCCCAGGACTCAGGGGAGCCCACCCTCTCCCTTGTCCTCCTCTCCTCTGCATCGAGCAAAGCCCCTCGTGTGCCTTAAATACTCAATAAATGCATATCAAAGCTTAAATCACCGGAGTCAGAACTCATTTACTGTTCTTTGCTTGTGGTGCTATACCACTGCCTGGAAGGGCTTTTGAGTAAGCAGAGGAGAGAGAAGCTGGGTGGGGAGGATGCATCAAAGCCCATTTTCCAGACATGCCAGAGATTCTTCCTCCGGGTTCAGGAAATGATCAGGAGACAATGACCTGGAACTGGCTATGAAAAAAAGTCCAACAGTCCTTTGGGAACTGGCTATGAAAAAAGTCCAACAGTCCTTTGGGCAGCTAGAGGCTTACACACATAAAAGATTCTTCGATGATGTCTTCAGTCTTATCCTTGTTTACACTCATTCTCCCCGTGTGTGTGTGTGCATGTGCGTGTGCAAGGATGCATGTGTGTTGGAAGTGTGTACAGGTATGAGTGTGTGTATGTGCACACATGCATGTGTGTGTGTGTGTGTGTATGTGTGTGTGTACATATACATATGCACCTGTGCACTGAGGGCTATGGAAGTCAGAGGATAACTTTCATGAGTGGGTTCATCTCCTTCACCATGTGAATCCCAGGGATTGAACTCAGGTCCTCAGGCTTGGTGACAGGTACCTTTACCTGCTGAGCCACCTCGCCAGGCCAGTGTTTTTCCTGCCTGAACCAGCCTTCCATGAGATGCTCTTTTTAAGGGCTGCAGTCTGGCATTTTGGTCACTTGAGCTGTGCCCACTCTCTCTGGCTTCCAGCTCTCCCACATCTCTCCACAATTGTCCCTAGGACCATCCTCAGAGGCCTTTGGGTCCGTGACAAAAAAACCTCCCACCGCAGGAGAGGAGGACTCTGTCAAGGACTTTTATCTTCTCACTGAGACAGACTCAGCTCAAACTGCGGCTCTGTAAAACTCACCCCGAGATGCACAAATCACAGCTGCACAGGACGGAGGCGATAATTAGAAGAGCTGACTCTTCAGACACAAAGTCATGTGATCTGGGACCCTCTCCAGGCTACAAGCATGGGCTGTTTTTATAAACAGCTAGGGAGGGCAATGAAGAAGCAAATCGCAGCCTTGCCAGGTTTGCACTGGTTCCCTGGGGCACTTTATTGGGGACTCTCATATCTTGTATCCTGTGAGTCAACTTGGACTCTCGAAGCTCAGACTCTGCATCTCCAGGGGGAACCGGAGGGGCTCCTGGGTGTCTCCCTGAACCTGCGGTGACTGTGGTGGGGGTGGGGTGGAGAGAAAGGGGTCCTCCCTGGGAAATGACTTCCTCTGGCTAGCATAAACGCTAATCAGGTCAGCTAGTCTGGCCAAGGAAATTAAGGGCGCCTGGGCTCCACCAACATGGTACTGGTAACACAATTATGGAATAACAGACCCGACTTTCTCAGTGGTAATATAATTTTAGATTCTCGGGTTATACAACGGGCACAGCAGAATTGGATTACAGAAGCACCCAGGATGTACTGAGTCGTACTTGGAGCCAAGTTGGGAGGGCTGTTGGAGTTCAACAGCTCTTCAAACTCACCAAATAGGACATACAGTGGCCACGGTACACTCAGTGAGTTTTCCCAGGGGCACAGTGAGCCCATGGGAGCAGGCTTGTAGGCAACTGATAAGAGGGGAATCTGAATAGCAAGTGGGGACGAAAGCCTTTCTTTGACCTTTTAGTGAAAATGGAAGACACACCCTGGGCTCCTCTAGACTCACACTCCCAGTTAAAACCAGCTGAAACCTCTAGAAAGGCACACAGGTATGAGCAAAGCTGTCAGCCATCCAGTAGGAGGACATTCCTTGGGGCACACTCCCCTAAGGTCCAGCTCATCGTTCCCCATAGCCTAGAACACAGCCTAGCAGGAAGGCTCAGCATCAGACACAGTTGCAGCAGGCTCAGGGAGAAATGCAGACTTTTCGGGAAGTGCTACTTTGGCTCTTTCACACACAGCCCACAACTCCCCAGATGCTCAAGGCTCAGGAGTCACGAGAAGTCATCTGTACATGGAGTTGGGGTGGGGAGACCAAACCCCCCTTCTCCAGTCATCCATGGCATTAATACTTTTGCCTAGTCTCAGAACACTGCCGACAGTGGAAATACTTGGATTCCTGAGGATGGAACCCAGGGTGCCAGGTTCATGAAGCAAGTCCTCTACCACGAAGCTAACCTCCACCCAGGAAGCTCCACTCGATCCAAGTATCCCCAGGATGGGACGTCTGCGTTCCACTCACCCCCGCAGAAGCTTGAAGAGCATACAGCCCAGGGAGAACCAGTCAGCGCTGCTGTCATAGCACGTTCCCTTCTGCAACACCTCGGGAGCCATGTACCCATGGGTGCCCCTGGGGAGGGAAGGGAGATGGTCACAGGAGTACACTCACTCAGAAATCAGGAGGCTGACCCATTGTGAGAGGGCAGTGACACAAAGAGAGAGAGAGCACAAAGGAGAGGGCATGTGCACTCACACACACATATACACACACATACACAGACACATACACACACATACACAGACACATACACAGACACATACACACACATACACAGACACATACACACAGAGAGATACACATACACAGAGACACATACACACATATACACACACAAACACATACACACACATACACAAACATACACACACACTGTACTGAGCACCCTGCAGCAGGAGGCAATGGTGAGTTCCCATGGGACAGGAAGGCAATTTGGCCTTCACAGGATGTGAGGGCAATTTGGCTGAGGCATGTCACCCCACCAACCACCAGGGTCGATTCAACTGATCTGGCCAGCTAGGTGCTAGGTGGGTGTCCAGCCATGAAGACCCAAGGGTTCATACACTGTGCCCCAAGGTTTGTCAGAGGGACCTAGAGAATAAAGCCCTTATCTGCAGATGATCTGTCTTCAATGAGAGGATGATTGAGCCCCGAGGGGATGCAGGTGTGGCCAGGGCTCAGCATCACATGACCCAGGAGGTGAACTGACCCCATGCAAGACAGAAGGCAGGTTCAAATCCCAGGTTCCCTGTGGTAAGTGCTACTGACTTGCTTAGTCACGCCCCTTTGAAACCCTGGCCAGTAAGGATCACGGGCAATCACTGGAGCCTATGGGAGAAGCTGTATAGCACATGGTATGGGTTCTGGCAGATCACAGCCGGCCTGGCTCTCTATAAGGTGCCAGCATAAAATCGAGAGAGCCGTGCCGGGAAGAGAAGAGACCTCTGCCAGGGCTTCTAAGACATTTTCTGGGAAAGTTGAGTTCCAGCCTTGCCTGAAAGCCCTTCAAGGTGACTTTTAGGTGGTATCCATGACTGAACCTCAATTTGGGAGTGGAGGGACATCTTCCACAGAAATCAAACAGGCTGATGTGGATGGGTAGGCTCTGCAGGTGTTCTCTGGAGTCAACCAGAGCTACTGCCACCGTGGTTTCTCTCAATGGCTTGCATGGCAGCCAGATGCTCACTGATGGGCCACTGAGAACACAGGAGTACAGTTTAGCAAGGTAAGCTCTGCACATGCTCAAACTAGTCGCGGGCAATGCATTCAATTCCGGAAGTTTTTCTTTCCATCTGCCAGGGGCTCCTCCACAGATACATTCACCTGAGAGCCTGCAGCCCAGGGGTCAAAAGCTAGTGCTCAAGATTCGGTGGCTTTGAACAAAAGAAAATGGAGGGGCTGGCTGGGATCCAGGCCACACATCTTAACCCGGATGCATCTCTGAAGACAGAGGGCTTTGGAGCCTGGGGCAGGGAGTTTTTCTCTACCTGGAGCGCAGCATCTACACAGGACAGAGGAATTACAATTGTAGCCCCACTGTGCTCCCGTGACTCAGCCCCACTGTGTGCTTGCAACTCAACTTTATTTCTCTGCACCTCAATCTGCACGCTGTCAACAATGGCTAGTAACGCCCATAATCATGGGGGCTTGTGCAGGCACCATACTGAATGCAGTCGGCTAAGATCTAGCCCATGGCACGCACCCAGTCCTGCCAGATTCCCTGGCACCCCAATAGTCCCCATCTGCCTGGAGTTCTGCCAGCTGCCAGGTCCAGCAGGTACACAGACTCATGCCTGAAACTGTCACAGGATGGCACGAAATTGCCATCCTCTCCTTGTTGCAAGAGAGAATAGATAGGACAAGAGGAAAGAATTCAAACCCAGGTCTATGGCTCCAAAGCCTTCATTCAGCCCCAGCTACAAAATGCCTCAATAGAAAAAAATTTAAAAAGATATGCTCTCTGTGCCTTTATCTGCATAAAGTGGTGGCCCAGTACCAGGAGCCTGGTATCCTTAATCCAATGTCTTTGTGAATGCTATTTGAGAGGATCAGTGTCCGCTGTCAACATGTCAGATCTGAAGCACCTGAGAGACAAGCCTTTAGGTGCACTTCGGAGGAATCACCCACTCCTGGGCATGCCCAAGAGACTGTATTGCTCAGGTTAACTGAGGTGGGAAGACCCACACTAAAAGTGGGCGGCACCATTCCCTAGGCTTCAGTCCCGGGCTGTATGAAGAGGACAAAGTGAGCCAAGTGTGTGCCTGTTTCCTGCCTGGATGTGACATGCCTGGCTCTCTCCAGTCCTAGAGCTGGGATGCCCCTGCCAAGACACATTTTAACCCGGAATTATGAACCAGATAAACCATACTTCTCTTAAACTGCTTTTGCCAGGGCATCTTATCACAGCCAAGAAACAGACACCAAGACACTGTTCAAATACAGTTCCTCAAGAAGCAGGCAGAACAGCCCTCCATTTGTAGCTGGCGTGACTCTCAGGACTGAGGCAGCCAAGCTAGTGGGATTAAACAATCCTGTGACACAAAGCTGAGGTTTTGGGAAGGTGAACTCTCACAAACTCTCCTACTCAAGCTATAAGCACAGCAAACTGAAGATGTTAACACACCAGAGAGCGATGGCATTAAAAATTCAAAAGCCTATCTCAAAAAATGGCCGATGAATCAACTGGGAGATGTGCAGGTAGCCACGCTCTGGTAGAACACAGAGGCTTTCCAAGAGTTTTGTCCCAGCTTCCCTGCAAAGAGCAATCTACTCACAGAAATGAGGGGGTTCAGTATCGACATATCAGCACATGACTGGGGCTTTCAAAGGTCCTTTCTGATTTAAGGCAGGCCCTGATAAAGCACCGCAAACCCATCCCTTCAGTCTGAGTTACACAAAAGAAGGGTCTATAGTTTATTCTCCACACAGACACATGGAACGAGAGTCTGGGGGCATATCTCCCGAACCACTCAGCAGAGAGAGCACTTGCTCAGAAGAGAGTAAAGTGTAACCGTAAAAGACTGGGTGCTAGAATGAGATACTTTAGTGGGTGTCTGAGTGCATGTATGATGTATGCAGGGGGCATCCTCAGGCCACGGCTTGCATGTGGAAGTCACAGAACAACTTATAGGAGTCAGGTTTCTCCTATCATGTGGGTCCCAGGGTAACTGAACTCAGGTGCTTGGCTGCATGCTAGGAATCCACTTAGCCATTCACAATGGAGAAGGAAACATTGTAAACTGTGGGGGCTGGGAGGGGTGGCTTCACCAGCCTGCTTCTCACCCCTTCTTCAGAGCTGGGGCAAGGCTTTAACTTAGAGCTGACCTCAGGCCAGGTCACCTGCACTTAGCATTGCCACCTCTACATAAGGGTTCTGAGCCCTCAGAGCTGGCTCAGGGCGGCAGCCTCAAAACATACTTCCCTTGTGGCAAGCAACTGGCTCACCCTCCTGGGCTAACAGCATGACCTGTCAAGTAAGTAGGTGGCTGGCTCCCAGCAGTTGCGGATTTCTCAGAGGTGCAGCAGAGGGAGATGGGAAATGGGTCCTGAGCCCTCCCTGGGGCATTCCGGGTAGTATTCACATGCCACTCTAGGGCACGGCCTCTGACACTCACTCTGGCAATGGCATAAACCAATTTATTAGCTTTATGGAAGAAGAGACGGAAGTTCAAAAAGGCGAGCAGGCTCGCAGAGTCTCACAGGCGGTGCGCACTCAGCTTCTGCAGAACCAGATTCCTTCTCATGAACCAGCCAGAGCCAAGTCCATCCCCACCGACAGTGACAGGAAGCACTCTGCCTTTATCTCTATTCCCATCACCTTGATACTGAATACAACACAGAACATCCCAGCTGGTGAGGGAGGGAGGCAGGCGAGGGGCACAAGTGGCCAGGCGGTACTGCTCGAACACAGGCGCCAGGGTGCAGAAAGGCAGCAAATGAGGCAGACGTGATACTCACACGCTGGCGTGAGGCTTCTTTTTGGAGAAATCGCAGGCAAGGCCGAGATCCGATATCCTCACGTGCCCATATTCATCCAGGAGGATGTTCGCAGGCTGAAAGGAAAAGAGGTTCAAGAGTCCCCAAGAGCTCCAGAGGGTGCAACCTAATACCATTTCATCATGGATGGCACGACCTTCACGGGGTGCACCCCAACATCACGTTACCATGATCTCTACAGGGTGTATATCCTCATGCCATCATCTGGTGTCCTCAGAGGAAGGCATCAGGCCAATGAGTCCAGCACCACGCTGAAAACTTTAGCAGGAAGGGGCTCTGAGAGTGACCTCCCCATCCCAATTAGAGAGTAACACCCAGTGGGGGTTGGGAGGGCAGGACAGTTCCCACCACAGGCTTGAAGCATGTCCGTCCCATTACTCCAAGAGCTTCCGTGTAACCAGCATGGACATCCTAGCAATGGGGCACGGGCTTCAGGCCACCTGTGGACCAACAGATTTCAGAGACTACGGCTGTAACAGTCGGTTGAGGACAGGGAGGAATCCTACAGAGATGTACAGCTGCTGACCCGAGGGCTGGAAGTATCCCAGACCACCAGGCCAGTCCGGATGGACAGCCATCACTGACCAGGGCCCTACCAATTGGATCTGACCCTGACTCTCATCTAATCTGTTTCCATCCAGATTCAATTTGGTCGGTGCAATCACAGAAACAGAAGAACACCGACCCCCCCTCCTCTCCCTCCCTCCACTCCCCCTCCCCCACAAACACCTGCAGTTGCCTCTGGAAAATCTTTCTGCTGTGGAACACCTATTGTTTTCCCTAAAATAAAAATAACACAGAGCTCTTACAGCACTGAAACATGAATAACCATGAGTGACTAGAATTAATTTGAATGAGAATTAAATGACATCATTGCCCGGTAATAGCTTAGGAAACGAGACCAGCAGAGGACCAGGCAAAGCCATTTCCAGAGTTTCCATTAAGACACAGGGGCAGCAGCCCTGGGCTGTCTGTGTGTATCTGCTTCCTTGTAAAATTCATGAACAACTAACACGCCATGAGCCAACCAGCATCCGGTTATTTCTGGTTCAAAAATTTAAAAAAACAAAAAAACAAAAAACAAAAAAACCCAACTATCTTTGTTTCTGTACTTTCACATAAAAGCTAAGAGTAATTATTTTAACTCCCTAAACACTTTGAGTTTCACAGAAGTATTCTTAAAAACATTATGTGCCCAAACCAAAATGCAGCATTTTCTCCTAGATCTTAACGAGTCTATTAGTAGCAGGGCCCAGTGGCAGGTCTGTCATCCAGCCACTCAGGAGGCTGAGATAGGATGATCTCAAGTTCCATGCTGCCTTGGACTACCTAAATGAGCCCCCCCACACACACACACACCCCTTACAGAACCTAGGAGAGAGGAACATGACTTCATCCCAGCCCACTGCTGTTTAGATTATTCCAGAAGGAAATGGAAATGAAAGTCACTTTCTCCAGGAGTTTTCCTGTCGGTTGGGTGGGTGGTCATCCTCTTGCAGTTACTCACATATCTTACACAGGTGTGGAGATTTGGTCTGTTGCTGTGTATTGTAATGCTCAGTGCAGGCATCCAAGACGTGGTTGCCCCAGAGGAGAGTCTGCTCTTAGACCCACAGGATACTGTGCAACACTGACCCCAAGTTATTTCTTATTTCTGAATGAAGATGCAATGGTCAGTAGCAGGGCAAGAGAAAGATAGGTGGGGTTTAGGGTTCCTGGGCTTGGGGCTTGGAGGAGAAGGTGGTGAAAGTGGAAGGAGAAGATGCTATGGGTTAGGAGTCAAGAAAGCATGACCCTTGAGGGCTGGACAATTGGAGTTAAGAGCAGCCCACATGAAACATAGTAAGTTATCGATAGGAAAGCAGATTCTAATAGCACAGAGGGTAGATATCTGCCCAGCCCTCGTGCTGTTTAAGGCTTATTATAAATAGAAAGGTTGTGCGTGTCCTATATCTTGGAACTAAATGATCAAAGGTGGGGTAGAAATCCAGGATTCAGATTAAAGAAGTTCTATAACACACAGGTGTCTAGAATCTATTAGAGTCTCTGTCCTAGATGACCTCGCTTTTTTGCTTGCTTGCTTTTTTGTTTTGTTTTGTTCTTTGGAGGGGGGGGTGCCAAACTGACACAAGCTGGAGTCACCTGAGAAGGGAGAGTCATAATTGAGAACCTGTCTCCATAAGATCGGTAGGCAAGCACATAGAGCATTTGCTTCATTCGTGATTGATAGGGGAAGGCCCCGCCCATTGTGGGTGGGGCCAGCCCATTGTGGGTGGGGCCAGCTCTGGGCTGAAGGTCCTGGGTTCTATAAGAAAGCAGGCTGAGCAAGCCATGGAGAGCAAGGCGGTAAGCAGCATCCCTCCACAGCCTCTGCATCAGCTCCCTCCTCCAGGTTCCCACCCTGCTTGAGTTCCAGCTCTGAGTTCCCTGAGTGATGAACCACGGGCTATAAGATAAACCCTCTCCTACCTGCATTGGTTTGGGACATGGTGGTTTATCACAGTGACAGAGTCCCTCAGTAAGGCAGTCCTTCTTTTTTTTCCCCTCCCCTGTCTGCATCACACATCAATGCACCATGTCACCATGGACACACAGAGCAACTACCCAGGTCCCCCATCCTAGAGAGCCCATCTTGAAGCACACCTCTGGAGTATAAGGTCACAGTACTCAGAGCTGTTGCGTCTTGGCTCTAGGGCAAAGACAGAGATGTGAGCACAGATCAGGGAGGCACCACCATGAGATGTTCCCAGGCTGAGCTACACAACACAACTCACCCACCTCTCCCTCCACCCAGCCTTGTCCCACAGGAGTCAGGACTGCATCTTTCTATGTCTTGGCTCACTGTCAATCTTTATCCCTCCAAAGCTCTGACCAACCGCCAGGGCAAGATCTGCTCCTTGGCGAGCAGCTACTGAACCACAATTACATATACAAAGTGGGAAGTGACCAAAAGATGCTGACTGGCACAGCGTCTCCTTTATTGTGTAACTCCTTAACTTAGCATGAGCTGCACCCAGCATCTTAGTAGGCACTGCGGTTGCTAAGACAACGGGGATTGGCCACGGGTACCACCCTTAAGATGGTCACACAGTGAGCCACTTTGCCAGGGCTGAAACAGGGCTAGGGAGACAAGCACAGGGCCCTGCTGCAGAGAAAGGGGCTCCTAGAGGACCTTGGGCACCCCTGACCCTCCTGCACCCAGCACCTTAGTAGACACTGCAGTTGCCATGACAATGGGGATTGCCCTCCTCACCTTCAGGTCTCTGTAGACTACGAAGCAGGTGTGCATGTGCTCAAGACCCAGGATGATCTCGCTGGCATAAAACCGCATCTCCTTCTCAGAAAACACCCCGTGTTGAGAGAGGTGGTAGTGCATGTCGCCCCCTGTAACCAGAGACCCAGAGGGCAAGTCACAGATGCTCACTGAGAGGAGACAGAGGTCACCCAGCATAACAAGGGGGCTAGAGAAAGGGGAATGGCTCCTCCTTTTGGACTAAGCATGTGACTTTGATTTCTGCTAATTTGGCTAGAGGTGTTGGTCACTACACAAACAACTTCAAGGGAAATGATGGGGAAGACCTTGTCTCATAAATGGGACAGAGCCACCACTGGGGCAGCACCTCAGCTGCCAGTGACACCGTAGACTGGGGACAGAACCTCTGGATTATTTAATCCTCGGCCAGTAACTGAACCCTCCCATGCAGTCCACTCCTTGATCTGCCAACGTGAGAAAACAAAACCCAAAATATAAAACTTAAACTGGCCCCTCGGAGGGAGATTGGATGCTGGTGCTGTCCAACAGTGAAGTATAACTGACAAAACCCAGGTGGTGGGGATGGGAGAGCCCCCCGTAAAACCGTCACCACGGTCACACATTCAGAATCATTTGTAACACAATATTGGAAAAGGGAAATATCTTCATGCGTGGCTTCAAGGACAGGTGGGGAGGGGAGAGACAGCAAAGGCTGCACAATCTGACATTGATACCCTGGACTTGAGGCAGCTCTTTACTCCTTGTGTATATACTGAGACACTCAATAAAGGGCTCCAAGCTCTTTCCAATGGGCCATCCTGGCCCTGGCAGGTAAGGGGCCTCTCTGCCTTCACCCCTCCGTGACCACAGCTCCTTCTGCCCTCCCCACACACACACTCGCGCACACTCGCAAACACACACACACACACACACACACACACACACACACGTGCAAACACACACATAAACACACACACACACACACACACACAAACAAATGGCCTGCACTGTTGGCTCCGGCATCGTCGCTACCAATCTTTGTCCTTCCTACTTTGGGGCTAGATGTGAGCTCAAAAATCACACACTCAAAACATAATAAAACTTAAGGGAACTAAAAGAAAAATAAGCAACTGAACGTCTGAATGGTTCATATTTCATTTCAGCTTTTCCTAAAAATACTCCGAGTGCTCAGCCGCCACACTTGCACACTGAAAGCATTTTCAGGATGAACGTTTTGTATCTGTGCCTTCTGGGGTGGCTGTTCACGGTTTCAGAGATGAACGCAGAGGGAAACAAAAGGCAGAATCCACACAAATCAGCCCTTGAGAGCCAGCTTCTAAATGCGTCTTTGGCCTACGTTTTCAGGAGATATTTCATTCCTAAGAGTTGAGACCAGGAAATAAGCTAATTAAAGACTGAGGCCAGCTGCAGGCCAGAGGGCACTACTTCACAGCCCGTATTTATTTTGTGAAAAGTTTCTAGACCCAACTTCCCAGGGAAAAATGGCAGCGTGGGAGAAATCACAGCCAGTGTTGCAAGATGGATCTACCTCAAATCATAGGGCAAAGATGCCCTTAACCTACAAAAAGAGTCTAACTATGGGACAGACTCACGGAGCCCAGTGCGTCTGGGGGCCACCGGCTCGGAGCTAACACCATGCAGAGCTCACATAGCACCCAGACATCTGGGGCTTGCTTACCATTCATCAGGTCCAGGATGAAGCAGAGTTTGTCCGGCGTGTGGAAGGCATAGGTCATGCAGACAATAAAGGGACAATCCTAGAGTGGACAAACAGAAGCCTGTAAGATGGACAGAAGCGGCCCCAGAAAGCCTTCTAGCTTGGCTCCAAGCGTGACACATGATTGGAAAAGGGAAATAGCTTCGTGTGTGGCTACAGAGCAGCAGATCCAGCTGATGACAAAGAGCCAGAGACACAGAATACCATCAGAACAGCAGGGCATGGGGTACTCTCTCACCCCATTCATCCTGGCACTTCAAAAGACCACAACCACCAGGGACGCTGTTGCCCTGCTGGTCTCTGCTGTTAAGGTTTGAAACCTGGCCAGCCAACTATGTATTTACATCTCTGAACTCAGAAGAGCCAAAGGAGAGGGCAGTTACTTAGCACTTGTGTTAATAGCATGAAATTAAGGTTCTATTAATTGTGTTAATAGCACTTTTGAAGGTGGAAAACATGCTGTAGAGCAACGGACATGAGTAACTCAATGTAAATGGGTGTCCGTGTCCGGGGAATTGTCCACGGATCCCACAGAATCCTAATAGAGATGAAGGCTGACAGGTTGATCAATGAATGTGTGGGAAAATATAAACAGTCAGAAAGTATAGACATGCTTTAAGAAAAAATAAGCCAGGAAAGTCACAGCAGTCTACGTGATGACCCCTTACGGGGTTGGGAGAGGGCTCGGTATGGCTGCATAGCATGAGGACCTGAGCTCTGACACCCCACACACACCTTAAAGAATGAACAGTTGAGCACACACAGAGAGGAAAAGGTCACTGGGGCTCTCTGGCCATTGGGGCTAGCCATGTCAGTGAACTCCAGGTTCAATGTGAGACCCTGTCTCAAAAAACAAGGTATAGAACAACTGAGGAAATCAGCATCTACCTCTGGCTTCCACAGGCACACACATGAGTGAGCATCCCACATCCCTCTGCAAAGGCTAGTGCACACACACACACACAAATGCACACAGGCATACACACATATATACATACATATACACATGCATACACAGACATGCATACCCAGATGTATACATACATACATGCATGCACACCACACACAAATGCACACACGCATACACACATATATACATACATACACACATGCATACACAGACATGCATACCCAGATGTATACATACATACACACATATATACATGCAAAGATGTACACATACATATAGGTACACACATGCTACATACACATGGACACATGCACACCCATATATACACAAACAGAGGTACATACATGTGTATACAAATGGATTTACACAGGTACACACATACATACACATACAAGGACATACAAGTGCATGCACAGGTACACATACATGTGTACACAAATAGACAACATAAGCATGTATATGGACAAACACACATGTACATGTCTACACATATGTACACACAGGTGAATGCACACATGTACACAAATACACAAGTACATATATGTATATGCACATACACACATGTACATGTCTATACATGCATTCACACACATAAGTATACATACATATACATACTTATATATATAGCACATATACAAGTGTATATGTCTATATGTGTATTCATACACTTAGGTATACACACAGGTATACTTAGGTATACGTACACATACTTATAAATATAGCACATACACAAGTGCACATATCTATACATGCATTCACTCACAGGTAAAATACATACACATACTTATAAATGTAGCAATACACACATGTACATGTCTATACATGCATTCACACACATAGGTATACACACAGGTAAACACACATAAACATAATAAATGTAGCACATACACATGTGTACGTGTGTATACATGTACTCACACACAGGCAGGTATACACACAGGCAAACACATGTACACATACTTATAAATGCAGTTCAGAGAGCACGGCCCTAAGCTCAAACACTAAATGAGTAACAGAGGAGCGAGCCCTGCAAGGGACACACATGTATGTGGTCACTTGAGTGCAATAAACGTAGCATAACAGCCCACAGGCAGGGTCAGTGTTTTCTATCAGTGCTGAACAGCTAAGCACCTATTCAACAAAGCAGAAACACCTGGCCCTGCCACACACTCTGCATGACCACTACCATTAGCACCATGGTGCTGAGCCAGGACCAGCTGTTTAGAGCTATTACCTGGGCTGTGCATTACATGACCTGACCACTGTGCACCAAGTAGACAGTCGGTGGCCATCTGTACTATGGGTGCAGGAGGCCTCTGCTTGGATTAGCCTAGCCTGGGAAAGGCCTCAAGGAGAGTCTGGGAGGGGACTCATGACTGTGGCACGAGAGTCTGGACCTGAGCATTGTTAGCTCAGGCTCTGCAGACCACACACAGCGTCTGACACCTATTCTCTGTGTTCTTTCATTACAAGACCTCCAGATACGAATGAACCATTCTCAGCTCATGGGCTGGCTTGGGTGCCAGTGCCACACAGCTCTTGCTGAGCCAGCTATTCAGCTATATAGGGGGTAACTGTTATAGACAGCAACACGGGCTATCTCACGCTCTCAGGGAGAAAAGCAGAAACAGCGTCACGAGGGTCAGGCTCACAGCAGAGACAGCCACCTTGCGAGAGCTCAGGAGAGGAACGGCCTGGGCAGGGAGCTGGGGGTCTCAAGCCTTGGGGTGACTTCAGGACTTCAGGCTCCTGACAAACCTCCATCTCCTGCTTTCAGATCCTGATTCAGCAGGATTCTCTGCTGGACTCTGCACGGCATCAGCTCAGACTTTTCACATGTCCTAGCCACTAAAGAGCCTCAGCAGCGATACGACCTACCATACAATGAAGCCTGCCATACCATATGGTCTCTCTCGACACTGTGAATTATTAAAGTCCAAAGAAGGGTTGAAGTTTCCCTGGTATAACTTTGCAGGTGTCCTTTTTGGCTTTATCGGGTTCTCATATCTACCATCCATCTCCATCCCAGTCCCTTCCAACCCCCCAACACTAGGTAAGAGGGAAAGAAAGAGGGGAGAGGGGGGCATAGATCTCTTTAGACCACTTGCTGCTGACCAGGGGTGTTGAATTCCTAGAGGCAAGTCCAGTCTCAGTTGTCAGGATATCTCCAACCAGCAAGCCAGCAAACCAAGAATCCAGAAACCAGCAGCAGCAGGGGAACCAGCAATCACCCCCAGCCCTCGAAGCTATACCCCCTCTGGCGTCCCCAGAATTCCAAATGTAAACTGTCTGCAGCTGGCAACAAACCATGCCCCTCTGGGAGCAGGAGACCAATCCTAGTTAACGGCTGTGGTCAAACTGAAGCAGCCCCATATGCCACACCTGGGATTAAAACAAAAATATATATATATATTCACATAACGTAACTGTTTTATTCACATAACATAACTGTTTTTTTTTCCCAGAAACCAAAATTCTCACTACATAACTTCCTTAAAATGTCAGTGTTGGGAAGACTCTCAGTCTGTAAGATTCTTGACATGTAAGCAACAGGGTCTGGGATTGATCTCCACATTAAAAAGCTAGGCATGCTCATAGGCACTTGGGATCCCAACACTGAGGTGGCTGAGAGAGATGAGCCCTGGGACTCCCGGGGCAGCCGGCCTAGCTCAATTGTTGAGCCCTGGGTCCTCTATCTCAAAACACAGGGGAAGGCCAACAACCTAAGAGTAACCCCTGACATATGACCTCTCACCTTTGACCTCCACACTCAAGCAAAAGAGTGCACACACAACCACACACAGAATATGCATTAACAGGCTCCAAAATCTCCGTGTCAAGGCTGCGCAGATGATTTCGAGCTGGTGTGCACTATAAACTAAGCATGGACACACTTGGACTCATTTCCATAAGTCTTCTAGAGAAAACTGGGTCAGGGTGACTGGCAGCTTCCTCTTCGGGCCTCTGGTCTGCTGAGGCGGTGAATTTGCTGACTCTAAGAGTTGTGCATTTTCAAGTACATAAAGCACAGAGCTCTCCTCCCATGAGCCAGTGGCCTTCTGGGGCCCTGTCTCGGTTAGGGTTGCTGTTGCTGTGCTGAAACCAAATAACTGAAGTTAAGTTGGGGAAGAAATGGTTTATTTGGCTTATACATCCTAAATCATTACACTCCACTGAAGGAAGCCAAGAGGGGAAATGGACAGGGACCTGGAGGCGGGACCTGATGCAGAGGCCATGGAGGGGTGCTGCTTACTGGTTTGCTCCTCATGGCTTGCTCAGCCTGCTTTCTTATAGAACCCAGGACCACCAGCCCACGGATGGCCCCACCCACCATGGGCTGGGCCCTCCTCCACCAATCACTAATTAAGAAAATGCATCGTTTGCTTACAGCCTGATTTCATGGAGGCATTTCCTCACATGAAGTTCCCTCTTCTCAGCTTGTGTCCAGTTGACACAAACTAGCCAACACAGGTCTCCATCTTCTCCAGGTCTTCCCGTGACCTTCCCCAGCTACACTTACCTCCTCATCCTCGGTGCCCCTCCCCGCTCGTGCCCTGTGATCTAGTAGGCATCTCAGTGGAAAAGAGAAGTGGGTAGACCTGAAACTCAGCAAAGCCAGGGTTTTTCCCAGCTGGGGTGGGGGAACTGTACCCAGGACACCAGGGGGCCTCACAGGGAAGATCCTGGCACATACAGTGGCTTGTGGTCTTTCTAATGACGGCCCAGAGTCTTTAGCAAGATAGGGAATGAGTTTTAGAATTAGAATTTAGAATTAGAGGGAAAAGAAGAAAGAGAAGAAGGAGGAAGAAGTAGGAAGGAGGAAGAGGAGGAGAAAGGACAGGAGGAGGAGGAGGAGGAGGAGGAGGAGGAGAAGGAGAAGGAGAAGGAGAAGGAGAAGGAGAAGGAGAAGGAGGAGGAGGAGAAGGAGAAGGAGAAGAAGAAGAAGAAGAAGAAGAAGAAGAAGAAGAAGAAGAAGAAGAAGAAGAAGAAGAAGGTCTCACTTCCATATTTAAAGACCAGTAAGCCAAGCCCTGAATTGGGAACTGCTTGCCTGAGGCCACAAAGAAATGGGCAGCCAGCCACAATGGAAGCCCCACGTTCCCTGAGCATCCCCCCAACAGCTCCTTATAAGGTGGTTTGCACAGTGCCAGGTACAGGCTCCCCTTGACCCAGTTCCAGCAAGGTAGATTTGAGTATTTTTATTCTCCAGCCTCAGCCCTGACCATCAGGTTCCGAGCACGCGAGCCATTCAAGTTTGAGTCTCTCTAACTTAAGACAAGGCTTGCTTCCCCAGTCTCAGATCTACGTCCCTGGGATGATTTCTGCCCACCTGGGAAAACCCATGACTATTTCATCTGGCCTGGCCACACCTGCCACCAGAGCCTTCCCTCGTCTCTGTGGGAGAAGTGACAGCCTGACAGCAGCCAATGGCATCTGACCAAGCTGACCTTGAGACTGAACAAAACACCTGTGGCCAGCCCTTCCCCCACCACACCAGGGAACCCCTCCCCCAGACACCAGTCTGGAGCTCAGATGCTCCCTTGGGCAGTCCCCCTAGTGAGATGAGAGGGAACACCATTGGCTACAGTTCTCACCATCTTAGCAGAAGCCCCATGGAGCTTTTCAATGAGACAATGTTAAACACCCAGTAAGGGAGGAAGACTGGCAAGCCTCATTGATCCAGGAGCCAAGCAGACACCAGAAGGAGGGTTACATGGTGTCCAGGACACACAGAACTGAGCGCTGACACTCCCAAGTCATCTTACTATAGCGTGCCAGGCTAAAGCACCTGGGTCGTCATTAGCAAAACAGTTAAGTATCTGAACATGAGGAGGGTTAATTCCCTCAAGTTAGTTCAAGTTAGTGGCCCAATAGAACCTGGATTTCGAGTTTATTTCCTTCAGGTTGGACCAAAGCAAAGATGCTGTACTTCTCAGCCCACTAGCCTTCATCTGAATAAGGGAAACTTTAAAAGAATACACACAACCTGACCTTTCCAACACCGAGAGAAAAAAAAAGAAAGAAAAAAGAAAAAGAAAAGAACAGAACATTCTCCATTAGACTTCTTAAAAACCAATGGGGCTTTGAAATAACTCATTAAAAAAGAGGCTAAATGTCCAGAGTTGGAAGAAAAACGTGCGTAATTAGGGTGCATAATTAGGGATTAATTAGAGTCCACCCCTCATTTCATTTTACAGTTCACCTAAATGATGTGGTTGTTTTGCTTCAGTAGCAAACAGTTCTTCTAGAAGCTCCGAAAAGAAGTGCTAGAGTCATTGTCAACTGCAATTCAATAAAAACAGGTCACATACACACACACACACACACACAAAAACACATACACACAAAACCCCAAAAAACAAAAAACAAAAAACACTTTGTCTCCAAAGGAATGATCCAAAAGGTGAGCTTGGGTCAGTGTGGCCAAAAACCAGAAGGGGTGGATATGTTCTGTGGTCTCTGCAGCCTTCTTGACCACTGAAACGGGCTCTTAGCCATTAAGGTTTGATGCCTTCAAATCCTTTAGGCAGAGAGGACTGTGCATGGAATCCAACTGTGTCAGTCAGAAGGACCCCACAGGAGATGACCATCAGAAATTATCCACCTACGGCCTGCACAGTGATAATCAGAGCCCTCCACTTATTACAGGGAGCATTAACCTGCCAGCCACAAGTGTACAGTATACTCTGCCTATGGCACAACTCCATCCTAAGCCTCTGGTCTGCTCTGAGTGCTGGCTGACAGCTTCGTGGTGCCCACACACCTGCACAGATTTTAACAAGAGCTGTCTCAGATGGCTGTCTTGTTTGGTGGCTCTGTACAAACATAGAAAGGCCACTGTGGGGTGGTGGTGGTGGTGATGGTGATGATGGTGGTGGTGGTAGTGCTGCTGCTGGTGGTGATACTGGGATCGAACCCAAGGCCTCATGCTTGCTCCTCAAATGTTCATTCTCCAAGTCATATCTCCAGGTCTGGAGCTGAGGCTTGGATGCCTGACACCACTTCCAGACGAATAAGTTGGAGTCAAAGCCCGCCCTCTGCCTGGCTTATGGTGGACAGGGCTCAGCCTTTCCTCCTCTGGCTTGCTTTCCTTCATGCAGGACATTTTAAAATCACAATGCAGTGTTCTTATCACCATAATTGTCTGCCCTCTGGGCACCATGCTCTGCTAAGAAGGAAACCAGAAGGGAACAGCTCCAGGAGGAGCTGCTGGTTCTGAAGGCCTTCCCTCCAGCTCAGAGAGAGGCATCACACCCCACCCAACCAGCATGAGCCCGTCCTGTGTCACACCCAATCCTTTCTGGGTCAACCTACTTTGTGATCAAGCAGGACAGACAATAGCAACTGACAAGACATCAGAAGCCATGGGACCTACTCACCCCAGTGCTGACGAGAGACAGCATGATCCTCTCGTTCAAAGCCAGCGTCTCCCCCTGCTTCATCTTCACCCTCTTCTTGTCTAAGCACTTCATGGCATACCTGGGGGCATAAAGACTAGAGTAGAGTCTAGGCTAGGAACCCACACCAGGCTACACCAACCTCCAGGCTATTTCTACCACAGCAAGGAGAAGCAAGATGGTGCCCAGAGGAAGCAAGATGGCGCCCAAGTGCCCTCCGAGGAATCTCCACTGTGGGAGAAAGCAATCAAACAGTACTACAGGGACTTCTTGCACCATGTGGATAGAGATGCATTAGATAAATGGGGCAGAAGCAAAAATAATAAATACTTAACATGCACTTTGGTGCTACCGAGCAGGGGAGATAAATGCGTGGATCGGATTTAGCTCTTTGGACTCTTCGGCGTAAAGACCCTAACTGGATTCTCCTGTACTTAAACGTGGCCTATGCTCTATCAGGTGGCAAGAAGATTTCTCACATCTGCTCCTGTCTAACTAAGGGGCCCAAGGGACAACTTAAAATTTGCAAGAACCCGTGATAAGATCACAAGGGGAACTGACCCGTCATTTGGCTTTTTCCATAAATCACAGGCAGAGAACCGCAAGAAATGTTTTCAGTTAGAATTGGGAACAAAACACCCAGGGAAGGAGTTACAGAGACAAAGTTCGTAGCTGTGATGAAAGGATGGACCATTTAGAGACTGCCGTATCCAGGGATCCATCCCATAATCAGCTTCTAAACGCTGACACCATTGCATACACTAGCAAGATTTTGCTGAAAGGACCCAAATATAGCTGTCTCTTGTGAGACGATGCCGGGGCCTAGCAAACACAGGAGTGGATGTTCACAGTCAGCTATTGGATGTATCACAGGGCTCCCAATGGAGAAGCTAGAGAAAGTACCCAAGGAGCTAAAGGGATCTGCAACCCTATTGTTGGAACAACATGATGTACTAACCAGTACCCCGGAGCTCTTGTCTCTAGCTGCATATGTATCGAAAGATGGCCTAGTCGGCCATCACTGGAAAGAGAGGCCCATTGGACTTGCAAACTTTATATGCCCCAATATAGGGGAATGCCAGGGCCAAAAGAATGGGAATGGGTGGGTAGGGAAGTGGGGGGCGCTATGGGGGACTTTTGGAATAGCATTGGAAATGTAATTGAGGAAAATATGTAATAAAAATATTAAAAATTAAAAAAAAAAGAACAGTGAGACGCTGAGAGAGGATTCTTAACTTGTTACAAGAGTTTTAAGGACAGAAAATTCCCTGTGACTGTCACATTTGCTTGGAACTGCCCAGCGTGTGTGTGTGTGTGTGGGCGGGTATCAGAGTCCAGAACTCAGAAATGCATGGCTGTTAACTGAAAGACAGTGAGAAGAAGCAGGTGCATATCTCTGAGTCTGAGGTCAGCCTGATCTACATAGGAAGTATCAGGCCAACCAGGGCTACGCGTGACTCTGTCATGTGGCCTATATAAAAAAGAGTCTGAGACCAAGCAAGGAGTTTAACCACAGCGTGGAGCCCTGAGAACATGGGAAACAATGTATCCCTGATGTGGGACCTAGCTGCTCCAGTCTCCATTCTCTGCCAGGATGGTTGTTTTCAAAGAACGTCCACTGAAGAGCGAGCCATCAGTATAGTCAGGCCCTGGGCACACAGCAGGATTCCTACACAAGGGAAGACACCATGGCTCAGCGCAAAGGGCAGCAGCTACCAATTCCAGGACAGGCTCCCTGCTGTGTGCACTCCATGTGTGGATCCTGTTAGCTTCCCCAGTGGCTCTAAGAAGTGAAGGGCCAGGCTTCCTGACCAAATCCAAACATCTATTTCTTTCTGTGGAACTGAGGCCCTCTTAACAGTCCCGTGAGACAAGACAGAGGCTCACATTTTACCGGTGTCTGCTTTCCTGCAGCCATAAACTTCCCCAAACCCTCCTCGGCCGATGATCCTGTGCACGCTGAAGTCGTTCATGCTCAGCTGTGGAGGCACAAGACAAAATAAAGACATAAAACCACATGAAGTCAGGGTAAGGACAGAGAGAGTCCAGTGTCACCTTCCACTCCCAGGACCTTAAGCTGAGAGATGAGACTGCAAGATGCTGTAACCAGGGACAACCTTCTGCCTCAGCCGCCACCCTGAGACATACCAGGTCCAACATGGAGACAGATGAGGGGAGAGGGAGGTGGGGGAGGGGACTGTCCCTCTACTCTGAAAACCTTAGGTTATGCAAGCTGTGGTGTCGGGGCAGCACAAGTGTAGAATTACTAGACAATATGAGAAGTGATCTCAGGCACCAGGAAGCCTAGAGTTCGGGGACAAACAGAGCCTTCTTCACACTGTCCTGGTGGGAAGGCAAGAGTCCATGTGGAGGGCAGCTGTTTCAGAACAAACCCCCTGACTGGAAATGCTGAGAGGCAGGCCATGGGAATCGGGACTCCTCACAGGAACATAAAAAAGGGCCACAGAAAGAGACTTCATTTACACACACATTCCCTCCATCGAAGAGCCCAGGGGTCAGGAAAGGTGTGTGTGTGTATATGTGTGTGTGTGTGTGTGTGTGTGTGTATAAGCCTGTGTGTGCATATGTGTGTATCCTTGTGTGTCTGTGTATGTATGTATATGCCTCTGTGTGACTATGTATGTATGCATGTATGTATGTGTGTATGTGGTACATATGTGTGACTATATATGTATGTGTATGCCTCTATATGACTGTACGTACGTATGTATGTATATGTGGTACATATGTATGACTGTGTATATATATATATATATATATATATATATATATATGTGAGTATGTGTGTATGTAAGCCTGTGTATATATGTGTCTATGCTTGTGTGTCTGTGTGTATGTGAGTGGATGTGTGTGACTGTGTATATGTATGTGTATGTGAGTACATGTATATGACTGTGTACGTATGTGTGTGCATGTGTATGACTATGTGTGTGTGTGTGTGTGCATGTGCATATGTGTGCATGTGTATGACTATGTGTGTGTGTGCGTGTGCATGTGCATGTGTGTGCATGTGTATGACTATGTGTGTATGTGTGTGCATGTGTATGACTATGTGTGTGTGTGCGTGTGCATGCGCATGTGTGTGCATGTGTATGACTATGTGTGTATGTGTGTGCATGTGTATGACTCTGTGTGTGTGTGTGTGCGTGTGCGTGTGCATGTGTGTGCATGTGTATGACTATGTGTGTGTGCATGTGCATGTGTTACAACCTCTTTCTTTTAAATCATCTGAAACACAGGATGGATGCAAGGGGAAGGAAGGTTTGGGAAAGCCCTTTCCCCACAACTCTACTTTAAGTGCGAATCTTTCCTTAAAAACAAAAACACAACGGATTCTTTTATCTGATCCAAACTGTGTATCTCCAGAAGATCCATGTGAGGGGAGGGGAGGGAAGGGGAGGGTGCAGACAGAACTGTGCACCCAAATGTGACCCGCAGAGCGGTCCTTTCCTAGAGTGACTGACATTTCAGCTTAGAGGATGGAGAGATAGCTAGGAACCACACAGCGGGGGGGCCTGTGGTCAAGGGTCACTCTCTTCCATCTCCCTGGGTTTGTTGTTGTTGTCTCTCTGTCTCTCTGTCTCTCTCTCTCTCTCTGTCTCTTTCTGTGTGTCTCTCTCTCTTTCTCTCTGTGTCTCTGTCTCTCTGTGTGTTTTTCTGTGTCTCTCTGTCTCTCTCTCTCTGTGTGTGGTGTGTGTGTGTGTGAATGAGAGACTGACTTCTGCACTGGCTAGCCCAGTGTTCTATCCTTGAGCTGAATACCCAACCCCCACTTCCACCTATTCCAAAGTAAGAAAAACGAAACCAAACAACCCCTAAACCTTATTCTAGACAACTCTCCTGCTCATTTTATTATATCCTGCAGTAAGAGAGGTGAAAGGAACTTCACAGTATGGCAAGAGCCCGGGCTGTGCAGTCGTGATAGTGAAAGGAAGGCTTACATCGCCGGTGTTATTTTTGGTAAAGGGTCAATCAATTACAACCTAAAATAGCCTTTCTTACGCACATAAGCTCATTCTCACACAAACATGAGGAAAGAAAGTTAAGGTCACAACTGCTTATCACTGAGCATGGGAGCCC